>NC_061117.1:203245940-203297579 GCF_002878395.1 Capsicum annuum
CACATGGTGTTTTCTTAATCGATTCTTGTCGGGATTCATATTATTTTGTTGATAGCGAATTTCTTATTTTAAATAATATATTAATTTTTATCTTTTCTTTATCGCATATGATAACAAATCTGAGGTCAATTGGGCTCGATACCCTTGCATCTTCTCAGAATCAAGTCCCAAAAGTTTTCAAAGGAACTAGTATGAAGAAACAGTTGTTGTTATACACCAGTATACAGAGAATATACTGGATTTTTGGGTTGAAAGTGGCTGGTATATGTGCATACGTGGCGCATAACAAAATTGGAAGCAAGTATACAGGGCTTTTCACACTGATATAAAACATATATACAGAAAAACGCATATATTGAAGCTGATGAAATACAACTGGCATACACTACTGAAAGAGGACCGAAAGTCCATAATTCAAAGCTCAAAAGCTGCGCAGCTTTATTGATGGGTCAATTAAGAGCCCAACATCAATTCTTGTATTTATTTTTGTAGATTATAATTTATCTTTGTTTATTTATACTAACTAACATTCTAATCAATTAATCTAGATAAATTCTCTAAGGTGTTGTCATTTTATTTTATCTTGATTTTCTTTTACTTGATTCATACTTTTTTATTTACCTAATTTATCTTGTACAAAACGGATTAAATTGGTTCCCTCAATTTTTTTCCTTAAAAACAAGTCTTTTAAAGATTAAGTATTCTATTCATGACATTTGCTTTGTTCACGTAACTAATAGCTCATTTAGATTAAAGTGATTTTCTCCAAACTTAAGAAACTAATTTGTTTTAAAGATTAACTTTTTAAAAAAAATTAGCATAGCACTTTTAATTTGATACGCTCTTAACATTTTTTTCAAAAAGTGTTATCTATAACCAAATTGATTTTTCTATAATAATAATAATAATTTATAATAAGAAAATAATTATACAATCTTCTTCTTTTTCCATAAAAACAAAAAAGTTATTTTCCTCTTAAAATCCCAAAGAAAAATTGCAATTTAGTTTAATTCAAATAGAATATTTTCTCGTCTAAATGAATAAATATTATTTTAAATACGTAAATAAATGATTTTAGTATTTTTATAAAATCAACCTTTTGCAAAGGTAGTCATTTTTAAGTTAGCCAAAAAATATTTGGTAAACCATTTTTTAAACAGACGCTCCTAAGTGCCTTAAAACATTCTTAGGGCGTATTGAATCCTTATCAATTTTCTTTGGTTTTAAAGGTTTATTTTTGTTTTTTGGACCTTTAAAACCCTTTTAATTTTTTCTTTATTTTTCTATAAAAATCAAGTAGCGACTGTGAATTTCTCAAAATTATTTCAAAATTTTCTTGAATTTTTTAAAATAGTTTTAAAAAGGTCAAAACCAATTTATTTTTAAATAAAATCCGAAAAGGATAAAACAATGCAAACAAAAGACGAGACACCCCTGAATTTGCCTAAGAATATTCTGGTTAGCTGTTGTATTGATCTGCAAATGTTATATTAATGCTCTAGTACTCAGTTACTTTCTCACTTCCATCATTGTTCTTAAATATGGATGTGCAAAGACAAAATTGAACAAATAAAAGTGAAGAAGAAATTAAGTAACTAGGTATATTTTATTTGGTGCAAGTATTAGGCATGCGAATAAATTAAAGTACTATATTAATAGTTGCAAAAAAAAGAAAGAAACGTTATATATAAGGTGTATGAAAATCTTAATAGTATGAGACTTTTCGGAGATAGGTTTGATGCAAAACAAAGAATATTGTGCCTTTTAAAATATTCCACAAGTAGTCTCTATGTAAGTCCATAAACAATATTACATTATATTTATTTTCTTAAAAGACTAATTATCTTTAAAATGACTAGCCCCAACAGAAAGTGCCTCCATAACAAGTAAACCTATCCGTGATGAAATAAATATATATATATTCAAGTAATCAAATAGAAAAATGTTCACACTTAAAGTTGTCTATAATCAAGTGATTAAAAAGTAATAATTAATGGAGAGGTATGATAATTCACCAATTATAAAGAACTAATTAGTACCCATTAGAGGAAACAACATGTATACCTTCATTTAAACTAGTGTAACTGCTGACATCTATTACCATCACCTTATATTTTTCTTAGTCAAAATTTAGGACAAGAATTTTAAAATTTTAAAAGCATTTATTTTAGAGAATGACAATGTGTAAATATGTGCATTCGTCTTATTTATGTAATTTTTAGTCACAAAAAATACTTACTACATACAGATAGAATCGTAATTAATTGTACTAACCATTATAACTATAAATGCAAACGTAAGAATATATATTCTAACTAAAATATATTTCATCAACAAACCTCTTGATTATGTAGTCTTATTTAAATTAATGCTTGCTATTCACTTCGAAAATATAAATGTAAAGTATAAAGAAAACAAAAAACTACAACGACAACAACAATAATAATTTCTTGGTGTAATTTAACAAGTGAGATTTGTAGGTTGGGCAGTGCGTACACGATACTTTGTAAGACAAAATAAATAAAAATTGCGAAAAACATACATATACCTAAACACAAACGGATTTATTTAGGTGGATATTATCTTTTTCTTCCAACAATCAACCAACATAATGATTCTTTTAATCCTCTTGTAAGAAAGAAAATACAATCACTTAAAGGTACCTACGATAAAAGATGTTATGATTAGTCTCAAGTTCATTTTCAAGCTTAGTTTCTCTCCTCAAATAAGCATCACAACTAAGCATCAGTAAAAACATCACTCCAGTCTCGCCTTATGATAGAAAATCTCATATCTAAACATCAAATTCTCTTAAACAACATCTCAAATTCTCCAACTCCGTGCAAATCGCGCGCCTCCTCTCACCCTTATCATCAGATGAAAATGTCGTTTCTGCAATTAATAAATATCAACACAAAATAAAATTAGTTGTTACAGTCAGATCTCTCTGTAACAAAATGAAGTTATAGAGAGGTTTGACATATATATATATATATAAATGTATACACACATAACAACAACAACATTATTCTAATAAGAATAATTAACGGGAAGTAATATAAGTAGCAAGAAAAAAAAACTAATCCTAGTGAAGTGATGCTCAACTACATGTAAAATATAATGAAATAAAATGTTGAGGTGTTAGTATTTATAGAGGGTTTATGATTGTAAAAAATCGTGAAGGTCTTGGATATTAATAACCTGTTTGCCTAATTATTTTGTTGTTTGATTTTTTAAAGAAGTACTTATCTCAAATAAATGAGACGTCAGTCAAAATTCTAGGAGAAAATAATTATTTTTTTAAAATTAGAAGAAATTATTTTTCAGAAGCCTAAAAAAGTAATTTTTTCCCAAAAAATACTTTGGAGAAAAATAAACTTAGAAACTCTTTTTAAAAAAAATTATCTAATTTTGTTTAGAGAATTGTACTTCCTCCATTTTGTATTACTTGATTTCCATATTAAAAATAATTATTTTAATTTACTTGTCCAATTTATGAAATCAAGAAAATTTTATCATATTTTTTCTTTCTACGCTTGATATTAAATAATATATAAAGTGGTATATAATAGTCAAATTTTGATTTTCAAAATATATCAATAAGGTTAGTTTAGAAAAATAATATATAAAGTAGTATTCTTTTTATTTTTATCCTCACCATTAATTATTCATTCTCGAAATCATTCTCAATATGTATATTGTGGTAAAACATTCATATTATCATTGTTTTTTTTTTTTTTTAATAACTAACGGATTATACTAAGGCAAAATTACCCGGATTAGCTACTATTGAACTTTTATTATCACTTAAAGCCTAATTTTTAATTAATTACAATTCATAACCCCTCTTTCCTATTAATTATTCCTAATTACAATTCTTCGCTTTTCTCATGTATTTTCTCTCTTTTTTTATTTTCTATTGTTCTCTTTTTTTTTTCCTTTTTCAATTTTTTTTCTTCCGTTTTTCTTTTCCTTTTTTTGTTACTTTCTATTTTTTTTATTTTTATTTTTATTCATTTATTTTTGTAGCCTTACAGTTACACGCTAATACAACCATAATTGTAGCTTAAATCATATTTTCTTTCTATTTTTTCATCTTTTTCTATATTTCTTTTTTCTTTTTGCAGTCTTTTTCATTTTTGCAAGGTTTAATCAAAGAACCATGGAGTTGTTATTGATATTTTGAGATGAAATGAATTTAACAGAAAGCGAACTTGAGAAGTGTGCTTGTGTGGCCTTTTTTTTTTTTTGCATTTTCTTTGATTCTTTTTTCGTTCTTTTTTATTTTTTTGGTTATTTTTTCTCCTTTTTTATTTTTTTAGATTATTTTCGTTTGCTGTTGGATTTTATATTTTATATTTTATATTTTTTTGTATCATATTATGTATTTTAAATAAATTTATTATTTATAGTTGAATAGTTTAGTTGTGAATATGTATAATTTATCATTCGTATTTTTGTATATAAATAAGTATATTGATTAATTATATTTTCTAGACTAAAATACATAAATATGTAATTTTTCTTTCAATGCAAATATATCATTGTTTTTCGTATTTCAAATTTATCATTTATATTTGTATATAAACAAGTATCATTTTTTATGCATATGGTTCAAGTTGTATAAACATGTGTCATTGATACAGATGTAACATTTGTATTTGTATAATTTATTATTTTATTTTTATTATGATGCAAATTGTATCATTAAATGTAAAGACGAGTCTTCATAGAAAGAAAAATTATAATTTTTTTCTAATGTTTAAAGATACAAATGATGTTGTCAACTACAAATTCAAATACAAATACAATATACGATCAACATATAAATACAAATATAAAATAATTCTTTAAAAATACAAATACATAGATGAAAATAGAATACAAATTGTACTTAGTCACGGCTAAATACAATATTCAATAAACTTACAAATACAAATACAAAATAATTCTTTAGAAATAAAAAGACATCAACGAAAATAGAATACAAATATAATCTATATGCAAACACAATAAAACCACAATACAAAATACAATCCAATATAATATGCAGTCAATTATAAAATACAAATACAAAATAATTTTAAAATACAAGTGCGAATTATATAAAATATAAATGATGGTGCGAACTAACAAATATAAATATAAGTGCGAACTATAAAATACAAATATAATGCGAACTACAACATACAAATACAAACGTGAACTTTAAAATACAAATACAAATGCAGTTGTATCAACGAATACAAAAATATAAATGACGGTGTGACTACAAATATGATAAATAATTGTGGTATTTACGTTATCATCCATGACTTGTGCTCGAGTAGTTAAATTTTTCGAAAATACAAAAAATATAAAATAGAACAAAAAAATGATAAAGAAAATAAGTAAAAAAAATAAAAATAAAAATAAAGAAGAAAGAAAAGAAGAAAGAGGAATGAAAGTTAGAGATAGAAGAGAAAAAAAATAAAAAAATGAAAAAAAATAAAAAATGAAAAGAATAGAAAAAGAAGAAGAAAAAACGAGGAAAACACGACAAAAGGAAAAATATAAGAAAATGGAAAAGAAAAAAAAATGATAGTATTTTTGGCGAGACTAAATATCTAGTGTATTTATATTTTTATGAATACAGATCACTAAGTAAAAGTGAATATAACAGTTGTGAGTCGAATACAGCGGCTAAATAGGGATTGCATTCATATTTTGTATGAATACATACTATCTGTAAAACTGAATACAGCGGACGTAAATCGAATACAACGGCTATAAATAATAATTATATAAAATATGGCTATGAAAGGTGGGTTTTATAGCAAAATGCTGCTATTTTTTAAAGATCCCCTTATATTAATCATGAACCTAGTGAAACAATACAAAGTAGTTGCCAATCACCTCAACCGGCTATCTCTCAAAATAGAAAAAAGGGCAGCTAAGTGCACCAAAGTTTCCCCTATGCACAATGTCCGGAGAGGATCCGACCACAAGAATCTATTGTACGCAACATTACCTTGCATTTCTGTCAGAGGTTATTTCCAATAGTTGAATCGGGACCTCCTCCTTCTCACATGAAAACACTTTATTAGTTACTCCAAAGCTCTCTATCAATCTCTCAAAATAGAAAATAACTATTGTATGCCTAACTAGTAATCTAATGCAGAAATTAAAACAAGAGCTGGTGAACATCGTTCCTCGTATTCCTAGTGTTTCTAAATTAACAAATTGTGGCCTTTTTATCCAGTGTAATACCTTAGTACATATTTGCATGGAGAAATGGCAATGAAGGAATAGATACTTTTGGACTCATTATAGGTTCTGCATAAAACATACAGAGGATTCACTTGTATAGTTGTAGTCACCCCCTAGCTAACCTATAGTTGTGAGTATTTTACCTTGCAGACGTACCCATATTTTTCAAATTAGTTGCCTCCAAGAGCATCTCAACTATATCAGAGACCTAAAGTCAAATTCGTTCGGCCTTAACTAACTCTTTCATTCCCCCATGCCCCAAATGGTCACATATAATGGGCTCTTTTTCTTTTTCATTCTAACAAAAGATTTTTCATAAAAAATTTTTATGTATATGTAGTATATTAACTATTTATGTATAAAAATATGAAACCTCCATAATTATGTGGTTCAAGGTAGTTGTCTAAATGGTCTCATGGACTAGACACTCCTAAATTTGCCTAACAATGCTCTGGTTAGCTGTTGTATTGATCTGCAAATGTTTTATTAATCTAGTACTTAGTAACTTTCTCACTTCCATCATAGTTCTTAATTAAGGATGTGCAAAGATTAAATTGAACAAATAAAAGTGAAGAAGGGATTAAGAACTAGATATATTTTATTTGGTGAAAGTATTGGGCATGCGAATAAATTAAATTACTATATTAATAGTTAAAAATAAAGAAAGAACCGCTATATATAAGGTGTATGAAAATCTTAGTATGACACTTTTCAGAGATGGGTTTGATCCATAAAACAAATAATATTGTACCTTGTTAAGAATACTTTTGAATTGTTTTAGCTCAACAATTACCACTTTGGTAATCTTGAATACTCATATAATTTGGATTACACACAATTAATTAATCTATAAGTAAGTCCACGTAGTGATGTGTCATATATATAGGCGGAATTTAATTCAAGACGGAGATTATTAGGTATACGAATATAATAATATCATATTAGCCCGTGAAAAATGGTTATATATAAGGTGCAAAAATATTCTCAATTTATAAGTTTTTGTGAGAAAAACCATACGAACTTAATCAAAATAAATAATATTACATTATACTTGTGTTTTTAAAAAATAGTTATCTTTAAAATGATTAGCCCCAATAGGAATTGCCTCTAAAATAAGTAAATCTGTCTGTCTGTTTATGTGTATATATAGAGAGATAGATAGATAGATACAATTAATCAAATAGCAAAATGTTCACACTTAAAGTAGCATATGATCAAGTGACTAAATAGCAATAATTTATGGAGAGTTATGATAATTAACCAATTATAAAGAACTAATTACCCATAGAGGAAATTAAACAATACGTATACCTTCATTTATTCTAGTGTGACTACTAACATTTATTACCATCGACTTATAGTCTTCTCAGTCAAATTTTATGACAAGAATATTTATTTTAAAATTTTAAAAGCATTTATTTAAGAGAATAACAATGTAAAATATGTGCATTTGTCTTATTTATATAATTTCAAGTCAGAAACAATACTTATTACATACAGATAGACTCGTAATTAATTGTAATAACCATTATAGCTACAATTGCAAATGTAAGATTACATATTCTAACTAAAATATATTTCATTAACAAACCTCTTGATTATGTAGTCTTATTAAAATTAATGCTGGCATATTACCTGCTAGCTATTCACTTCAAAAAACTAAACGTATAAAGAAATTAAACAAAATAAAAATCGATGATAACTACAATAATAATTTTTTGGTGTAATTTATCAAGTGAGATTTGAGGGCTGGCGGTGTATGCGCAATACTTTGTAAGACAAAATAAATAAAAATTGCGGAAAACATACATATGATTTAACACAAATGCATTATTTAGGTGGATATAATCTTTTTCTCCCAACAATCAACCAACATAATAATTATTTTAATCTTCTTGTAAGGAAGAAAATACTATCACTCAAAGTTACCTATGATAAAAGATGTTATGATTAGTCTCAAGTTTATTTTCAAGCTCAGTTTCTCTCCTCAAATTAAATAGGCATCACGGCTAAGCATCAGTAAAAGCACCACTCCAGTCTCACCTTGTGATAGAGAATCTCGTATCTGAACATCAAATTCTCTTAAACAGCATCTCAAATTCTCCAACTCCATGCAAATCGTGTGCCTCCTCTCACCATTATCATCACATAAAAATTCTATTTCTGCAGTTAATTAATATCAATACACAAAGAAAAAATTAGTTGTTGCAGTCAAACCTTGCTATAACAACATGAAGTTATAGAGAGGTTTCATGACCTATATATATGATAAGAATAATTAATGGAAAGTAATATAAGTAGCAAAAGAAGAAATTATAGGGTTCAAGATTAAAAGTGTGAATGGAAAATGGAGGGTATTAAGTGAAGGGAAAATTGAGATAACACTTAAAAAGAAAAGTGTGCTCAAAATAAGGAAAATCTACTAAATTCTCCCACATTGGAGGGAGAAAGAAACTTTCATGTATTTATAGTAAGAAACACATCTCCACTTGGTAAGTGAGGCAAGAACTAAGAGGTGCCTCGTGTCGTCGTAGTCGTTTGTCTTCGTCTTTGGCAAATGATCAATGAGATTAATCTTTTTGAACAAAATTTATTTGAAACTTGGGAAGAAATACAGTCAAAAAATTAAAAAAAAAAAACTTAACAATTTTGCTCCTCCATTAACGTGCATGCTTTTGCATGCAAAAACGATGATGGAAGCTTCTCGAAAGAGACATAACTTTTCAAGTAAAAGACACACTGTTTTGTGAAAAGGTATGACTGTTTGGATGATTGTGGCTGTTCGAAAAAGACACACTATTTCGAATGGACAAACATGACTATTCAAAAAAGATACACCTTTCCACTGAACCATTGCCTCCTTTCTGAACAGGCATTTCATGGCTATATAAACCTGCATTTTTTCACAGGTTTGGAACAAATTTTTTCTGCATAAAAACACTTCTTGTCTTCTTAAAAACTCTGTGTGATCATCTCCCGTCGAGTGAGTTCAAATCAAACCAGAACATTTGAGATACCGCTACTTTCTGATTGTGAAGTCATTTTATCCTGGGAGAAAATTCCTGCAATCTTAGGTACTTGAGAGGAATTATTTCCTTAAGGACACTTCGTGAATTCGAAGGGCTTGGTTTATTTTGTTTCATCTTATTTATTAATAATATAACACACTTCTTTGATAGTTAAAAGTGAACTTGTGTTGAAGGTGTTGGAAACTTCATAAGAGTTCTTTAAATGTATTGAACTTGTGTTGAAGTTTTCTGAACTAACATACAGATTTTGTGTACCCAAAACAACAATCTTAAGGAAATAATTTGTAATCTGTATTGTTTTTGGTTTCTAGAGATTAAAGCTTTAAACTTTCTACTTTATTTGAACTTAACAAGTGATTTGAAGTCATAAAAACTTTATCACAAGTTAAAGGTCACTCGATTAACGATTGAAAGTCATAAAAACTTCATCGTTAAACTAGAAACAAGGGGTTTTTAAAGTTGCTACAACTTTGTTTGTAGTATTTTAATATCCTAAAGTGGACTGTATTTTTGTGACAAGAAAATGACGACTGACAGTCATGTGAATAATGCTAGGACGAGTATGGCAGCAACTAATGTTGCCACAATGAGTCGTACGAATGCTCTGCCAATGGCACTAGCGGAGAAACCCAAAAAATTCACGAGTTTTGATTATAAAAGTTAGCAACAGAAGATGTTCTTCTACCTTACAACGTTGTGTCTTCAAAGATTTACATTTGAAGAAGCTTCAGAGGTGCTTGAAGGAATTTTGGACTAGGTAAAATTTGTCGTTATGGAGGCATGAAAACACTCTGATTTCCTATACAGGAATTACATTCTAAGTGGCCTCCAAGATAGCCTATACAACGTGTATAGTGGAATAAAAATGTCAAAAGAGTTGTGAAGTGTGCTGGAAAGAAAATACAAGACTGGGGATGCTGGAACCAAGAAGTTCTTTGTTGCACGATTCCTTGAGTTTAAAATGATTGACAACAAGTTTGTTGTATCTCAAATACAGGAACTGCAAGTTATCATCCACGATCTTATTGCAGAAGGTATGAGTTTAGTAAATACCTTAGTTTAAAATGTTAAAAATATTTTTAATGTTCACATAAACTTTATTGTAGGTTTGATTGTGAACGAGGCATTTAAAGTCGCGGAAATAACAGAGAAGTTTCCACCTATGTGGAAGGACTTCAAGAACTACTCAAAACATAAACGAAAAGAGATGACATCGAAGATCTCATAGTGAGACTGTGCATTGAAGAAGACAACAAATACCTGGAAACAAGGTCGAAAGAAAATTTTGCAACGAGCAGAGCAAACATTGAAGAAGACGACCACAACAACACAAAAAATCAAAAGAAAGCTGGATAGAAAAGAAATCAAACTAAGAAGAAATTCAAGGGAAAATATTTTAATTGTGGAAAGATTGGCCACAAGTCAATAGATTGTCGTGCCCCAAAGAAAGAAAAAAAGAAGGACAAAAAAAATATGGCTGAATCCAAGAAAGAAATGGACGATCTGTGTGTCACGCTGTCTGAATGCAACTTGTTGAGAAATCTTCGAGAATGATGGATGGATTTCAGTACCACCCTCCATGTTTATGCAATAAGGAGTTGTTTGCTGCACTTGTTCCGGCTCAAGGCGAAGAGAAGATCTATATAACAAACTCTGCAACTGGAAAAGTTAAAGGAACTAGAAAGGTCTGCCTGAAAATGACATTAGGCAAAGTGTTGACTTCGAACAATGTCCTGTATGTACCGGGGTTATGGAAGAACTTGATTTCTAGATTAATTATTGATAAAAATTTATTCAAATGTGTATTTGTTTCTAGAAAAATTGTACTTAGTAAAGGATAAGTGTAAGTAGGAAAAGGCTACCTCACTGAGGGCCTATTCAAAATGAATGTTGAAATTAATAAAAGTTTAGTTTCTTCTTACTTGCTTGAGTCTAATGATTTGTGGAATGAATGATTAGGACATGTCAATTATAAAATATTGTGAAAACTGATTAATTTAGAAGTTTTGCCAAACTTTGAATGTAATAAATCAAAATATCAAACGTGTGGAATCAAAGTATGCTTAGCATCCGTATAAGTCTGTTTAAAGGAATTCCAATCCCTTAGACTAAATCCACGCTAACATTTATGATATGCATCAACACCATCTCGTGGTGGAAAAAAGTATTTTATAACTTTTATTGATGATTGCACTAGATACTGTTATGTCTATTTATTAAACAGTGAGGATAAAGAAATAGATGTGTTTAGGCAATATAAAACAGAAGTTGAAAATTAGTTAGAGAAAAAGATTAAAACGATAAGAAGTGATAGAGGTGGAAAATATAAATCTCCCTTTGCGGAAATATGTGTAGAGAATGAAATTGTCCATCAAACTACGACCCCGTATTCACCTCAATCTAATAGAATTGTGGAAAGAAAAAACCGATTCTTAAAGAAAATGATGAATACCATACTTATAAGTTCAGATTTAATGCAAAACTTATGGGGGTAAGCTATCCTTAAAGCTAACCGAATACTCAATAGAGTTCCCCACGATAAGACACTATCAATTCCATATGAGAAATGGAAAGAAAGGAAACCTAACTTGAAATTTGTCAAAGTGTGGGGGTGTCTAGCGAAAGTCCAAGTTCCTATACCTAAAAGGGTAAAGATAGGACTTAAGATAGTGGACTGCGCATTCATGGGATATGCTAAAATTAGTAAGGAATGTCGGTTTTTTATTCATAAATCCAAACATTTGGATATCACTGAAAATATGATAATTAAATTAGATAATGCTGAATTCTTTTAACACATTTATCCTTATAAACTAGACATAAACAGTCTAGTTGAAGGTTTAAATGACCTCAAGATGAACCAAGTGAGTATGTATATAATGATGAAAATCCAATATGTAGTACAAGTCAAAGAACGTCAACTTCGTTTGGATCGGATTTTGTAATATTTCTCTTAGAAAATAAGCCTCAAGCATTTAAAGAAGCGATGTCGTCTTTAGACTCATCCTTTTGAAAAGAGGCAGACCATAGTGAGATTGATTTAATATTAAGCAACCATACGTGGGGGTTGGTTGATCTTCCTCCAGAAATAAACCTTTAGGTTGTAAATGTATCTTCAAAAGAAAAATGAAAGTGGATGGTACTATTGACAAATACAAGGCAAGACTTGTAGTAAAAGACGTTAAACAAAAGAAAGGCCTTGATTACTTTGATACATACTCACCTGTAATGAGGATAACGTCAATTTGGATGTTAATTGCCTTACTGGAGGTATATGGTCTTGAAAACCATCAAATGAATGTGAAAACAATATTCCTAAATGGAGAATATGAGTAAGAAATTTACATGGAACAACATAAGGCTTTTGTGGTTCCAGGTAAAGAAAATAAGGTGTGTAAACTTGATAAGTCACTTTATATACTAAAACAAACACCTAAACAGTGGCATGGGAAGTTTGACCAAACCATGTTGGCAAACGAGTTTAAGATAAACGAATGTGATAAATGTGTTTACATTACAGACACTCCAAATCACAAGGCCATTATTTATTTGTATGTGGATGATATGTTGATCATTAGTGGAGATATTTCTGACATAAATTCTATGAAACAAATGCTTGAGAGCAAGTTGATATGAAAGACCTTGGAGTTGCGGATGTGATCTTAGGAATAAGAATCCATAGAAATCCACAAGGGTTGACATTTTCACAATCTCATTACATCGAAAAGGTACTTGATAAATTCAAGTATTTGAAATGTGATATTTCCAAGACTCTATTGGACATGAGCTTTGCCCTTCAAAAGAATGAAGGTAAAAGTGACCACAGTTGGACTATGCAATAGTGTTGGGATGTTTGATGTATATCATGAATTGTACACGGCTAGACATAGCATGTGCTATTAGTAATTTGATTCATGTACACGATTAATCCCAATAAAACTCATTGGATGGCAATGAAAAGAGTTTTGGGATATCTTAAATACACTCAAGACTATGCTTTACATTATAATAAATATCTTGCGATAATTGAAGGATATAGTGATGTGAATTGGATCACTGGATCAAATGAAGTAAAATTCACGAGTAGATATATATTTACTATAGGTAGAGGAGAAGTCTCTTGGAAATCGTCCAAGCAAACATGTATTGCTAGCTCCACAAAGGAATCTGAGTTTATCATATTGAATAAAGTTGGTGAAGAAGCAGAATGACTCTAAAATTTCTTGAAAGATATTCCTTATTGGCCCAAACCAGTGGCACTAGTATGTATACACTGTGATAGTCAAGCGGCAATAGGTAGGGCAAGGAGCATGATGTATAACGGTAAATCTCATCACATAAGACGGAGACATAATATCGTTAGAGAACTTCTCTCTAGTAGAATTATTACTGTTGACTATGTGAAGTCAAAGAATAATATGTCGGATCCACTTATAAAAGGCCTATCTAGAGAAGAAGTTGATAGAATATCCAAGGAAATGGGTTTAAAAATCACCTATGTGAGGGCGAAGTGAAATTCGCTTCAAGGAGAATGTTAGTAAAGGCCTATTCTCTAAGCTCTCATGAAACCAGGACATGTTCATGACTGAAATAAACAAAACCGTGAGAACCATAAATGGTAAAAGGCTAGTTATGTGACATGTGTTGTTTAGGTGTACATTAAAGCTCGACGGTTCAAAGATATCAAATCTACCCATTGATTGAGTGTATCCAATACATGTTCATTACAAAAAGTTCAAAGGGAAACGCACTTATCCATATGCAATCAGTCTTTGCTTGATGATCACATACTTATCCGTAAAGTTTTACAAAGAAAATACATTCCCCATTCATGTGGGAGATTGTTGTGTTCAAGATTAAAAGTGTGAATATAAAATGAAGAAGATTAAGTGGAGGTAAAATTGAGATAACACTTAAAAAGAAAAGTCTGCTCAAAATGAGGAAAGTCTACTAAATTTTCTCATATTGGTGGGAGAAAGAAATTTTCATGTGTTTATATTGAGAAACACATCTTCACTTGGTAAGTGAGGCAAGAACTAAGAGGTACCTTGCGCCGTCGTTGTCGTGGCTCACTCAGCTCGGCTTCAGATTCAAATCCAAATTATTTTGGATAAAATTTATTGAAACTTGGGAAGAAATCCATTCCAAAAATCCAAAGAAAAAACGTAACAATTTTTCTCCTCCATTAACGTGCATGCTTTTGCACGCAAAAACGATGCTGAAAGCTACTCGAAAGAGACACAACTTTTCAAGTAAAAGAAACACTGTTTTGTGAAAAGATATGACTGTTTGGATGCTTGTGGCTTTTCGGAAAAGACACTATTTCGAATGGATAGACATGACTGTTCAGAAAAGATACACCTTTCCGATGAACCATTGCCTCCTTTCCGAAGAGTGACTTCATGGCTATATAAACCTGCATTTTTTCACAGGTTTGGAACAAAAATTTTCTGCATAAAAATACTTCTTGTCTTCTTAAAAACTCCGTGTGATCATCTTCCGTCGAGTGAGTTTGAGGCATTACTTTCTGGTTGTGAAGCCATTTTATCCTGGGAGGAAAATTTTGCAACCTCGGGTACTTGAGGGGAATTATTTCCTTAAGGACACTTCGTGAATTCGTAGGACTTGACTTATTCTGTTTCATCTTATTTCTTAATAATATAATACACTTCTTTGATAGTTCATAGTGAACTTGTGTTGAGGGTGTTGGAAACTTCATAAGTGTTCTTAAAACTCCTTGAACTTGTGTTGAAGTTTACTGCACTAACATACAGATTTTATGTTCCTGAAACAACAAAACTAACCTCAGTAAAGTGATGATTAACTATATGTAAAATATAATGAAATAAAATGTTGAGGTGTTAGAGGGTTTATTGTTTAAAAAAAAAATGTGAAGTTCTTGGTTATTAATAAACTTGTTTGACTAGTTATTTTTTTTAAGAAGTACTTATCTCAAATAAATGAAACGTAAGCCGAAATTTTGAGAGAAAATAAATATTTTTTGAAAGTAGTAGAAACTGTTTTTTAGAAGATAAAAAAATAAAATAAAATTCAAAAAGCAACTTGGAGAAAAATACACTTAACAATACTTTTTAAAAAATTAGCAATTTTTGTTTAGAGAATCGTACTTCCTCCGTTTCATATTACTTGATTCTCATAAATAGTTGTTTTAATTTACTTGTCCAATTTATGAAATTAAGAAAATTTTATCATACTTTTCCTTTCTACTCTTAGTATTAAATAATATATAAAGTGGTATATAGTAGTCAAATTGAGATTTTTAAAGCAATATCAATAAGTTTAGTCTAGAAAAATATACCTCTTTTAAAATTTCTAAAAAAGTGTGTCAAGTTAACAAATGTCAGATAATATGAAATAGATGGAGTACAAGGAACAAGAGAGTGATAACAATTACAAATATGAAGAAGACTTGGGTGTGTTTAGTATGAAGGAAAACTATACAAGTGGATTCATACATATTTTTTGATATTTTATTAGTAGAAAGAAAATATTATCTCAAAAATATTTTGATATAATCTAAGCAAATATAATGATCTTAGATTTGAACCCATGTGCCAACTCAAGAAGGACCCGATCCACACTTGGCACCAACTTGAAATCTGACCTCGACATTAACCTATACCTTGGTCTATTCTCCGGGCGGGATCGACTCTAAAGTTAGAGCCGAGGTTAGTCTCCAGGTGGGATCGATTCTAAAATTTGAGTCGGGGTTAACTCACAGCTAAAAGTGGGGTTTCAGATCGAGGTCGGATCATAGGTTGGGAGGGGACTCGAACCAGTATTAGATCTGGGCTTAGGGTCAAGTTATGGGGTTAGGTTCCAAGTTCGAGAGGGTTTTTGATCCGGCAATCCCAAGTCAAATCCCACACAGTCAAGGGTGGGGCGGGTCACATTATAAAGTGGTAGGTTGAGGGACTATGGGTCGGATCATTTTGTGGATTAGGTGGTGAGATTGGCGTGGGGTTGGAGTGGTGAATTTGAAAAAAAATTTGAAAAATATTTTCCCAGGAAGCCATTTTCCTAAATTTAGAAAAAATAAAATTTATCTGAAAAATATTTTTTAAAATATTTAAGCAAACTGAACATAAAATAAAATAATAAAAAGCATTCCTTCATTCCAAATATGCCCTTAATTAGGAAGAAAGACCAATATGTTAGTATATCTCATAAAATATTTTTGTTATATGAAATTATTTCATAGACTTTTCTCAGAATTGATTTTATACCACTAACATTTCTTGTGATTTATAATATTACGCTTATCTTCGTTTTAATTTTTTTATACAAAAATTCTTTTCCCCTATTTATTTTTTTAATATAAAAAGATAAATATTTCGTTAATTAGCCTTTAGAAATGATAAGATACACTTAGAAATTTTTGGATTTTTTGTTCATTTCCTTAATAAATATGGATAATTTTACAGATCTTTTCTCAAGTTAACTCCATAACATTAATCTTACTTTTTGTTATCATTTAGTTAATTAGTTCTAGTTTTATGAATTTAAATAATTCTCAAATCATAAACTAACTTATGAGGTTGAGTCAAACACAATATTTATGTTCTTATCCTTACTTTGTGAAGACAGTAAATGAAAAAAAATAGAAATTAAACACACAAGTACGTTAACACAAAATTAAATTTTATTATTTTATATATATTATATATGATTAAAATCCAATATAGTACCAATGGGTACATAAGAAACGCATTACATCAATTTCTTTTTTCCTTTTAACAACGACTAACATAAGATTCTTATAATCTTCCTATAGGGAAGAAAAATAAAAATCAGAGGTAGCTACGATAAGTAAAGTTATATTTGATTTCCAATTCATTTTCAAGATGAACTTCTCTCATCAAATAAGTAGCAGGCCTCTCTAGCAATGCACACACCAATAAAATCTTTCCTTGTAATCTAACAATGTAAATATGTGCATTCGTCTTATTTATGTAATTTCAAGTCAGAAACAATACTTACTAAATTAATACAGACAAACTTGTAATTAATTGTAATAACCATTATAACTATAATTGCAAGAGTAAGATTACATTTCTAACTAAAATATATTTCATTAACAAACCTCTTGATTATGCATTCTTATTTAAATTAATGTTTGCATATTACTAGCTAGCTATTCACTTCAAAAAGATAAACGTAAAGTATAAAGAAAACAAAATCAACAATGTCAATGACAACAACAATAATAATTTTTTCTTGTAAGTTAACAAGTGAGATTTGAAGGTTTGGCGATGTATATGCAATATTTTGCAAGATAAAATAATTAAAATTTACGAAAAACATACATATACTTTAACACAAACACATTATTTAGATGAAGATTATCTTTTTCTCCCAACAATCAATCAACATAATAATTCTTTTAATCTTCCTGTAGGGTAGAAAATACAATCACTCAAAGGTACCTACGATTAAAAATGTTATGATTGATCTCAAGTTTATTTTCAAGCTCAACTTCTCTCCTCAAATAAGCAACACGAATAGGCATCAGTAAAGGCACCTCTCCAACCTTGCCTTCTGATAGAGCATCTCGTATTTGAACATTAATTTCTCTTAAACAACATCTCAAATTCTCCAACTCCATCCAAATCGTGCGCCTTCTCCCACCATTATCATCAGATGAAAGTGTCATTTCTGCGGCTAATTAATATCAACACAAAACTAAAAAAATAGTAACAACATGAAGTTATAGATAAATTCGGCATATATTAGTAACTTGTTTGACTAATTTTTTTTTTCTCTTAAAGAAGTACTTATCTCAAATAAATGACTCGTCTGCCCAAATTTTTGGAGAAAATAGGTATTTTTTTAAAGTAGCAGAAGCTGTTTTTCAGAAGCTAAAAAAATATTCAAAATATTTTAAAAATATATAAATACATTTCGTTCTTTTTCAAAATTTCATAAGTGCCACATAAATTGAGACAAAGAAAGCAATATATATTGGGTCTATGATAGCAAAGACTCCTATATCCAGTGGAAGTAAAAGGAATAAGAGAGGGAAGACAAATACTAAGAAGACTTAGGGTGTGTTAGGTATGAAAGAGAATCTAGTTATGAAAAACGTTTTCTTAGAAAATATTTTTTTAGCAAAATAAGTAGTTTTTAATTTATTTTTTTTGGTGTTCGGCTGATAAGAAGAAAATAATATTCCAACGATATTTAGGCATAATCTAAACAAATAATATGACCCAGATCCGATCCATATCCCCAATATAGGACCCAACGCCAACCTAATCCTCAAGACCTGAACTTGACCCTAATTCGTGACTTTGCCGAGTATCCAAGTTGGGAGCGAGTCTCAGATCGGGATTGGGGGTTAAGTCACGACTAAGGGTTGGGTTTTGGGTCAAGGTTGAGTCCCAGACCGAACGTCAGATCCCGAGTTAGAGTCAAGATGGGATTGAGTCCTTGGTCGGGTCTCAGGTCGTCGAGACGGGTCTTAGATCGGGTGATCCCAAGTCAAATCCCAATTGGTCAAGGGCAGTGTGGGTCGCATTAGGTTGACGAGCTAAGGGTCGAGATATTTGGGTGGATTAGGTGACGATCGATGGTATGGGTGGTTAAGTAATTGAAAAAGAATTTAAAAAAATATTTTCCCTACCTTTTAATAAGGAAGTCAATTTTTACCTTAAATTGAAGGAAAACAAGTCTAATCCATTTGAATATATTTTTCCAAACATTTAAGCAATGCAAGCCTGAAAATTTTGGAAACATTCATCTAACTGAATACAACAATTGTGCTAATATATATGATAAAATATTTTTGTTCTACGCGATGATTTGATAGACTTTTTCTCATGTTTGATTCTATAATGTTAGCATTTCTTTTGATTTGCGATATTATACTTACCTTCTTTTAAGTTTTTTGTAACACAATTCTTTTAACCTATTTATTTTTAATATAAAGGTTTGATACTTTACTAATTTTCTTTTAGTGATATAAAACCCTAAGGGAGAATTACTCAAATAGTACTATTTTACGCTAAAAATAAGAATAAACAACATAAATTTCACTGCTATAGGAGTGAATTACTCCCTCTCCCACCATTTTTCAACATTCCATAATATCTCATTGCATATTAAGGTGGATACATTGTAGACACAAATATAAGGTTCTGTCTCAGATAAATAATATGTATTCGACACGGATACATTATAGACATAAATACGTTGTAGACACTGATAAATTGTAAACACAAATACATCACGCAGTTAAAACATGTATTCGAGGGTTACAACATGTATCTGAGATTATTGTGAAATATTATGTAATTAATTAAAGTAGTGGAAGAATAAGTAAATATGATAAGGATACTTAGGAATTTGAAGGGGAGCCTTGGAGTAACTGGTAAAGTTGTTGCCATGTGATCAGGGGGTCACGGGTTCAAGCCTTGGAAACAGTCTCTAGCAGAAACGTAAGGTAAGCGTACGATACACCCTTGTGGTGGGGTCCTTCCCCAGACTCCGCGCATAGCGATAACTTTAGTGCACCAGGCTGCCTTTTTTTATACTTAGGAGTTTATATAAGTATTCCTAAAAATAACAAAGGTTAAAAGAGTTGCTAAAAAAAATGAAAATAGGTGTAATATCATAAACCACAAAAGAGATAAATGTTACCAACTTAAACGTGAGAAAAGACCTCTGAAATTATCCATGTTTATCAAAGACATGAATAAAAATCCAAATTTTCTTTTAAAGCCCACATTCAATATGTTTGTTATTACAGTTTACTAAGTGGATCCATTTAGGGTTATTACTTTATTAATCAGAACAAACACATGAAATTCACCAATTTAGGTAGTATCACATTTTTTTTACAACTTATACAACAAACTTTTTTTATGCTATCATTTTCTAATGAATTATTAAAATATTTTTTTAAAGCAAATTTATATTATTAGATAGAGTATCTAGCGATTTTTTATTAATATAAAAATAAAATTCTCAATAGGGATAAGTACAAGCAAGGGGGACTAAACCTTACCTTACCAATCCTAATAAGGTGATGAACCTCTACTAATAACCATGGAGAAAATAATAGCTAGACAGTACTAAGTATTCTATGATCACTACAGAGTTTGTTATACACTCTATGATGATATTACAAATGAGGATGCTTACAAGATGTAAAAATATTAAATCTAAGAAGAAAGTTGAGTTATCAACCTCAAATTTCCTTGTATGAGTGTATGAATTAAAAAAGATAGATTGCCCATCTAAAGTAGCCTGAAGTATTTTCCTCTTGTCTTCTACTTCAAATTTGTCCAACCACATTTGATATTTCATCACTTCTTCTTGAATTTATTGGACTTTGTTCAAACTATTGACGCTGTTGTATGATTCTTCTTTGCCAATCGCATCATCAGATGTCTTAGAAAAAGCTCCTCAGTCACCCTACCATCCCAACTGTGCTGCCTTCCATGTGTCTTCTTTTTGTTTGTTTCTTCCACTATTAGGATACACTATTAACCATGTAGTTTGTGTTATAGTATTATATTTTCATCCCATGTAAAAGACACTTTCTTATATTAATAAAATCTTTATTTGAATAGATCATTGTGTTTTCATGTGTGTCCTTTACTTATATAGTAGACAATTTTTTGTATGGAGTATTTTAACTCATACACAGAAGATTAAATTTGTTGGTTCTTATAAGTAATAAATTAATGTTCACAATCAAAGCTGAGGTAGGACAAACATCTTGATGATTGTAGCACAAGATTGAATGTAATTTGATCTTGACTATGAGAGTGGTAATATTCCAACTTCTTGTACTAGTACATTTCGTATGTATTGAATGGACCAATTAGAGATGCTTGTTTTTGTTCTGAATTTTAATAAACAACTTGCCTAGTCCATTACATGTACTTATTCTCTTAATCTTGATATAATTATTATGATCTATGTGGTTTGATTTATTATTTTAATCTAGGAAAAAATCATCGTTTTCACCTCAAACTATACACGAAAAGTTTAGGTCACACCTAAACTATCATAGTGATCTATTACACACCTAAACTATAAAAAAATGAAACTATTACCTCCTTAGAAAGTGATGTGGCAGAGAAGGTGTATTCACCTTCCTAAGGTGCATGAGAGGAAGGAAAAAAATTTAAAATGACAGCTTTCATACACGTATCACTATTTCATTTGTCATTATATCATTAAGTACTCCTAATATTATTTTTAATATATACAATTAGATTAATTATTTTTTTAATTGAAAAAATGTTAATAAAATTAAATTTTTTTATTCTTTTAGCTAAAAAAATATTAATAAAATTAAATTTTCTTGTTTATTCATTTTAATATGTGGATCCCACCTTCTTCAATTGCTTCTTCTTCACCAAAATCACCATTAAAACATCACCACTAACACCATCATCATCAAACTCAAATCTCCACCACAATAATTTTAAGAATTCACCATAAATTTTATTATCGAAATTATAATACAACCATTCCTCTCACAAAAATCACATACAACCACCATAAAATTCAACATCCACTTTGTCAATATTGTCATTCTTTAACTGTTTCTTCTATACTTTGTTGTGAAGAATTGGATATAGTTGGAGGTAATAGTTTGTTGTTTCTACTGCTAACACAACAACTCATTTTTGTTAGCAAAGAAAAAAATGAATAGTTACTTCATTTTGTGATGGTAGTTATGGCGGCGGCGATGGTGGTGGACGACAGCGGTGACAACTGGGGAAGAAATTTAGAAATGGAGAAGACTGAGAGAGAAGTGAGTCAATGAAGCGATTCAAAGAAATAATGGTGATTTTTGTTGTGATATTGTGATTTCGATGTAATTTTAGTAATGGATGTTGAATTTTATGGTGGTTGTTTGTGATTTTTGTGATACTAATGGTTGTATTGCGATTCCGATAATGAAATTTATTGTGGATTCTTAAAATTATTGTGGTGAATATTTGAGTTTGATGATGATGATGTTAATGGTGGGTTTTTAATGGTGATTTTGATGAAGAAGAAGCAATGGATGGCACGAACTTTAAAAAAAATTAACATAATATCTGATGTGGTAATGGCATAGTGATGATGTGGCGCGAGTGTAAATCACTCTCCATCATGTGACTGGTTCTTGCATTTTGGTGTGGAAATAATTTCACCTTTTTATAGTTTAGGTGTGTAATAGGACATTATAATAGTTTAGGTGTGACCTAGACTTTTTGTGTATAGTTTGAGGTAGAAACAATAACTTTTTCCTTTTAATCTATTAAAAGGTGAGACTTTTTTATGAGTCAATATATTCCTAATAGGTTGGAGGATGACAAATTACTTTATGAAATATTAATTAGTTGATATAACTATGTCTCGGACTTGAGATAGAAGACACCTCTTTACGGTTTCTTATAAGTTTTCACGTGTAAACCCTACAGGTGGATTTTATATCCGTCATGTAAAATAAGTTGACCATTATAAATAAAGGATTAAGTTAATCAATGAGTCAAATTCTTCAGAGAATTTAATTATATTGATTGGTGTCGGTAATTCTAACATGAGAAGTTAAATAAGATGTAATGGTAGATTTCGAAACTAAATCTAGGAGTGCAATTACAGTTTTTTAGTGAAATAATTTATAATTTATTATGATATGATAATTCATTCATTACTGAATTAGTATCATAATTGGAAGCCTCACTTAATAAATCTGTGGTCCCTGCTATACCCAATTAACTAATCAATTTTGAAAAAGGGAAAGGAACTTACTAGAAGAAGTAATATTATTTACTTGTCTTCTGGAAGGAAAAAAATATCTTCCGACTTTAAATAAAAATTTTAAAATATTTTTTTTAGTATCAAAATATTTTGCTCATTAAGTTGCTTTTAAGGACAGAAAAACATTTTGGACAATTGAAAAGCCAAAAATATTTGCCTCTTGCTTTTCCTTTCTTTAAGAGAAAACAAGAATAAATCAGGGTTTTGGTTCAGAAGATGATTATCTTTTCTTAAATCAAAAGCACTTGCCCACACAAATTTAATAGCAAAAGTTAGTCAAGAAATAGTAGAAGACTGTAGCCCCAGAGGTCAAGGTAGTGAGCGAATTGTGCGAAAGCTTCAACAAGTAAGTGGCTTTTCAACTTGGTTTGTTGATTTATGTTATCTAAATTATATGTAAGTTATTATTGATCCTGTAGAATTGTTGCTTCTGTTGTGCATGTTCTAATAATTGGTATCAGTAGTCTTCTTGCATATGCTAGATAATGTAAAAAGAAACTACATGATTGGTTTACACATTTTTGATAATCACGGTAAATATCATGCTGTTTGATGGGTGGTTTTCTTGTTATGGATAATGTTAATGATTCCTGAAATCTAAGTTTATCATCAAGAAAACATAAAACGAATTTAACATGTTTTGTTTAGTTTTGTGAAAATTATTTTTGTGGATTAAGGGTAAAACTATGATGAGTTTTGACTATGTCCAATAATAGTCGTTGTTCGTTGTATTAACAGTAGTGGTAAGGCCACGTAGTGCAGGCATACCTGCTGACTCTCGCAACAGCTCGGCCAATAATTGTCGATTTGGTCGATTTTGGAGTTTTTCAGTTTTTGAAAAACTCTGAATTACCTGAAATTTGGTACGTTCATTGGAAACAATCCACTGAATAATACTCATAGCTTTTCTATGACCTAGGTCAGTTATTGGCCATTCAGGGTAGTGTTGATGTGGCTTTGAGCATTTTTATGTTTTTGAAAAAATTAAAAATTCTATTTTTTTTGTAAACTAGTGGTGATAGGGATCATTCCTTATGGTTTTTAGTGGTTAATAACATTAATAATATGAGTTTACATGTTTACATAGGTGATCTTCCCTTTCGGATAAACTTGTATAGTGTAATAATATTTTTTAGTTTCTTATTTTTTGTAACTTGTATTAACTTTCCAACTAAGTTACATTTTAGTTTAATGGTACAGAGACTTATGAAATTTGATATTTATCTATCTTAAATCAACAGTTGTAGACACCTAATTTTGTCCCTCCCAAAACCCAATTCTTCCATTTTTACCTCACGTTATCATACACCCTCACCCATGTGATTACACCTCACAAAAATAAATAAATAAATTAACAACCCTTAACAAATCTCTAACAAATTATATCTTATTTTAATCCTATCCTAACCAACTTTACACCTTATCCTAACTACCTACCCCACCTCACTACCCATGTGACCCTCCCCACATTTCTTTTCCACAAAGAAAAAGAATATACACACACATAAAGCACACCTAGGGGGGACCCACCAAAATTCCCACAAAAATACACATTCATCATACCATTATATATATACATATCTCAATTCAAAAGGGGGGATAACAATATTCAGAGGAGGATATAAACACAAGGGGGGCATACAGAGAGAAAAAAAAGAAAGGTAGAGGGTCATCATCTTCAAGAGAAAGACGCCATTTTTTTCCTTTCTTTTTGCATCTTCTTAGACACACACCATAAACGCACACAGATCTCTCTCAAAATTAGTTAGCCACACACTCAAATTTCATCAGAAACATAGGTTTTGGGGTGGGTGGGTTACCGTTCCGGTGACATACTCGTCGGAAACGCATCGAGGTGGTCATAAAAATGTTCAAACCCATCGGAATACGTTGTAATCGGTATATATCTGGTTGTTTTGGTCATCACTGAGGCCTTCGGAGTCGCAACATCATAAAGTGGTCGAGTGAATCTCGATCCGCTTTCGATTCCGTTCAAACTCGTTAGGATCCGGCTCAAATTTCTTTGGTTTCCACAATATTTAGCTCAGGTCTTACCGGTTTTCAGTGGTTATTGGACATTCGAAGCCGTGGTTTGTTCTATCTTTGTGAGTTTTTGCATGTGGGTTTCACAATCTCTTTTGCAATTTTGGTCTCGTTTTGATTGATATTTCCTCTGTCTCAGGTTTAAACCTGTCTGAGTTTACTATTCTCGATATTGAGTTGGTTGGATCGTTGTTTGGGCTTTGTTGAGGATTTTCCAAGCTCGGGCTCTCTTAAACGTTATTATCAACAGAAATCGTCTATTTGGAGGGCCAAATTTTGATCCCTACTCTTTATTATTTTAGCGTGTTTGATGATATGACTTGATTGGTATGTTTGAATGCGTATTTGAGTTTTCTCATAATTATCATGTCTTGATTAGTTGAGTTTATGTCGGAATTGAGTAATTGTTAGTTGAGAATGAAATTTGGGGGTATGGATTGAAAAATGGAGGAAAAATGAATATTGATTAATTTTGATGTATTGGTAATGTTGAACATGATGGAATGGTGATATGTTGAACTTGGTAGGCAAACATAGGCAGGGTAGGCAAATTTAGGAATCACGATTTGTTGGAATGTTTGAATATGCGTGTGAATATTTCTTTCTAGTTTATCGTATTTAATTCAAATGTATTTCTTTAGCCGGGGAATGCCCTGAGACACATTATATTTATTCACCGGGGAATGGCCTGACGTACTATGTTGGCGGAAGATGTTTGTGATGAAGGCCTGAGGCATCGGGTAAAGCATGAGAGCGTAGTTATGATTAGTATAGGTTAGCTACGATTTATTTTTGCATTTTTATTTATTTTGGACTGTATAATTAGACTGAACACTATACTTTGGATTTATTTTATTTCGTGTGTTTAGATGTTTGTTTATGTGTTTTATGTGGTTTATACGTTCTTAGTGCCAAAGTTAGCCGATACACTCCACCAAGCGACCGTGGTCAAACCACGGGATCGAGGGGTGCCTAACAGCTTTCCCTCGATCAATAGAATTCCTTAACTGGAATCTCTATTCGCAAACCAGTTTAAAGAGTCAAAATATTTTGAAAAGGATCTTTCAAAGGTGACTTGGCACACCGAATTATGCCAAGTGGCGACTCTGAACAAAAAATGTAAATAATCCTTTTTCGAAACAAAAATCATCTCTTGTCACTCAATAAATAAAACCCTTTTGAAACTTAAAATCTATATCTTTTCGGAGTTAAAAAGGGGTGTGACAGCTCTGGCGACTCCGCTGGGGACCCTTTTCAGAATTCGAGCTTATTTTTTGGAGTTATATCGGCTTATTTTTGACATTATGAGTGTATAAACATTGTTTGTGTTATTGATTGTATTTTTTTTATCATTGTTGAGTGCCTATGTGCTATGTGTTTACAGTTTTCTCTTATGTGTTACCGCTTTATATCTGACATCATTTGCATAACCCGAGTCAATTATTTCTACAACAAGTTTTATAGTACACACTGTGTACATGACCTATAGTTGAGTCACCCTTATTTTTAGGAGGGAGAGCCGTCGGATGGTATGGAGTGGGTGGAAAGCTAGCGCAGCCACTATCGACCATACGCTCCCCGAACAGCCTTGTTAGTGAATCCCAGCGCAGGTCAGCCTTTAGGTCATGCTTATTTGCATCATATTTAGATCTTGCGAGACCCACGTGGCCCTTTGTAGGAGACTCACCTCTAAAGCATACCTACGTGCTAAATATTGTGTCTTTGAGGGTAACGAGGTCATTTGACAAACTGATTTGGGCAAAAGCATGAGTTAGAAGCAAAGTGTGTAGGCAAGAAATTGTTGAAAAAAAAGGAAGAAAAAAAGAGTGGAAAAAAAAAGATTTGGTAGTTTTTAGGGTCCTTTATGGCTTTTGTTTTTCACAATTCAAAAATTTTTTTTTTTTTTTTACTTTTTGCACTCATTTCCCAAAAAATCCAAAACATTAAAACGATTTTCCTTTTATTTCTTTAGTAAGTATTCACAATTCAAAAACTCCGAAAATATTTTTTCCTTTCAATAGGAGCTTTGTACATTTTTATATAACGCAAATATCAAAAAGATTTTTTTCTTTCATAGTTGTTGGTGTTAGTTTTAATTAAAAGTCCAAAAAGATTTTATTCGCTTGTATTTAGTCGTGTCTCTCAATTTAGGGTTTAGTTTGTCATTTAATCATTAATTGTCCAATCTGGACGAACTACGCACCCCTGATTCTCTTCTCTCGGGAGTGAGATACGTAGGCAGCCTATTGTTGGTTCGGGGATCTTATTTGAAAAATTATAAAAAAAAAAAAGATTTTCTTCACTCTTTGTTAGAATAGGTGTTTCATATACATCTTCAAAAGAAAACTACAAAAAAAATTTTTCCTTTAATAGGTTCAAGTTTCATTTTTCATATGAAATTCAAAATCGAAGATCCAAAAAGATTTTTCTTTGGTAATCATAGGTTTCATTTTGTATAGGGAGTTTAAACTTGAAAAATGGAAAAAGATTTTCATCAATTCTTTTGGCAAATTGTTATTTTCTTTTCTTTTTAAAGTTTCAAAAAAAAAAAGAGGAAAAAGAGTTTGGTTGGCCATTTTGGCAAAAATTCACGAACTACGCACACTTGATTCTCCTCTTTCGAGGGTGAGATACGTAGGCTCCCTTCTTGGGTTCGGTGATCTTTTCTTAAAAAAAAAAAAGGTTTTGAAGAAAAAATGTTGAACTTTAACATATTTGTTGCCTCTTGTTCAGTTAGTTTAAGGTGGTTGGTTCGTGGCTTCTTGGCTGGTCCTCCATATCATACCAAATCCAAGGAAGGGTTAGTTGTGTCCAACAAAGAATATAGAGAGTGGTATCATAGGTGAAACAAAGAGTCAGAAAATTGAGAGTTTAAAGAAAGAGAATTTGAGACTAAGACAACAAATGATGGAAATGTACCGAGCTTGGGCCAGTGGGCTGCCTCCACCTCCGTTCCCCACTTTTGACCCTGCAAATACCTTGAGTCTTCCACCGAAATTGTAAAGTCAGTTTCCTTCTGTTGTTGATGCACCACAACATTCCTCAGAATCCATTCCACATCAAATGCACCTCAATACTTCCACCACTCTTTCTTTAGCTCCTCAGTATAAGTCTACCATATTCACAGCACTACATACCGTCTACTCTTTTGTTGCTCAACCTTCTACTAAGGCTTCCACTTTGGCTATCAATCTAACGATTGTGCTTCCCCAGTCCACTAGTGAATCCACATTTAATACTCTTGATGATCATTGTTATACTCTTGAGCCTACCGTTGAATTAAGTGGACCGCCAAAATTTCTTACTAAGAAGCTTAGTATGCTAGAAAAGCTAGAGGAAATGGTTGGGAAAGTTAGAGTGTAGAAAATGATATGAAAAGTTTCTTGGGACTTGTAGGCTATGAAGACGTTTCATACAAAAACTGGGGCATGTTTTCAAGTGTTAACCTTTCTCCAAGCTTTGAGACATCAAAATTTGAGGAGATTGGTGGACAACATGATTCTGTGAAATATTTAGGATAATATTGCAATCAATCAAGGGAAACTGAAGGAAAGAAGAAGGAAAACACACCTATTATCGTGCCAAAACGAAAGCAGAGTTTAAGAGGTCCAACTCTCTAATACTGTCAGCCTCAATCTCGAGCTTACATATCAAATCCACTTTCTCATCTGCAACAAGGTTCCTCTTTTCAAAATCCAAGGAGTTTCATTCTACTTCCTCAATGTTCTTTGAACAATGCACAATTGTGTACTCATCTGTCTTCTTATCCATAATGGCATGCATCTGTCCCTCAAAATCATCCTTGACCCCCACAAATTTACTAAGGAACCTCTAAATCCAAGTTTCATTTGAGGCCAGAGTTCGCAAGGAGGAGGAAGAAAAAGGATAATTTCACTCCTAATGGGGAATACTATGCTAGTTTGTTCCAGAGATTGAGACAGAGGGGCATGATTACTCCTCTCCTTGGGCACACTCCTATTAGACGTTTAAGAAATTTTGATCCTAATGTACGATGTGCGTATCATTCTGATGCTCAGGGTCATAGTATTGAAGATTATCGAGATTTGAAAAGAGAAATTGAAAAGATGATTCAAAATAAATCAATTATGGTGTAGAACATTGACAGTGAGGGAAGCTCCAGTCATGTTGATAGGCAAACCAGTGGCTAAGTTGTCAGGCTGAGAAATTGAGAAGTTACCCCTCTCCCTACTAGGAAGAGGTCCGATAGTTTGTTTTATTTTCTTTTCTGTTTTCCAAAGTATTTCAGGGTTATAGTTCAGGATTTATCTTATTTTGTCCCTTTGTCGTTTATGTTTGAACCCTCTATCTTTTATTTCAATTAAATAGAGTGTCCCTTCTTCCCTTTGTGTTCAAATATAGGTTGTTTGTTTGTTTTCTTCACATAGTGCATTTTATGTGGATTCTAGTGTTATGACATGCTAGCAGAATTTTCATCCAGATCTTAAAATCCAGTTTAAGCATGAGCATTGAGTCAAAGGATTAATGTTAGAAAAAGAGAGTATTTGAGGACATAGGTAAAGTGTTGAGACATTTGGTGACAAGTTAAAGCCTTAGTTGAACAATTAAGGCAATTATTTTGAGAATCGCAAGAATAACTTGGTCATCAATTGAAAGACATGTCTCGATTAGGTCAAATAGTGAATGTGTGGTCCTACATCAAAAGGAACAGAAAAATCAGCTCCACAAAAGTATGAGTCATTTGATTTGAGGAATGTACAACAAAGGTGGAGATTGCGGAAGAAGTAGTGACGCACAAACTCATTCAAAGTTAATGTTGTAAGAGATGTCACAATGATCTTCATCTTTCACTTTCACTTGCATGCTATCTACTAGTATTTTCAAGGATTGATATGACGAAGACATTTTATTCTATTATCTAAACATTGTGTCATCCTTTGTTTACCCCATTTGAGCTTTAGTTCTATTTTCTTTCATACCCCTCTTTTGGAATCAAGATAGAGTCAGCAAAACTCCAAAGAAAAGTGTCGAGCAAAATAATAGAGTCAGAAAGTTTCAAAAAAAAAAAGAAGAGAGAAAAAATGTGTCCAAAAAGAAAAAAGAGTGTCAAGAAAAATAAAGTCAGGAAAATCACAAAAAAAAAAAAGAAATCAGAATCAAGCAAAACAAGCTGCCAGAACTATGTGTGACCTGATTCTCCTTTTTCGAGGGTGAGATACGTAGGCTGCCTTACTATGGGCTCGATCTAACCAAATAAATAGTTTAGAGTCACTTAGCCAAAGAAACTAGGGCATGGTTTAATCCTCATTGTTTGAGTTGATTTCAAAAGTTGTAAGTCCTACCCCTCTTCAAGTGTCGTTTGAGCCTCATGTCATCCTTTCTTTCTAACCCTATCCAAAAGCCAATGTACAACCAAAGAAAGACCTTCAGATCAATCTTTGAGAATGTTAAGGCTAAGCATGCAAGGGATATGATGACGCATTTTGGGAACTACTTGTCTTCCTCAGCATAAGTAATCAGGAGAGAAATAAAAATGAGAGAGTCTTATTGGTGAAAACCCTCACGGGTACCATAAGGCGATGGTAAGTCGAGAGAGATAAAAATGAGAGTCTTATCAGTGAAAACCCTCACGGGCACTGTAAGACGACTGTGAGTTGAGAAAAATATAAATAAGAGTCTCATTGGTGAAAAACCTTCACAGACACCATAAGATAATGGTGAACTGAGAAAAAGAGAATGAGAGAGGCTTGTTGGTAAAAATTCTTCAAGGTGTCACTAGCCAAATGAGGTTTTAAAGGTAATTGACCTAAAGAAACAACTCAGTTTCATGGCCATTAACTCAACAACAATTGGTAGAAAATTTGGATGGAAAGATCAGGCATCTTAATCTAAAATGCATGGCATAATCATTAGAGTTGACTGTCATTTCTAGATAATTTTTCATTTTTTTGTTTCAAATGGGGACATTCATTGTCTTTTCTTTCTTCTTTTGTTTTCTTGAGTCAGTTGTCCAAATAAAAGTTATCGTCATTTTTCTCTTGTCTTTGAGTCAAGTCCATATCAAAACAAGTGAGAAAAGATTTCAAAACTGGTTACCAGCTTCTTCAATTGCACAAAGCAAGACAAAAGGCCAACACATGAAAGAGATATGATTGTGAGATGAAATAAGACATGCAAAAATTTTTGTCAACAGACAAGTCTGGAAACTCATGGAAATACCGAGGTTCAAAGGGTTTATTTGAGAAGTAAGGCAAAGCAGAGATACTGTGTTTGTTTCAGAGTCACTCTTGATAATATGATTTTGGTCAATGATGTAGCAAGTCGATGACATATGCTAATGGTTGGAAGCAAGGTTAAATGTGACAAGGGTAAGAGCGATTTCCATGAAAGCCAAATCCATAAACCAGCCACCATATTTTTAAACTAACAAGTTTTCTTTGTATGAAACAGGAACATATGTTACCTTCGAATCAAGGATTTTAAAGTCCAAACATCAAAAGTTGCAATGCCTCACTTCATAAATGCAGGAGACAATATTATTGCACAGGTTTGGTAATCAAAACCACGGTAAAACTCATTATCCAATATCTCTAGGAGACACATTTCCTTGTTTGGATAATTCAAGAAACATTTGTAAGGAGATGAACTTCCTTGTTTGGACAATTCAAGCGGTATTTGTAAGGAGACACATTTCCTTATTTGGTAATTCAAGCGACATTTGTAACGAGACACACTTCCTTGTTCGGTAATTCCAGCGGTATTCGTAAGGAGACACATTTTCTTATTTTGGTAATTCAAGCAACATTTGTAAGGAGACACACTTCCTTGTTTGGGTAATTCAAGCAACATTTGTAAGGAGACTCACTTCCTTGTTTAGTTAATTCAAGCAACATTTGTAAGGGAACGCACTCCGCTGTTTGGGTAATTCAAGCAGCATAGACGCACTTCCTTATTTAGGCTATTCAAGTGACATTTGTGAGGAGACACACTTCCTTATTTTGGTAATTCAAGCGATATTTGTAAGGAGATGCACTTCCTTGTTTGGGTAATTTAAGAAACATTTGTAAGGGGACGTACTCCCCTATTTGGGCAATTCAAGCAGCATTTGTGAGGAGATACACTTCCTTATTTGGGCAATTCAAGTGACATTTGTAAGGATACGCACTTCCTTGTTTAGGTAATTCAAGAGGCATTTATTAGGAGGCGCACTTCCTTGTTTTAGTAATTCAAGCGACATTCGTAAGGAGATGCACTTCCTAATTTTGATAATTCAAGTGGCATTTGTAAGGAGATGCACTTCCTTGTTTGAGTAATTCAACCGACATTTGTAAGGAGATACACTTCCTTATTTTGGTAATTCAAGCAATATCTGTAAGGAGACGCACTTCCTTATTTGGTAATTCAAGCGGTATTTGTAAGGAGACACACTTCCTTATTTTGATAATTCAAACAACATTGGATCCCGCTCGAAGCACAGGGCGAATAAATGGAAAGTCAAACAACAAGGTAAAGAAATGAAAAGTCAATAAATTGAAAAATAGCAAGTCAGGAGTCCACCTGGAGAGCAGGGTGAAGAAATTGAAAGTCAGACAGCAAGTTGAATAAATTGTAAGTCGGGAACCCGCTTGAAGAATAGGGTGATGAAACTCAAGTCAAGAGTCCAAAAGAAGCTACATAGATAGGATTTTCATAATTTCATTTATGTTTTAACTTGTAATTTTTATTTTTGATGTAATGACAGAGCTGTGGGTCGGAACCTCGATGGAACCTCACTCGAATCTCCAACTCGGTATAGTCTCTCTCCTTCCAACCCTTTTGAGATACAGTGACTTGACTCGCTCATAACTTGGGTAGATAGGACGTCCTAAGTCAAGTCTTGGTTGCCTTTATTCTTACTATTTATTTCCTTGAATAATGGTCGGGTCAAAATTTGGTCTCGTTATCTACTTTTTTGTCTGAAAACACTTTGTATTTGCACCCAAAAAAGGGCATGATGTAGATACTTAATTTTGTCCCTCCCAAAACCCAATTCATCCATTTTTACCTCATGTTATCATACACCCTCAGCCATGTGATTACACCTCACAAAAATAAAATAAAAAATTAACAACCCTTAACAAATCTCTAACAAATTATATCTTGTTTTAATCCTATCCTAACCAACTTTACACCTTATCCTAAATACCTACCTCACCTCAATACCCATATGACCCTTCCCATATTTTTTTTTCACAAAGAAAAAGGATATACACACACATAAAGCACACCTAGGGGGGCCCCACCAAAATTCCCACAACAATACACATTTATCATACCATTATATATATACATATCTCAATTCAAAAGGGGGGATGACAATATTCACAGGAGGATATAAACATAAGGGGGGCATACGGAGAGAAAAAAAGAAGGATAGAGGGTCATCATCTTCAAAAGAAAGACACCATTTTTTCTTTCTTTTTGCTTCTTCTTAGACACACACCATAAATGCACACAGATCTCTCTCAAAATTAGGTAACCATGCACTCAAATTTCATCAGAAACATAGGTTTTGGGGTGGGTGGGTTACCGTTCCGGTGACATACTCACCAAAAACGCATCGAGGTAGTCATAAAAACATTCAAAACCATTGGAATACATCGTAATCAGTATATTTCTGGTCGTTTTGGTCATCACTGAGGCCTTCGGAGTTGCAACGTCATAAAGCAATCGAGCGAATCTCGATCCACTTTCGATTCCGTTCAAACTCGTTAGGATTCGGCTCGAATTTCTTTGGTTTCCACGATATTTAGCATAGGTCATACTGGTTTTCAGTGGTTATTGGACTTTTGAAGCCGTGGTTTAGTCTATCTTAGTGAGTTTTTGCCTGTGGGTTTCACGGTCTGTTTCGCAATTTTGGTCTCATTTTGATTGATATTTCCTCTGTCTCGGGTTTAAACTTGTTTGAGTTTACTATTCTCGATATTGAGTTGGTTGGTTCATTGTTTGGGCTTTGTCGAGGATTTTTCAAGCTCGGGCTCTCTTAAATGTTATTATCAACAGAAATCGTCTATTTGGAGGTCCAAATTCTGATCCCTACTCTTTATTATTTTAGCATGTTTGATGATATGACTTGATTGGTATGTTTGAATGCATATTTGAGTTTTCTCATAATTATCATGTCTTGATTAGTTGAGTTTATGTCGGAATTGAGTAATTGTTAGTTGAGAATAAAATTTGGGGGTATGGATTGAAAAATGGAGGAAAAATGAATATTGATTAATTTTGATGTATTGATAATATTGAACATGATGTAATGGTGATATGTTGAACTTGGGTAGGCAAACATAGGCCGGGTAGGCAAATTTAGGAATCACGATTTGTTGGAATGTTTGAATATGCGTGTGAATGTTTCTTTCTAGTTTATCGTATTTAATTCAAATGTATTCATTTAGCTGGGGAATGCCCTGAGACACATTGTATTTATTTACCATGGAATGCCCCGACGTACTATGTTGGCGGAAGATGTTCGTGATGAAGGTCCGAGGCATCGGGTAAAGCACGAGAGCATAGTTATGATTAGTGTAGGTTAGCTAGGATTTATTTTCGCATTTTTATTTATTTTGGACTGTATAATTGGAATGAACACTATACTTTGGATTTATTTTGTTTTGTGTGTTTAGATGTTTGTTTATGTGTTTTATATGGTTTATACGTTCTTAGTGCCAAAATTAGCCGATACGCTCAACCAAGCGACTGTGGTCAAACCACGGTATCGAGGGGTGCCTAACACCTTCCCCTCGGTCAACAGAATTCCTTAACTAGAATCTCTGTTCGCAAACCAATTTAAAGAGTCAAAACGTTTTGAAAAGGATCTTTCAAAGGTGACTTGGCACACCGGATTATGCCAAGTGGCGACACTGAACAAAAAATGTAAATAATCCTTTTTCGAAACAAAAATCATCTCTTGTCACTCAATAAATAAAATCCTTTCGAAACTTAAAATCTATATCTTTTCGGAGTTAAAAAGGGGTGTGACAACAGTTGACTCTCTACCTAAGTTGATTCTGTTTTATTTAAAAGATAAAACATCATACATTACATGTATATTTGCTTAAATAGTTAAGTTTCCCTAATGATTCTAACTGTTTATGTGCATGGTTATATGTGTGATGTGTTTTTAAGAATTTTATTATTCTGTAGCATGCCTGATGATCTATTTTAACTGGATTATATAACAGATTAACCGTCTCTTTATTCAATCCCTTACCTCTATCCCGAATTAAAATAAACTAGAAGGCCCTAACTATATGGACTGGAAACATAATTTGGATATTGTTCTTACTGCTGAGGGCTTTAAATTTGTGTTGGTTGAGGAATGTCCTGTTAAGTCGGATGAACTAACTGATGAGGGGACTAAAGCCTATGATAAGTAGGTTAAGGCCGATGAGATGGAAAGATATTACATTTTTGCCTCCATGAAAAATGTATTGCGGCATCAATATCAGTCCATGACTACTATTTACGATATGCTTGAATCTCTAAAAGAGATGTTCGGTGAGCAAAATTGTGTTGCAAAGCAGACTGCCATGAAAGCCCTTTTGACCATGAAAATGGTTGAAGGAACTTCCGTGAGGGAACATGTTCTTAAAATAATAAGTTTATTGAACAAGATGGAAATTCTTGGTGCGGTTATTGATAAGGAATCTCAGGTTGAGATGGTCCTATAGACTCTGTCAGATAGTTTTCAATAGTTTTCTTGAATTATAAAATGAATAAGATGGACTTATCTTTTTCAAAATTATTGAATGAGCTGCAAGCAGCAAAATCTATCATTAAGCAACAAGCTTCTGTTGCTGCGTTGATGGTTAACAAGACTTCGTCTTTAACTTCTAAGCCGAAAGGCGAAAATAAAAAGAAGACGAGGTCCCGTAAGGTTCTAGGTGCTAATGATGGTATGGCTAAGCCTAAGGGCAAGTGATATGGTTGCAAGCAACCTGTTCATTATAAGAAACAGTGTCCCGGCTACATAGCAAAGACGCAGAAACAAGGTACATCTATTTCATGTCCTTGAAATATTTTTAGCAGCTGTTTCTATCCAATTTTAGGCTATAAATTTGGGAGCCACTAATCATATCTGCACATCTTTGCAAGGGTTCAGGAAACACGATTCCTAAGTGAAAATGAACTGAACGTGTTTCAAGCAAATGGAAAACCCGCACCAGCCTTAGCTATAGGAAATATTTCTATTTCATTTAGTAATTCTAGAGTTGTAAGCCTGAATAATGTTCTTTATGTACCTTCTATAGGAAGGATTTTAATTTCAGGTTCAAAAATAATGAATGTTGGTTATAGTGTTTATTTTACTAATAATTGTGCAATTATTATGTTTAATAAGTATTTTATTATTTCTGCTCCTAGAATACATGATTTGTTTGTATTTGATGTTTCCCATAATATGCTACAAACAATGAAACTAAATAATATTGATCAATCAGATAAAAGAAAACGTATTTTGGGATTGAGTGAAACATACTTATGACACTTACGTCTAGGTCATATTAACATAACTAGGATCTCATGGTTGATTTCTGATATACCTTTGAGTTCATTGAAAGTGGAAGCACTTCCAACTTGTGAATCTTGTTTAGAAGGTAAAATGACCAAGATCCATCCAAAGGAAATAAAGCTGGTGATAAGTTAGAATTAATTCATACTGATTTGTGTGATCCTATAAATATACAAGCAAGAGGTGATTTTGAGTATTCTGTGACATTCACAGATGATTACTCAAAATATGGATACATTTATTTGTTCCGTCGTAAATCTGAATGCTTTGAAAAATTCAAAGAATTTAAGATGGAAATGAAAAAGTGACATAACAAATATATTCATACATTATGATCTGATCGTGGTGGGAAATACCTTTCTGCGGAATTCATTAAATACTTATTAGAATTAAGAATTACATCTAAATATTTTGCTCCGAGAACACCACAACAAAATGGTGTGGCAGAACGACGAAATAGAACTCTTATGGAAATGGTTAGATCAATGTTAAGTTATTCAGATTTGCCCTTTTCCTTTTGGGTTATGCATTAGAAACAACAAATTATATTATGAACTTAGTTCCTTTAAAATCAGTACCTATAACCCCATCGAAATTGTGGAGTAGGCGCAAGCCTAGTCTATGGCATATTCGGGTTAGGGTTGTCCCGCACAATTCGATTAAGACTTTTGATTTTGATCAATGTGAAAATGAGTCACGTGTCCATAAAAGTGGGATGGAGACAGAGTAACACTTTTTATTCTGTAAGTAGATGACATTTTGCTCATAGGAAATAATATGAGCATGTTGAATTCTATTTAGTGGCTGTCCTCGCGTTTTGATATGAAAGACGTGGGAGAAATGGCTTATATCCTTGGGATCAAGCTAATGCGAGATAGGAAACAAAGAATATTAGGTTTATCTCAAGCACTTTATATTGTACTATTCTTGCAAGGTTTAACATGCAAAATTCCAAAAAGGAATTTCTTCCTTTTAGGCATAGAACTACTCTATCAAAAGATTAATCACCCAAAACGATCGATGAGATAGAGAGAATGAAGGTGGTCCCTTATGATTCTGTTGTAGGGAGCCTCATGTATGCTATGTTGTGCACTAAACTAAATATCTTCTTTGTTGTTAGCATGGTTAGTATATTTCAGTCTAATCCTGAGAAAAAATATTGGACTGCGGTTAAGCATATAATCAAGTGCCTTAAAAGGATTAGGGATTACATTCTTGTTTTCACTCTAGGGATCTTATACCTATTGGGTATACTGATTCAGATTTTCAATTAGACAAAAGATTCTAGAAAATTTACCTCAGGATATGTGTTTACTTTACGAGGTGGAGTCATTATTTGGAGGAGTATCAAGCAATCATGTGTTGTTGATTCCGCCATGGAAGCCGAATATGTAGCTGCCCCTGAGGCAGCTAAGGAGGCTGTTTGGCTCGGTAACTTTCTGAAAGAGCTTTGAGTGGTTCATTCGATTTAAACACTACTACCACTTTATTGTGACAATAGTGGTGCAGTTGCAAACTCGGAAGAACAATGAAGCCATAAATTAAGTAAGCATATTGAGAGAAAATGCCACTTGATTGGGATATAACTCAAACGGGTGATGTGAGAGTTTTGAAGATCGAGTCAAAAAATAATTTGGCGGACCCATTTACAAAGGGATTAACCCAGAAGGTTTTTGATAATCATGTGGAAGAAATGAGTATTAAAATTATGCATTCATGGTTATGAGTTTAACTGGGAGATTGTTAGGATATACTATTAACCATGTAGTTTGTGTTATAGTATTATATTTACATCCCATGTAAAGACAGTTTCTAATAAAATCTTTATTTGAACAGATCATTGTGTTTACATGTGTGTCCTTTACTTATATAGTAGACAACTTTGTGTATGGAGTATTTCAACTCATGCACAGAAGATTAAAATTATCGGTTCTTATAAGTAATAAATTAATATTTACAATCAAAGATGAGGTAGGACAAACATTTTGATGATTGTAGCACAATATTAAATATAATTTGATCTTGATTATGAGAGTGGTACATTTCATATGTATTGAACGGACCAATTAGAGATGATTGTTTATGTTCTAAATTTTCATAAACAATTTCTTTAGTCCATTACATGTACTTATACTTTTAATCTTGATATAATTATTATGATCTATGTGGTTTGGCTTATTGTTTTAATTTATTAAAAGGTGAGACTCTTTTATGAATCAATATATTCCTAATAGGTTGGATGATGATAAATTACTTAGTGAAATATTAATTAGTTGATAGAATCATGTCTCGGACTTGAGATAGAAGACACCCCTTTTTGGTTGCTTATAAGTTTTCATATGAAAACCCTGAAGGTAGATTTTATATCGGTCATGTGAAATAAGTTGAGCATTATAAATAAAGGGTTAAGTTAATCGATGAGTTAAATTTTTCAAAGAATTTAATTTAATTGATTGGTGTTGGTAATTCTAACATAAAAAGGGTAGCCCGGTGCACTAAAGCTACCGCTATACACGGTGTCCGGAGAAGGGTCGGTAATTCTAACATGGAAAGTTAAATAAGATGTAATGGTAGATTTCGAAATTAAATCTAGGAGTGCAATTACAGTTTTTAGTGAAATAATTAATAATTTATTATGATAGGATAATTCGTTCATTACCAAATTATTATCATAATTGGAAGCCTCACTTAATAAATCTGTGGTACTTGTTATACCTGATTAACTAATCAATTTTGAAAAAGAGAAAGGAACTTACTAGAAGAAGTAATATTATTTGTTGATCTTCTGGAAAGAAAAGAATATCTTCTCATTTTAAATAAAAAAAAAAAAAGTTCTTTTTAATATCAAAATATTTTGCTCATTAAGTTGCTTTTAAGGCCAAAAAAACGTTTTGGACAATTGAAAAGCTAAAAATGTTTGCCTCTTGTTTTTCCTTCTTTAAAAGAAAACAATAATAAATAGGGGTTTTGGTTCACAAGATGATTTTCGTTTCTTAAATCAAAAGAAGTTTCCCACACAAGTTTGATAGAAAAAGTTAGTCAAGAAATAGTAAAAGAATGTAGCCCTGGAGGTCAAGGCAGTGAATGAATTGTGTGAAAGCTTCAACAGGTAAGTAGCTTTTCAATTTCATTTGTTGATTTATGTTATCTAAATTATATGTAAATTATATTGATCCTGTAGAATTGTTGCTTCCGTTGTTCATGTTCTAACATCCACTTCTTTGATTACTTGGTGAGATGTCCCCCATTCCTAGCTACTTTATCAAAGCATATGTCTAGCATATTATCTTTCTCATCCTCATCAAAACTGTCCTCGCCCAAATCAGTGTCTTCCTCTTCCTACATTAAGAACATCCTCGCTCAAATCAATAATGGTTGGGCGAAATCTTGACGCTACAAGTTTCGGTGCATTCTTCTTTTCAATCACACTTTTATATCCAGGTGCTACTGATTCGGAACTTCTAGGAATAAAAATAAGAGTTGTAGGGCTCAACTTGCTGTGCATCAGAGGCGAAGTGACCTGCTCATCCTCTTTATCTACTAAATCTGTCCAACTATGAGCACTTTACGTACCTTTCTCAACATTTTGATCATTCCTTGAAGATGTTAGTTGCTTCCTCGAATGCCCATGTTGTTCACCAAACGGTTGCAGTGATTGTGAAGGAACTTGCATAATATTATCCGTCAGAGCATCAAAAGTGTTAAGACATGGAACTTCCTTTGGAACAATTGTTCGAGCACTTGAGTTCGTAGTTTGGCGGATTACAATTTGTTACATTGTGTTGCGAATTGGTGAATCAATACTCCTGGAGAGTTCTCTTGTTGCTACAGTCCAATTTGAATCCTGCACCAATTTCCTATCAGCGACATTTTCAGATTGTTTTTCTCGTTGCCCAAAATCTTTTAGAACAGGCAAGGCAACTAAAGCTTGATTAATTACACTATCTTCAACCAAGCTAGCTTGCTCTTCACCTACACTTTCACCCGACGAAGCAACAACCATAGACACCTGATCCCTTTGGCCATCACGCTTATCACCATCCCTAGTAGCACCTCTTTTTCCAACATTTATTTTTGCTGCAAAAAATTCCTTCGTTGGTTAGGACCAGAAGTGTTATTTTCACCACTGAATTTTTCAACTTGTCCGTAACCTACAGCTTCAAGTTGTTCATTACCAGACCTTGTTCCTTCCCATAATAGCTTTTCAGAATTATTTTTTGACAACTCCAAGTCATTAGACTTGGCCAAAATTAGTTCTTTCCCAATCTGCACACCATTTGTATTAGTTCCAGTAGCTAAAGCTACAATAATATCAGATTGTGAGACATCCCTAATCACACCGTTTAGTGGTTGTTGACAATTTTGTTGCATAAAATCATTAGCTTGATTAGCAACAAGAAGTTGATCCTTATTACCAACTTGTATGAGTTCATTACCAGCTTGGTTTGTATCTAATATCTCCCTCGCATCACCGTGATGTTTTTCAATATAAGTTTTATTTTCTAATGCTTCTTGTTGGATTTTTGTTGCAATCTTTATCAAAAGCAATAGACATTCACTTTCATCATGGCCTTGATGCGTATAAAAGGTATAATAACCTTGCAAATTATCATACACAAACTTCTGAAAGTGATCCGTAGTTTTTTCAGTATTCTCATCGACATATTGAAGTTTCATTTGTTGTGACAACTTTGCTAATAAATCCAGTTCGGCTTTGAACCTAGTTGTGCTAGTCTCTACTTCTCTTGGGTGGCTTTATCAACAACAATTGGCTTACCCGTTGCCGACACAATGGACAGTAAGGATTGTTTTGCGAATAACTCCGGCGGTAAATTAGGAACAAATATCCAAACTAAAGCTTTTGAAGTTTCTTCTATGGGATTAAAACCAATTGTCCATGGAGAGACTCTGAAATGGTGTTGTGTACCATTGTGTAGTAGGTAGTTGACAGATTTAGCCGCAACTAAAACGTAATCATCATACCTGTCAAATCTAAGCAATATATGAGGACGTGCCAGCCATCCGATAAGGCAACTACCTTGACTTCCTAGTTTTGTAGGGAATAAATTTCTCAATTCTTGCATATCAGTTTGTTCATGTGAAAACTTTATTAGAAGCTCTTGGTCTAAGCCTTCCTTCACTGCGTATCGCTTTATCTCCTCCATCATGAATTTAACTGTAGGTTCCCCGTGATTGAACTATTAAAATATCCATAACTTTATATTGTCATTTATAATGAACATGTTACGTGATAAAAATTAAACTCATACATTACAAGCTCCAATCTGCTCATAAACAATGTTACAGATCAATGTACAGCTATTATAATATCTCACATTTGAAATTCAATTTCACTCAGATTGGTGCCTCATATTCTTCAACTCCATACAAATCTCGCGCCTTCGATCATCGTTATCATCACGTTATTTTCAAAATTAATTAATCACTAAATTAAAAAAGGAAAAAGGTTCAAATATGCCACTGAACTATCAGAAATGACTCATTTATGTCATCGCCGTTATAAAACCGATTCATCCATGCCATTACTTTTTAACGGCAGTTTTCTAAAAAACAACTTTGCTACGTGGCCTCTTATCAGAGGTTCACGTCATTTTTTTTTTAAAAAATTAATCTTTTTAATTTTATTTTTTAGTTTTTTTTTTTGTTTTTTTTAAGTTTTGATCCATTAAAAAGAATCCACCCACACCCAACCTATCACCTTAACCCACTTTAATATTACTCTTAATTTTGACCCTAGATTTAAACATATATATAATCATTTAGTCTTCGAACATGAAATTTACATACTTGAATACTACGTTTAAAATAATATAGGTTAGAATAATTAATAATTTAAAATGGCAAATGAATAAATTGTGATTAAAAAATAATTTGTTTTGACTCTCGAAATCCAAAAATCATCACATAATTTAGGACGAAGAGAATATCACATACATGAAGGACCACAACTTTTAATTAGGAAGAATACCTAAAAATCCCTTCTAAATTTGGATTATAAGTTGTATAATTGAATTATTGATAGTCTTAACTATTTCGTGAATTTGGCTATTTGGTAGCCTTTATACTCTTTAACGTGGACAAGATGTAGAGCATACCTTTTTTCTGCGTGGGTGGATTCTTTAATATACACATTAAAGATCTATTAATATATAAATAAATATTGTCTGCATGAGTAGGTACCAAACAACACTAAAAAATATGTGGACTGAAAACACCCTACATACCTGGATAGTGGTCTTTCATTTATTTTATATTTTTTTAAACTCTAACACGCCTAAAAATAAATTATGCTCTACATATCGTCCACGTTAAAGAGTATAAAGGCTACCAAATAACCAAGTACACAAAATAATTAAGTCTACCAATAATTCAATTATACAACTTATAATCCAAATTTAGAAGGGATTTTTCGGTATTCTTCCTAATTAAAAGTTCTGGTCCTTCATGTATGTGGTATTCTCTTCGTCCTAAATTATGTGATGATGTTCGGATTTCGAAAGTCAAAACAAATTATTCTTTAATCATAATTTATTCATTTGCAATTTTAAATTATTAATTATTCTAACCTATATTATTTTAAACGTACCATTCAAGTATGTAAATTTCATGTTTGAATACTAAATGATTATATATATGTTCAAATCTAGGGTCAAAATTAAGAGTAACATTAAAGTGGGTTAAGGTGATAGGTTGGTTGTGGGTGAATTCTTTTTAATAGATCAAAACTGAATTTTTTTTTTTTTAAAAATGACGTGGACCTCTAATAAGAGGTCACGTGACAAAGTTGTTTTTTAGAAAACCACCATTAAAAAGTAACGGCATGGATGAACCGATTTTATAATGGCGATGACATGAATGAGCCCAACTTTTAACGGATGACATAAATGAGTCATTTCTGATAGTTCAGTGGCATATTTGAGCCTTTTCTCATTAAAAAAAAAAAAGAAAAAAATTAGTTGTAACAGTATGTAACCATCATTAATGTATATGACCATTAAATCTCTATATAGAGTTTCATTTTCTTAGAGAGTAATGAGTTAAAATTAACTTTTACTCCCTTCGTTTTAAAAAAAATGACCTAGTTTGATTTGATACGAAGTTTAAGAAAATAGAGAAGATTTTTGAATCTTGTGATCTTAAATTAAAGATATGTTAAATGTACCAAAATGGCCTTCATTCTTATGATCTTAAACATGTCGTGTGGAAAGTTAAAATTAAAAAATTATTAAAAAAGAAAAGAGGTCATTCTTTTTGAAATGGGAGGAGTACTTTCTTTAATTTTATAAAATTAAACAAAACAAAGCTTAAAATAAGGAGAGTAATATCTTATTCCATTATTTCGTTTTTACTTGTCGTAACTTATTTTTTAGAGTCAAACTATATGAACTTTAACCAATATTTTACAATGTATTTTTTCATTGTATTAATATAAGAAAAAATATAATTTATAGCACTTTTCGTATAGTTTTTGTGTATATAAATTCTAATTTTGATTTTTTTATCAATCTAATTTAATTTAGCTTTAAAGAATAGTCAAATTAACTTTCAAAAAATATAACATAATAGGTAAAATATTGAATTATGTGCCCCAAATATTTTCTCCTAAGGATAGAACTAGCTAAATTTTCCTAAAGATTTATCATCTCAAATCCCTCTATTTTTTCCAAGATGATGGACCATTACTCGTCAGATTTTACTTCTCGAAAATTAAAATAAAGAGAGCAATATTTTATTTTATTCATTCATATTATTTGTCATATTTTACTTTTTGAAGTTAAATTAAATAAACTTTAACCAACATAAAATATATTTTTTCATAATGTTAACATAAGAAAAGTTGTAACTTGTAGTATTTTTCCCAGTCTTCTAATATATAAATTTAGTTTTAAAATATAAAATCAATCTAATTTAATTTAACTCTAAAGCTTAGTTAACTTAATTCTCAAAAAGCAGAACATAACGGGTAAGAAATTGAATTACATGTTCACATATTTTCCCCTATACATTAACTCTAAAAAAGCAAAACATAATAGGTGAAATTACATGCCCAAATATTTTTTCCTACACATTAACTCTCCAAAAGCAAAAGATAAAAGATAAAATATTGATTACATACCTAAATATTTTCTCCTACACATACTAGTTACATTACATGTCCAAATATTTTCTCCTACACATTAACTCTTAAAAAGCAAAATATAACGGGGGAAATATTGAATTACATGACTAAATATTTTCTCCTGCACATATCGATTACATTCCAAAACATTTTCTACTAGCAAAATTTTCCCAAAGATTATCATCCCAAGTTCCTATATAAGATCCATTTTTCCAAGATGAAACGCACAAATTCAATAACAAAAACACTATACCAAAAATTCAAGAATATAAGCAAAACCTCATTTTCTTCATCATCAATTTCAAAGGAAAAAGTGGATTGTTTGATATCACAAAATTCAATTTTCTTTACAAAAATTTCTAAAATTTCATGCCAAGTTAATGAAGTGGCTGAGAATCAAGTTCAATTCCGACGAAGATAAAAGTATTAGGTAATTTTTTTTAATATGTCATAACCTTCATAGACTTAATTATCTTGTATATGTTATTGATAGACAGATTTGCATCCATATAAATATTCAAAGATTATTTTAGATACAAATTTCAAAGTTTTGCTTTATTTTCGTAAATATTTTGTCAAATCAAAAAGTGTCACGTAAAATAATGGAGTTATCTAAACATAAATATTTTGTTTTTCTCCTAAACATAGAGTTTAATTTTTATCCATTTTTTGCAGGATGATGAAACTGACAAACTCAATAACAAAAACAGTGTACCAAATATTCAAGAGTATAAGCAAATCCCATTTTCATCATCATCGATTTCAAAGGAAAAAGTAAACTGATTAAGATTACAAATTTTGTTTTTTAATTTTTTCCTAAAAGGCCGTGCCAAGTTATTGAAATGGTTGAGAATCAAGTTCAATTTCGACGAAGATAAAAATATTAAATATTTTTTTTTTAATTTGTCATAACCTACATAGACTTACCTCGTACATATTATATTAATATTCTAACTTGCGACCATATAAACATTCAAAGATTATTTCAGACACAAATTTTAAAAGTTTTGCTTTTTTTTTTTTCGTAAATACTTTGTCAAGTCAAAGAGTCCCACGTAAAAGACGGAGTTGGTCTACACATAAATATTTTGTTTTTCTCCTAAACATAGATCTTAATTTTTATCCAATTTTTTCCAAGATGATGAAACTCATAAATTCAATAACAAAACAACATACAAAAAATTCAAGAATATAAGCAAAACCCAATTTTCATCATCATCAATTCCAAAGGAGAAAGTTGATTGTTTGGTTATTGCAATAGGTATTGTAGGCATTACAGTGTCTAAAGAACTTAGTGTTAATCATGGTAGAGATGTTTTGGTTGTGAATTCTGCATTCATTTTTGGTACTACTACAAGTTCAAGGAATAGTGAAGTTATTCATGGTGGCATCTATCATCATGCTGGTTCTCTCAAGGTACTTTCTTGAACTCTTGTCTTTTTTTTTTTTCCTTGTATAATTTGTACGGTGAATCTTGTTGTTTTTTAGCATGCCCCATTTTAGTGTTTAGTTAAAAATTGAATCTTGCTATTGTTTATTGGTCGATTAATTGGTAATGTTATTTTCACGTGACTAGGAGGTCGAAGCCGTTTGCAGAAATATAGGGTGAGGTTGCGTAGAATAAAGGGAATCTTTTGTAGTTTGGTTTTTCTCCAGACCCATGCTTAGGGAAAGCTTTAGTGCACTGAGTTGGCCGTTTTGTTGATCGAGTATCTTTCTTTGTAGCTGATAAAGATTCCTAATTAAGCTTACTGAAAGTTTGAATATTATTTCTAGGCATGCCCCATTTTAGTGTTTGGTTAAAAATCAAATCTCGATACTTCTTATTGGTTGATTAATTGGTAATGTGGTTGCCACGTGTAAAAGTTATGGAAACAGCCTCTTGTGGAAATGTAGCTGTAACCTCCCACACTTTCGGGCTAAAGTTTGAACCACCTTTTCTACGTGTATAGACCCGAACCCAATGATTCTTTGTTAATAAATGTGTGATGATCAATCCTATAGAGTGTGAATACCTTTGAATATAAATTGAGGTCATAAAATCCCCTAACTCAAAGACAAGTTGAAAACTTTCCTATCGCTTAAGTTTTAGTGAACGTCTAAACTTGGGTCAACTTTCATCGACCATAACTTCCTATATATAACGAGTTAGAGGGACTACTATATATCAAATGAAAGTTCTTTGAGTGTTCTTTCCAACTCCACTGGTTTCACCTTAATCCGATATCGGAGTAGAAAGTTATGCACATTTTACTTCAGAGTGTCTGACTGCCAAAAAGTGACGACGAAGTTGACAACTAAGTGGATGAGCCGTCAACTAAGTGACGACCCATCATCCCTATTCGTCAACCTAGGATAATAAGGGAAAATTTTCAGCCCGAAAGTGACGACTTAGGTGACGAGCCGTCACCTAAATGACGGCCCGTCAACCTTGGTCGTCGACTGAAGAATTTCTGCGATTTCTTTAGTTTTTTTAGGGGTATTTTGGAACTTTTCCATCCCAAACTCCTTCTCCATGAATATAAATCGTACCCTAAGTTATAATCCATCTTTTATTAGTTTTAAATACATCTCAATCCTCTTTACTCTCAAGAATAAGAGAAACTAGGGTTTTTCTTCAAGGCAAGAATTCAAGCCTTTCAATCCAAGATTTCCAAGAAATAAATCAAGATTCGGGTTCTACTCTTTAAAATAAGTAATCTAAGGCATGTGGGGGGTTTTTTTAAACTACATGGGCATGATGAAATCATTTTAATAAGGTTTGGAATGTTGAGAAATGATATGTTACGAAGGGCTTTGAATTACATTAAGAAGTACACATTGCGAATGTTCTGGTTTTGAGGCCTTTCCTTAAAATTGAATTTGTCACTCGTGTATATGTATATATGGGTTTCCAGCTTTTAAATATGAATTGAGAGCATGATTAGCGTATTTTCCTCTCTTATTGTGTTATTTCTTAATTTACAAGTTATGAGTTACTCAATTGCATGTCTTAAAGCATGAACCAAGGGTTTTACTATCATTTATGAACTTTATGTTGGTTATGAATTGAAGATAGGGATATTTCTCATTTGTACATGTTAAAGATGATTATTAAAAGAATTGCATGGTTTGCTACAAGGTAATTGACCACCACATATTTGTGAATTGAAAAAGAGAATCTTTGCATAAGTTTTTCATGAATTTCAACATACAAATCCTCTTGTAATGTTTGAATGATTTGATTTTCCAAACATTCTTTTTTGAATGAAAGGATTGTATCATGATATTGTATGGCCTATATATATGACTTGCAAGTTTTGGTATGACGATACCAAAACAGATGATGCCATAATAGACTCAGAACAAAACATAAGTTAGACTTCATTCAGATTTTCATAATTGATTTCAGAAAGATGCATGTTTAGAAAAGGCTAACAATAGACTTAAGAGATGTTAAATGGTTACCCGAAGAAGGCATGAGTTCAGATAACTCAATGCCTAGAATTGTGTTTTGCTGATATGGGTTATTATGTCCCCAAGAGAGATTATACGCTGGCCTAGTGCCGTGTGGAGTATCAGAATTAGAAATTCCAACCCTTGCGGAAAACTTGGGTTGGGGGCTTGGCCGCTGAGTCAAGGACAGACTCCATATAGCCCATGGGGTCGTAGACTTGTAGGGTGAATCACCTAGCTCAGAAGTAAGACAAAGAGTGAGTCGTGGTTTCAAAAAAATGTTTCAAAGTCTTTGAAATGTGCCCATGTGTTTTCATATATTATAAATTGCTCTCACTTATGTTATATATATAAATACATTATTTTGGATTGTTCTACGTACCAGTACATCTGTATTGACCCCCTATATTTCTATTTGAGACACAGTCCTGGGGTCTCGCTAAGCAGTAGATTGGGCTATACGAAGTTGCAGTTAGTGAGCCTCTCTTATTTTGGAAGGCCTTGTTGATTTGGCATTGATATTTTATTTTAGTTTATGGTCCGACTAGAGGCCTTTTCCCAATATTCAGATAGTAGTGTTTTTAAGTTGTTAGAGATTTCGCAGACTAGTGTCAGGTGTTTTTGAATCTTTCATGAACTCATTTTCATATTGTTCAGTTGAAGTAAAAAAATGATCATGTTGTTGTCTTGTCATGTTTTTTTGCATTTTTCTTACAGTATATGAATTGTGTAAATAATTGTCAGTTAGAGAAGGGCTCTCGGGCCTTTACGGTTTGGGATGTCTGTCGCGGCTAGGGCCTTTGTTCGGGTTATGAAAAACTTGGTATCATAGCATAGTTCACGATCTCAGAGTATCTGCAAAGTCGTGTCTAATAGAGTCTTGCTTATGGGTGTGTTGTGCACTACACTTACAATCAAGAGGCTACCAGGCATTTAAGAGTTGTTTCTTATTCTTTCGTACTCTAGTTCATGCTATAGCGTTTTCCAAAAGAAAGTTATCCAAATTCCTTCCTTGTTCTAATTTCATGGGCCATGCCTCATTGTCGAGGTGATATAAGTCTAAGAGTCTAGCTCCCCCAGTGATGTAGTTCTCTCTGATTGAGTTACCCATAAAGTTATGAGATAGCACAAAGACTTGAGAAGAGTCCATTAGTGCTTCAAGGTGTATTGATTCGAGTGTATACCTTTATGCTAATGAAATCGTGCTTTTCAGCGTAAGGTACGAAATGTATTCAGACCCCCTTTCAAAATTCTTGCTACAAATGTCATACATAAAGGTAATGATGTGTAGCAGAATGTTGAAACTGTATTTTCACCCAATTAGTAGTATATGTTAAAGTGTCATGACCTAGTGGTAGTGAGATGGTCAAGAAGATGGTGACATGAAATCATAAGGTTAGTGATCAGAGTAGGGTGACTTTTGCATAAATAAGTAGTTTTAGTTGTATAACCCTTTGATTGAGGGGTGATTTTTATTTTTATGGTGGTTGGCTAATGTTATAGCAAAATTTATATATTGTATGGTAGTTTGTGAAGGAAGTGTTTGGCTATGATTATTATTGATTCAAATTAGAGAAGGAGCCTAGAGTGGATAGTTATGGTGGTTATAGAAATCAGTTATAGGTTGTGAATGAAAAGGGGTAGACTAGTCAATACGTTTTGGGTAGAGACTCATTGGTGTTTATGGAATTTGGTGATAATGAGAAAGTATGCATGGGTAAGTAGACTTAATGTGAAAAGGTATGTAGTAGATTTTGATGTGTAGTAATAATATCGTGAAGAGGATGAACTTATGGGTCATAATTAAGCAAATTAAGAGACTTAGGTTGATATTTCTATTTGATGGACTAGTATATATACGGCATGCTTCATTGGTGTTACATGATTGGTGTTAGACAATAAGCTGAACTTTAGATGTAGATTGTGGTGGTGAGAATAGTAGCTTAAGATTAATGATAGATGTTTTGTGGGAAAGAATTAGTAGGGCTTGATGTGATTTGTGAATAGCCTAGGTTGGAAGCTTGTGGAATAATGAGTGGCCAATTGTGATGTATATGTATACATGATACTAATGTTAGGACGATGAACCGTGGTTGAGTCATTAAGTGGATAAGAACGTGAGTATATAGGAATTGGTTGAACCCCGAGGTAGCATGTTTTTAGATAAGGCGTCATGTGTATGAGTGTCATGCATACCTAGATTTTGTTCTTGAATATTGTGGTATGAAAAAGTCTGGGAAGTTGTTGTATGGTGTTCTTTAGATTGAACTGAGGGAATATAGGTAGGCAATGTGCACCTTTGGTGTAGTTTTACAAATTTGTTAAGTTGTAAGTTGTGTGATTAGAGGTGCAATGCTAGTATTCTAAGGAATTGACGATGGAGTGTTAAGTGTTTAGAAGAGTGGGTGTCTATGCCCATGATAATGGTAGTCGTAAGTTGATGACTTTGGGGTTAGAGGAAATTATGATTAGTGACCTCGAATGGAATGTTCTAGAAAGAATTTAGTATCTTTATATTAAAATTATTAAGGGGAGTTTGTGTTCATATGTATATTGATACCCCCTTTGTGATAAGGAGTGTGGATGCATACCTTTATGAGAGTGGGAGTTGTGAAGTGATGGCTATAGAGGCTAGCAAAAGTTTAGAGCAGTATTTTGGAAAGCGAGGCTTTCAAAGTATAGTTTATCAGGGATAGTTTAAAGTTTAATTATATGGTGATGTCTTTTTTGTGTTGAGAGTTATGGCTATAGATTTTGATGTGAGGTTATGTCCGCAAGTCTAGGAGTATGACATTGATCTAACTGGGAGATGATGGATTAAATTAGTTCCCAAATTTTCTAGTGGTGTCAAGTTTAAAGTAAGAACCATGATAAATCAATTCCTATTCATCCAAGCTCCTCCTACTTCGATTTGAATGGACATCTACCAATGTCTTATGTATTCATGTCTTGCTTATGCCTAAGGTTTGAGCTCTCTATGTAACTCATGTCATGCTCTGACCTCCAAACTAGAAGAAATAATGTCTTTCAATGACCCAATCCTCAAGTATTCAAGCCATATGTTATGTTGCTCATGATCCATAAAGATCTATATCTTACAGCATGCTTGATTCTAAGAAAATGTATTTCTATATGTCACGGATTCATTCTATGCTGGAATTATCCAAAGTGATAAAGTTTATGCTAACTTATGACAAATTTTAGTTCTTCAAATGAGGGTCAATTGCGTCAAGTGTAAATCCTTGTCTTAGTTGTTAACTACACAAATTTCGGTTTTATGTCATAGAGCTCATGATATGTGCACCCATGTCTCTCATTGTGGTCTTTTCTAAGAAATCATGTTGTGTTATGTTATGCCGAATGACTCTTTACTTATTATCTAGACACTCAATTTATGAAGCCCTTCGTGTCTATTCAATTGTATCTTCACC
>NC_061117.1:203300579-203309125 GCF_002878395.1 Capsicum annuum
TAGTTCAATAAGTATAAGTTATAGTCGAATAGTGTCACTCCCTTTTCGTGATGCTCATGCTCAGGTCCCTTAATGACTCACCATAGGATAGTATGCTAGTAGTTATGAAAGAGTAGTGATGTTTTAGGTAGGGAAGTAGATGTTCTTAAATATGAAAATTTTGAGGTGATTTCTTTAGCTAAGGTTATAGGTGAAGGAGGAACGAAGGACACAAACTTTCATTACGTAAAATAGTTAGAAAGGAGATATGTGGCGAATATCGTTGTGAGAGCGATTAAATTGATAGTCTTAGAGGGAAGATCCATGAAGTGGGTGGAGCAATGATAGGCTTGAATGTGATGATTGATAAAGACAGAAACCCATGAACTATGTGGTTAGTACTCCTCGATTTAAGGTTGAAGGTTATGCAATTATAGAGATAAGATGGAGAAGAGTTCTTTAAGGGATGTAGAATATGGGGTCCCAAAGCTTAAGCTAGCATCTTTTCTCCGAATTTGGCTTCAACATAAAAGTTCTATGCAGTGGGACTCTAACTCTTATGTTTATATGTGTGATGGGAGAATTATAAGCGGAAATTATGAAGTATGTTGTTTAATTATTATTTGGGGGCATAGTCGAGTGGTGTCTCTAAGTGAGGTTCATTCATTTTAAATTGTACGGTGGGGAATGCTTCAATCCATATCTTCCGCAAAATCTTATTTCATAATCAGTAATGATAGAAATCTGGACTATGATCACCAAATAAACTCATACCATATGTTGTCATGATCATGATCCCTAGAATTCATGTACAAGGTCATCTCTATGTCAATCCTTATTATCTCATGCTTCGTGCTTACACGATTCATTTGGCGACGTCATGAATGCTCTTCTTGAGGTCTACATATTTTTCCTTCAAAGGAAATTCTTAGAGTAATGATACGTCCTTTACTCTATATTTTTGAGCTTCAACAAGTTCCTACCTATCATTCGGGGACGAATGATCCCAAGGGGGAGATAATGTAATACCCCGCACTTTTGTGCTAAAGTTTGAACCACCTTTTTATGCGTGTAGACCCAAACCCAATGATTTTTTATTAATAAATGTGTGATGATCAGTCCTACAGGGTGTGAATACCTTTGAATATGAATTGAGGTCACAAAAATCCCCTAACTCAAAGACGAGTTGAAAACTTTCCCATCGCTTAAGTTTTAGTGAACTTCTAAACTTGGGTCGATTTCCATCAACCATAACTTCTTGTATATAACTAGTTACAGGAACTACTATATATCAAAGAAAGGTTCTTTGAGTCTTCTTTCCAACCCCACTAGTTTCAGCTTAATCCGATATCGAATTAGAAAGTTATGCTCATTTTACTTTGGAGTGTCTGATTGTAAAAAAGTGACGATGAAGTTGACGATTTATCAACTAGGTGACGACTAAGTTGACGAGCCATCAACTAGTTGACGAGCCGTCAACTAAGTGACGACCTATCAACCCTAGTCATCAGCCTAGGATAGTAAGGGGAAATTTTCAGCCCAAAAGTGACGAAATAGGTGATGAGCCGTCACCTAAGTGACGCCCCGTCAATCTTGGTCATCTGAAGAATTTCTGCGAATTCTTTGGTTTCTTTAGGGGTATTTTGATACTTTCCCATCTCAAAATCCTTATCCACGAATATAAATTGTACCCTAAGCATTATAATCCATCTTTTACCAGTTTTAAACGCATCTCAATCCTCTCTACTCTCAAGAGCAAGAGAAATTAGGGTTTTCCTTCAAGGCAAGAATTCAAGCCTTTCAATCCAAGATTTTCAAGAAACAAATCAAGATTCGGGTTCTACTCATTAAACTAAGTAATCTAAGGTACATGAGGTTTTCTTAAACTACATGGGCACGATGAAATTGTTTTAACGAAGTTTTGAATGTTGAGAAATCATATGTTATGAAGGGTTTTGAAATACATTAAGAAGTACACATTGCGAATGTTTTGGTCTTGAGGTCTTCCCTTAAACTTGAATTTGTTACTTGTGCATATGTATATATGAGTTTCCAGATTTTAAATATGAATTGAGAGCATAAATAACATCTTTCCCTCTCTCATTATGTTATTTCTTGATTTACAAGTTATGGGTTACTCAATTGCATGTCATAAAGCATGAACCAAGGATTTTACTGTTATTTATGAACTTTATGTTGGTTATGGATTGAAGAGAGGGATATTTCTCATTTGTACATGTTAAAGATGATTATTAAAATAATTGCATGATTTTCTACAGGGTAATTGACCACCACATGTTTGTGAATTGAAAGAGAGAATCTTCGCATAAGTTTTTCATAAATTTTGACATACGAATCCTCTTGTAATGTTTGAATGATTAGGTGGTCCAAACATATTATTTTAAATGAAAGGATTGTATAATGATATTTTATGGCCTATATATATGACTTGCAAGTCTTGGTATGACGATACCAAAATAGATGATGCCATAATAGACTCAACAGAACATAAGTCAGACTTCATTCAGATTTTCATAATTGATTTCAAAAAGATGCATGTTTAGAAAAGACTAAAAATGGGCTTAAGAGTTTGTAGGTGGTTACCCAAAGAAGGCACGAGTTCAGATAACTCATTTCTCAAAATCGTGTTTTGCCGATACGTGTTATTATGTCCCCAAGAGGGATTATACGTTAGTCTAGTACCCTGCGGCGTATCAAAATCAGAAACTCCAATCCTTGCAGCAAACTTGGGTTGGGGGCTTGGACACCGAGTCAAGGGCGGACTCCATATAGCCCGTGGGGTCATAGACTTATAGGGTGTACCACCTAGCTCAGAAGTAAGACAAAGAGTGAGTCGTGGTTTCAAAGAAATGTTTCAAAGTCTTTGAAGTGTGCCCATGTGTTTTCATATAATATATGTAAAATGTTTTATGAATTGCTCTCACTTATGTTATATATATAAATAAATTATTTTGGATTGCTCTGCGTACCAGTACATTTGTATTGACCCCCTATATTTCAGGATCTGAAACACAGACCCGGGATCTCACTAAGAAGTAGATTGGGTTGTACGAAGTTACAGTTGGTGAGTCTCCCTTATTTCGGAAGGCCTTGTTGATTTGACATTGATATTTAGTTTATGGTCCGACTGAGGGGCTTGTCCCAGTATTCAGATAGTAATGTTTTTGAGTTGTTAGAGATTTGATAGACTAGTGTCAGGTGTTTTTGAATATTTCATGAACTCATTTTCTTATTTTTTAGTTGAAGTAAAAGAATGTTAATGTTTTCGTCTTGTCATGTTTTTTCGCATTTTCTTACAGTATTTTAATTGTGTAAATGATTGCCAGTTAGAGAAGGGCTCTCGAGCCTTCACGGTTCGAAATGTTCCTCGTGTCCAAGGCCTCAGTTCAGGTCGTGACAGTAGGATGAGGCTGTGTAACTTGTGGTTCGGTCCTTCTCTGGACCTTGTGCATAGCGGGAGCTTTAGTGCACTAGGCAGACTATTTTATGTGTCAAGTGTCTCTCTTTGTATCTAACAAAGATTCCCAGTTAAACTTACTGGAAGTTTGAATTTTATATTTAGGCATACCCTATTTTAGTGTTTAGTTAAACATCGAAGCTTGATACTGTGTATTAGTCGATTAGTTGGTAATATTGCTGCCGCATGTAGAAGTTGTGGAAACAACCTTTTGTATAAATATAGGATGAGCTGTGGAGCTTGTGGTATGGTCTTTCTCCGGACCTTGTGCATAGTGGGAGCTTTAGTGCACCAGGTTGACTATTTTATTGGTCAAGTTTCTTTCATTATAGCTAATAAAGATTCCCAATTAAGCTTACTCTAAGTTTGAATTTAATTTTTAGGCATACCCCATTTAGTGTTTAGTTAAACGTCGAATCTTGATACTGCTTATTGGTCGATTAATTGGTAATGTTACTGCCGCATGTAAATGTCGTGGAAACAGCCTCTTGCAGAAATGTCGGTTGAGGCAACAGAGCTTGTAGTTCAGTCCTTCTCCGGTCCTTGTGCATAGCGGAAGCTTTATCAACTATAATCACTCCATGTCATGCCGAATCACCTTCCTCCAATATTTCTTTGGCCTTCCTCTACCCCTCCTAAAATTATCCATAGCTAGCCTCTCACACCTCTGTACTGAAGCATCCGTGCACCTCCTCATCACATGCCTGAACCATCACAATCTCACTTTCTGCATCTTGTTTTCCACCGAAGTCACTCTCACGTTCTTTTAAATAACCTCATTTCTAACCCTATCTCTCTTGGTAAGTTCTACCATCCATCTTAAACTTCTTATATTGGTCACCATCAACTTTTAGATGTGGAAGTTCTTAACTAACCAACACTCCACTCCATACAACATAGTCGGTCGGACTGTAAAGCTTAGGAGACACCTTCTTATCACATAAGATTCCCAAAATGAGCCTCCACTTCAACCACCCTACACCAATACAGTGCGTTAAATCCCCGTCAATATCTCTTTTTCCCTAAGCTATAGACCCAAGATACTTGAAGCTATTCATCTCTCGAATGACTTAATAATCCAACTCTATTACCACGCCAGCTTTATGCATCGAATCACTGAACTTACATTCTAAGTACTCGGTCTTAGTCTGCTCAACGTAAATCCTTTAGACTCTAGGGTCTGTCCCTGAACCTCCAACTAATCATTAACTCCGCCTCGGGCCTCGTCAATTAGTACAACATGTCAACAAATAACATACACCAAGGCACCTCTCCTTGAATACGTGGATTCAAAACATCCATCATCAAAGAAAATAAAAATGGGCTAAGAGACGACCCCTGGTGCAACCCTATCAAAACAAAAAAGTGCACCGAATCTCCTCCTATCGTCCTCACACGATCCGTGGTGCAACCTCAAGAAGACTAACAAAAAGTAAAAAAGAAGAAAAAATCAACACAGTAAAATAACATGCTTAGTGTAATCCCACCAATGAGATATAAGAATGGTGTGTATGCAAACAGAACCCTATCTTTATAAAGACAAAATAAAAATAAAACAGAAAACATACATATGCTTTAACAGAGATTTAAAATCCAGAAAGAATAAAATTATTCTCTTGTCTTTTTTTTTTTGTTTTTTCCCAACAACGACATCATAGCAATTCTTATAATCTTCCTATATATAAGGAAAAAAATCAATCACATGTATCTATGATAAAAGAAGTTATACTTGGTCTCAAGTCATTTTTCAAGCTCACTTTCTCAACTTAAATAAGTAGCACTACTTATCAGTTGAAGAACCTCTCCAGGCTTGCCTCCTGATACAACATCTCACATTTTAAAGTCGATTTCTCTCTAATGGTACATTGCATCCTCTAGCTCCATGCAAATCTTGTGAGATATGCATAGAGCTAGAGAATGTGAGGCACTGTTTGAGAGAAATTGACTTTAAATTATGAAATGTTCTATCAAGAGGCAGGGCTGGAGAGTTGTTTCATTTGATAACTAGACATGCTACTTATTAAGGTAGAGAAACTAAGCTTCAAAAATTACTTGAAACTCAGTATAACTTATTTTATTGTAGGTACCTTTGATTTCTATTTTCTACCTAAAGGTAGGAACATTATAAGAATTGTTACGATGGTTGATTGTTAGGAAAAAACTGAAAAAGATAATACACACAAGAAAATAATTTTATCCTCCCTGGATTTGAGATCCTACATCTAAATGATGTGTTAGTGTTAAACTATAAGTATGTTTTCCGTTTTCATTATTTATTTTATCTTCGTAAAATAAGGATAAGGTGTTTGCATACACCATTGCCAGATTGCACTGAGCATGTTATTGTTGACGATGTTGATTTTGTCTCTTTTTTTTTATTGTATGTTAGTCTTCTTGAAGAGAATAACTAACAAGGTACAACATACAAAGATTAATTTAAATAAGATTACAAAACAAGCGGTTTGTTAGTGTATTATATATATTATAGTAAGGACTAGTGTTTTCAGGGGTATTCACAAGGCTAGCCTCAGGGCGAAGTGCAGCAAAAATGCATAGGGGCGTTGTGGGGGACCGGAAGTCTTCTAAGGTGTAGGTCCTACTATTTGGGGTGTTTGCCTAAGCCTAAATGACTAATAAGTCCCTAATTTGAGCCTAAATACTCAAATGACTAATTGCTAAATACTCCGAAGTAAAAGGAAAAGTGAAGAAAAACATTTTATTTTTAGCCCTATCTTTTTGTCTCGCTGTTGTGCATTTCTCGACCTACTCAAGCAGGTACTTTTTTTTTCCTTCTTCATTCTCTGAAGGTTCTTTCTTGAAATCTTGTTTTTTTTCTTTCAATTGGGAATCTTGTCGTATTTTCAGGCATATTCCATTTTAGTATTTGGTTAAAAATTGAATTTTGATATTGTATTGGTCGAGTTTATCAGAAACAGTCTCTCCATCTCTGAGGTAGAGTTAAAGTCTGCGTACACTCTATCCTTCGTAGGCTTTGTGGGATTATACAGTGCATCATGTTGTTTTTTAGGCATACCTTGCCAAGCTTTTGGTTGTAATTTTTAGGGTAACATAAATTCCTAAATCTATAAGTGATATTACATTTTATCCCACCTATTTGATTAATTACATCTTATCCTAGTTTTTTGAAATCGTGATACATATGTTATAAGGTGATACATATAAAAAAGTGATACATTTAAAACTGACTAGATATTTATTTAAGTAAGTAACGGATTCTCTTTTATTTTGTGGATCAAATCACGCATAATTTGTTACACAATAAATTAATGAGATATAAAAAATCAGCAATACCCCCAATCAACTTTCAAATTTCAAGCGAACAAATTGAGTTTCTTCCTTCTTAGGAATTTCATGTTGAAGAATCCATCACTATTGTAATCCCTTTTTTAAAAGTAGAATCCAAAGTCCTAACCAAAATCCTCGACTACATGATTCATCACGCAACTGAAGAAAATGCTACTAACAAACAACAACTCGAAAAATTCGACATGGAATTCGTGAAAATTAGCTTCAAAATGATGTCGCAACTTGTATTCACTGCGAATTACCTTCACATTCCAGGGTTAGTGACTTTGTTGTGCCAAACAATTGCTGGTAAAATTAAGAAAAAATCGATCAAAGCAGATAGGAGGATTTTCAATATTACAAATGATTATACGCCATTGTCTGGTAAAATTAGAACAAATTGATCAAAGCTGTTGGAAGGATTTTCAATAGTACTAATGATTATAAACCAGAGGAAGAAAACGACGTTATTTGTTATATTAGAGATACATTTTTATAATTGAAATAAATGTATGCATCACCAATAATTTGACCGTAAATGTATCACTTATATATTGTTAATACAAATATATCACCAATAATCTAACAACAAAATATATCACTCATTCATTGTTAACAAATATATCACCATATACTGATAACAAAAGTATCATTCATATGAATCACCATTACACTATGAATATGTATCCAAAAACTTAATATTTTTATATATGTATCAATCAGATTAACAAAAAAATATATATCACCTATATGTATCACCGACGGATTTCATATTAATATTAACTTAAACATGTATGAATAACTAAATAAATTTATATATATATCAATCGATTTAAAAATAAATAAATTGGGAGAGATTTTAGGGAAGGAAATTGTGAAAAAAAATATTAAAAAATATGTGTATAATTTAGGAGAGATTTTAGGAAAGATAATCTTTGAAAAAAAAAATATATTTTGCATGAGTTAATGGTGGGGTAAAAATAGGATGTGTGGTTTTGTTGATAGGTATCAAGAGTAAAGTTGAAAATCAAAATTTAATGTAAATTTTTAAAAAGTAAGGGATATTGGATAATACAGTATCTTAAATTTGGGATTTGTGTAATTTAACCTAAATTTTAATTTTGAAATTTAGAATCAATATAATTTAATTTAGTTCTAAAGATTAGTTAAATTAACTCTCAAAAAATAAAACGTAATAGGTAAAATATTGAATGACATGTCCAAATATTTTCTCCTACACATTAACTCTCAAAAAATAAAGAATAATGGGTAAAATTTATCGAATTTCATGCCCAAATATTTTCTACGAACACATTAACTCTCAAAAAGATTTTCTCCTATAAATTGACTCTCAAAAATTAAAACATAACGGGTAAAATATTGAATTATATGCCTTAATATTTTCTCCTACACATATTAATTACATGCCCAAATATTTTCTACTAGCTAAATTTTCTCAAAGATTTATCATCCTGAATCCCTCTATTAGATCCATTTTTCTACGATGATGAAACTCACAAATCCAATAACAAAAACACTATACCAAATGTAGACACGTAATTTTGTCTCCCTCAAAAGTTCGATTTTATTCATTTTTACCTTATCATATCATGTACCCTCACCCACGTGATTGCATCCCACAAAAAATACAAAAAAAGTAAATCTCAACAAAATCCCTAACAAACTTTTATTCTTTTAACACCCTAACAACCCTCTCCAATAAGAAAATGACAAATCACCACCTCACCACCCCATACCTTACCCCACCTACCCTACCCCAATA
>NC_061117.1:203312125-203357190 GCF_002878395.1 Capsicum annuum
CACCACCTCACCACCCCATACCTTACCCCACCTACCCTACCCCAATACCCACCTCACAATATATACACACATACTCTCACAAAGAAGGGGAGGATCAGCAACCCAAAAAAGGAAAGAGAGCAGATCTACAAAATTTTTTCTTCCATTTCCATCATCATCACCGACTTCATGCCGCCATCTCCGTCCAACCAACTATGGCGGTAATAACGCCGTCACCACCATCTTCCTCCTCTCGAAACCATTGACGAAGCAGAAACTCATCGCCGCCGCCGCCGAGCTTCCGCCGACCAACGACGGCGGCAATAACGCCGTCCCCACCGTCTTCCTCCCCTCTCTAGCGTCGCCGCCTCAACTACCGGAGAAGGCTCTATCGTCGGCGAAACAATAACGACCAGCAACACCAGCCCCCTCCGCCGCCAGCTTCCTCCGTTCTCCCCTTCGCTGCCAGCAGTCGCTGCTCCGGCTGCGGCGCGTCGACCACTGGCTCCAGCCGCAGCTCACCCAGCCGGTGAACCAGCTCCAGTCACCACCGGAGAATAGGCACCGCCGCCATTCTCTCCATCATCGGAGCTCACTGGAGCTCGATCTGCATCTGGGTTTTGGGTTCCTGTTATTTGATTGGGGGTTTTGGTTTCGTCTGTTTCCTGGTTCGTCGTCGATATTGAATTTCGAGTTGTCGTTATCAAATCGCGTCGTCGTTATTGTTTGGGTTTCGTATAACAAAGTTTGTCTCACTGGTTTTGAAGTTGTCCTATTAGTTTTTCCCTATACTGAGTTGGATTCATCGCAATCGAGGTTCTCCGGTCGAGTATTTTGATTTTCGAATTTCTTTATTATCGTCAAGGATCAATTTCATCAAGGTCCATTTCTTCTAACCGAATTTTTAATTTTTTTGGATTTTTTTTGTGATGTTGTGGGTGTACATGATTTATTTGTTGCGTATTTGGTATGTTCGAATATGTGTTATGTGTTGGTTGATGTTGGTTTCGGACTTTGAAAAGTGAATTGATAAATCGAAGCATGTTTAATCATATTGTTTGAAATAAATTTGGGGACGGGACTCGAAAATTGATAAAAGTAAATATTTTGATATTTTTGATACATTGTTGATGTTGAATGCAATATGTTGTCGAGCGGGTAGGCAAACAGTAAGCTCGGGTAGGCAAGTTTAGGATTGGTGTAATGTGGGAATGATCGGAATATTTGTTAAATGTTTTGTTTATCGTATTTGGAAAATGTACTTATTTAACCGGGGAATGCCCCGAGGTAATTTGTATTTACTCACTGGGGAATGCCCCGAAGAATTTTGTACACTAAGGATGCTCGTGATCAAGGCCCGAGGCATCGGGTAAAGCATGGTTTAGGACTAGTGTAGGTTATTTCAGTATTTTTTATTTCGGGGTGTAATAATTGGACCGGACTTTACATTTTTGTTTTGTTTTGTTATTGTTTGATTATTTTGTGTGCTTTTGTGTGGTTTGTACATTTCGTAATGCAAAAATAGTTGATACACTCTACCCAAGTGACCGTGGTTGAACCACGGGATCGAGGGGTGCCTAACACCTTCCCCTCGGTCAACAGAATTCCTTAGCCGGAATCTCTGTTCGCAAACCAGTTTAAGAGTCAAATGGTTTCGAAAAGGATTTTCCAAAGGTGACTTGGCACACCGGATTATGCCAAGTGGCGACTCTGAATAAAAAAAATGCAAATAATCCTTTTCCGAAACAAATTTTCATTTCTTGTCACTTAAATAATAAAGCACTTTTGAACTTTAAAATATACATTTTTTGGAATACGTAAAAAAGGGGGTGTGACACCAAAAATTCAAGAATATAAGCAAAGTCCCATTTTAATTTCATCATCATCAATTTCAAAGTAAAAAGTGGACTATTTAAGATCGCAAAATTTGATTTTTTAAGTTTTTTTTTTTTCTAAAAGGCTGTGACAAGTTAATGAAGTGATTGAGAATCAAGTTCAATTTCAACAAAGATAAAAATATTAGATAATTTCTTTTAATTTGTCATAACCTTCATAAACTCATCTAGAGCATGATATAGATACACGGATTTGCAACCATATAAATACTTAAAAATTATTTTAAACACAAATTTTTAGAAGTTTTGCTTTTTTTTTGTAAATACTTTGACTTGAGTGCCACATAAAATGATGTTGGTCTACACATAAGTATTTTATTTTTTCTCTTTGACACAAAGCTTTATTTTTATCCACTAGATGCAGGAATGCCCGTGCTCAGAGCCCAACAATTTCAACTTTATATATTTTCTTTGTTTTAATTTGTACAACTTACTTTTTTTTTAGTCAGACTAAACAAATTGTCATATTTTTTATTTAGTAATAATTTAATTTTAAAATACTTATTTTACCTTTAATAAAATGATTTATAGTCATACAAATATTTTAGACTATAAATTTCATAAGTTTTTACTTTATTTTAAACTTCGTGTCAAATGTCAAGTTAAACTAACTCACATAAATTGAAATGGAGGAGTAATTGACTTATGTTTGGACTACTAAAGTAGTTCCTAATCAATTAAAGTTATTTTTTCTTTTCTAATTGCAATTTAAATTCATGTTGCATGCATTTAATAGGAGTTTAAATACTTCATACCTGATCAATAAAAATAATATAGAAAGCCCCTCTACTTCTACACACATACCAATTTTCTTGTTTCTTACTTGAAAGTTGTATTTTCTGTAAAAAGTGTAAGTTATAACGTTTGTACCCCTTTTTCTTTGTTTCTCTTTCACACAGAATTATATTATGATGAATTTTAAACCCCAAATAAAGTTCAACTATTAGTTAAACAAAATTTTGCTTAAAATGAATAAATATTTATGAACTCAAAATATTTTTCTTTCAAGAAATAGTTTTTGGTCCCCAAAAGAATTTTACATATAGAAATAGTTTTAGTATCAAACTTCTCATTTTATTCTTAATAAGATGATCTATGACAAAATTTTAAACCACAAGTGTAAAACACCTTTTTCTTGCATCCGTTAATGTTATTGTTTTATAAACCAATTTGGGTTATAAAATAAAATAAAAATTAAATTCACATAAAATTCAAGATTTTATACAAATAAAAAAGAAACTAAATTCAAATATTATAAGTTATGTTTAGAAAACTAAATTTAACTTTGTTGATGAATTTAACAAGTATCATAAGTTTCAATAGAAAACTTACATTATAAATGATACTTAATAACCAAACATAATTCAATTTAATTTGTTCCGTGTGTTAAGTTTTAGTAATACAACTAAAAAATATTTAAATCATTATTAGGAATATAATTAAATAATATTTAAAATAAATAAATAATGGGCAACAAGACTAATGAGCTATCAAACGCGATGAAAGGAAAGTCAGGATGGTCAATTTGGCCGTACACGTGGAGGTCATGGATTAATTGTGTACATTTCGTCAAGTCATCAATAAAAGTATACGGGGTGGGCATTCGGTATTCGATTTTTGATTCGGTATTTTCATAATTTAGATTTGGTAATTCGATAATCGATAATTGAAAGTAGATATCAAATACCATACCATTAAACTTCGGTTCGGTAATTAGGTAATCGATAAATTAAATTTGGGTTCAGTACGGAATTCGGTATTACCATATTAAAGTTGGATATGTTTGTAGTAATCCTATTTGGTGATAATAGTGGTGATCTCCAACCAACGTTTTGAGAAAAATTCAATTTTGTTTGATAGTTTTACACCTCTGAATACATAGTTTTACACTAGAAAAAATCAATTTTGTTTGATATTGTTACACGTTGGTACGTGTGGCTCAATTAATGAAACACCTTAAAAACTATGTTATTGTAGTTTGATCCAACTTCAAGAAGGGGAGAACTGGATGTAACATGAATAACATTGACATCAAACTGGATGTAATACGAACTGGATATAACGAACTATAAAGTCATAATATTACTTCTCATAAATATAATGGAGAGCAATATATGTTATGTTGTCTGCCAAGTGATGAGTTTTGCTTCCATCTGCTGTTGACATGTGAACACAAGGATTAAGAAGGTTTGACCAAGTCCCCTTCGTTAAATCCATATTCCGAGCTATGTTAGGAACATTAGAGTTGGGCAAGTGCAACCAACAATGATGTTATTTATCATGTCATGAAGACTTTTTTTTCTGTTGTTCCCTTCCACGTCCTGATTTTCAATCTTAGCATGATATTTTCTTCAAAAGTTGTCATACATTGATTGCAAGGAAGTTTGCTATTTAAAGTTAAGAGTCTACTTTATGACTATATTTAACAGTTCAAAGTTTGCTTGAGCAATATTCACACAAGTATGTGGCCTTTAGAGTGTGGACTAGGTATGTGGCCTATGGGTCACTTAACAATAACTAGATATTCGGAAAATACCAAATAACAAACGGTAGTAATATTTTTTACCAATTACGAACCCAAATATCATAATTTTAAAATTTTACACCCAAATGCCAAATTACTGAATACCAATTATCAAATTTTTCGATTCGATTCGGTAATTCATTTTTTGGTATTTTATCCCCACCCCTAACTACAGGTACAAATTTATATTCTTGACCAGTTAGATTATTTCATTTAAGATGAAATAACCGAAAAGCCCCTCCATATGTTGACTTGCTGTGCTTATCCCCCTTTATTAGATAGTAGGGGTGTGCATCAATCAGTTTGATCCTATTTTATATATTATCGATTTGGTTTATCGATTTTTTATTTTTAATATGCTAAATTAATAACCAAATCATTAAGATATTTTTAATCGATTTTTGATTTATCGGTTTTTATTCCTTAAAGGTTTGATTTTCGGTTTAACCGATAAGAAAATACTCATAAAATAGAAATAGTAGTAACTAAATGAAAAAAATCAAATCTTAGTTGCAACCAAAAATCCTACATGGTGTGTTTTAATTTACAAGAATTTTCAAGTTTGGACTAAATGTTGTTAGGAGAAATTAAGAGTTTGTATAATTGAAATAATAGGTTTGTTAATTTATAGAAATTAAAGAGAAATTTGTAGAATAAAGGGAATCTTTGTGGTTTGATTTTTCTCCGAACCCATGCACGGAAAAAGCATTAGTGCATCGGGTTAGCTGTTTTATTGGTCGAGTGTCTTTCTTTGTAGCTAATAAAGATTCCTAATTAAACTTACTGAAATTTTGAATTTTACTTTTAGGCATACCCCATTTTTGTGTTTAGTTAAAAAGCGAATCTTGATACTGCTTATTGGTCGATTAATGAGCAATATTGCTGCCACATGACCGAGAGGTCAAAGCCTCTTGAAAAAATGTAGGATGAGGCTGCGTAGAATAAATCATTGTGGTTTGATTTTCTCTGGACCAGTGCACAGGGGAAGATTTAGTGCACCGGACTTCCCTTTTTATTAGTCGAGTTTCTTTCTTTTTAGCCGATAAAGATTCCCAATTAAGCTTTACTAGAAGTTTGAATTTTATTTTTAGGCATACCCCATTTTAGTGTTTATTTAAAAATAGAATCTTGATACTGCTTATAAGTTGATTAATTGGTAATGTTGCTGCCACGTGTAAAAGCCCAAAAACAACCTCTTGCAGAAATGTGGGATGAGGCTGTGTTACTTGTGGTTCGTTCCTTCTTTGGATGTTGTGCATAGCGGGAGCTTTATTGTACCGGGTTGGCTATTTTATTGATCGAGTGTCTTTTTTTGTAGCTGATAAAGATTCCCAATTAAGCTTACTGAAAGTTTGAATTTCATTTTTACGCATACCCCATTTTAGTGTTTAGTTAAGCATCAAGTCTTGATATTGCTTATTGGTCGATTAATCAGTAATGTTGCCGTCATGTGTAAAAGTCGTGGAAATAGTCTCTTGCAAAAATGTAGGATGAGGCTGTGAAGCTTGTGGTTCAGTCTTTCTCCGGACCTTGTGCATAGCGGGAGCTTTATCAGCAGTAATCGCTCCATGTCATGCCGAATCACCTTCCTCCAGTATTTCTTCGACCTACCTCTACCCCGTCTAAAATAGCTAGTATTTCACACCTCCGTACTGGAGCATCCATTTACCTTCTCATCACATGCCCGAACTATCACAACCTTATTTCTCGCTTTTTGTCTTCCACCGAATCCACAACCTCATTTCTAACTCTATCTCTCTTGGTAATTCAGCACATCCATCTCAACATCCTCACATCTGCTACCTTCAACTTTTGGATGTGAAAGTTCTTAACTGGCCAACACTCTGCTCCATACAACATAGCCGGTCAGACTGTAAAACTTACCTTTAAGCTTAGGAGACACCTTCTTATCACACAAGATTCCCAAAACGATCCTCCACTTCAACTACCCTGAACTAATACGGTGTGTGACATCCCCGTTAATCTCTCCATTCCTCTGAATCATAGACCCAAGATACTTGAAACTATCGCTCTTCCAAATGGCCTGAGAATCCAACTCCATTACCATTTCATCCTCATGCGACGAATCACTGAACTTTCGAAGTACTCAGTCTTAGTCTGCTCAACCTAAACCCTTTAGACTCTAGAGTCTATCGCCAAACCTCTAACTTACCATTAACTCCTCTTTGGGCCTTGTCAATTAGTACAACATCGTTAACAAATAACATATACTAAGGTACCTCCCTTAGAATACGTAGCGTCAAAACATCCATTACCAAGGCAAATAAAAATGGGCTAAGAGACCATCCCTGGTGCAACCTCAAGAAGACTAACATAAAGTAAAAAAGAATACAAAATCAATGTCAATAAAATAAGATGTTCAGTGTAATCCCACCAATGAAATCTAGGAATGGTGTGTACGCAGACAAAACCCTTACTTTATAAAGACAAAATAAAAAATAAAATGGAAAACATACATATACTCTAACACAGATTTCAAATATAAGAGAATAAAATTATTTATTCTCTGGTGTTTATTGTTCTTTTCTATTTTCCCAACAACAACATCATAGCAATTCTTATAATCTTTCAATATATAAGGAAAAAAAAATAAAAACCAATCACAAGTATCCACGATAAAAGAAGTTATACTTGGTCTCATGCTCTTTTTCAAGCTCACTTTCTCAACTCAAATAAGTAACACTACATATCATTTGAAGCAACTCTCCAGCCCTGCCTCCTAATACAACATCTTACATTTTAAAGTCGATTTCTCTCAAATGGTGCATCCTCTAACTCCGCGCAAATCTTGTGAGATATGCACGGGTTGGAGAATGTGAGGCACCATTTGAGAGAAGTTGACTTTAAAATATGAAATTTTTTATCAAGAGGCAGGGCTGGAAAGTTGTTTCATCTGATAACTAGATGTGCTACTTATTTAGGTAGATAAACTAAGCTTTAAAAATTACTTGAAACTCAGTATAACTTCTTTTATTGTAGGTATCTTTGATTTTTATTTTCTCCCCAGGAAAATAATTTTATCCTCCCTGGATTTGAGATCCTACATCTAAATGATGTGTTAAACTATCGTGTTAAACTATAAGTATGTTTTCCATTTTCTTTATTTATTTTGTCTTCGTAAAATAAGGGTAAGACATTTGTATACACCATTACCAGATTGCACTGAGCATGTTATTGTTGACAATGTTGATTCTTTCTTCTTTTTTATTTTATGTTAGTCTTCTTGAAGAGAATAACTAGTAAGGTATAACATACAAACGTTAATTTAAGTAGGATTTCAAAATCAAGGGGTTTGTTAATGTAATATACATTGTAGTTAAGACTAGTATTTTCAGAGGTGTTCACAAGGCGAGCCTCAGGACGAAGTGCAGTAAAAATGCATAGGGGCGTTGTGGGGGACCGGAAGTCTTCTATGGTATAGGCCTACTATTTGGGGTGTTCGCCTTAGCCTGAATGACTAATAAGACCCTAATTTGAGCCTAAATACTCAAATGACTAATTGCTAAATACTCAGAAGTAAAAAAAATCAGAAGAAAAATATTTTTTATTTTTAAGCCTAACTTTTTGTCTCATTCTTTGTGCATTTCTCGACCAACTCAAGCTGGTACTTTTTCTTCATCTTCATTCTCCGGAGGTTCTTTCGCATATTTGTTATTCATCTATTACTAGTCTCGTATTCCTCTACTTTCCTACTGTTATGCTACTGTTTATGTCTTCTTAAATATTGTGTTTTTGCTTTCTTTGAGCCAAGGATATTTTGGAAACAACCTTTCTACCTGACAAGGTAGAGGTAAGGTCTGTGTGTACTCTGCCCTCCCCAGACTCCACTTATGGGACTATACTGTGTATGTTGTTGTTGTTGTTATTGGTCGAATTTGTGTCTTCTTTATCTGCAATTAAGTTAATTGGAAGTCTGAATTTAGTTTTTATTAATACCCTATTAAGCTTTTAACTATAAAGTCTGAATTTTGATCCTGCTTAGTGCTTATTAGTAGAGTTTCTTGTTTCTTTTGGCTGATAAAGATTCCCAATTAAGAAAACCAGAAGTCTGAATTTTATTTTATGAGTACCCCATTAAGCATTTACCTAAAATTTCAATTTTGTTAAAGAGCTCAGCTATATGAATCAAGAAAGAAGAAGAAGAGGTGTGAAACGGAATAGAACAGTACAAGTATAAACGTAAACTGCCTGGTCTACTTATAGATAGCTGACTGGCCTATTCACCCAAATATCTAGCTAACTAATCTGTTCTAACTAATCCTTATTAACTACCTAATTACACTGTTAAATAGATTAAGTAACACAACATCTGGCCCCACATTCTTCTACATTCACCCTTAAGCTAATGGATATAGTATTGTTGAGGTCTGCACGAATTCTTATTCTAGATCTACCATCAGTTCTTTTGTGCCAATATGTTGTGTCTGAATTAGCTTCTCTTGAATCACTGGTTTCTCTATCACAACTCCCAATTCCTTAAATACATTAGCTAACCAAGTGTTCTCATCCACAGTTGGCATGATCCTGAACTTAACCTCAGCAGAACTTCTGGTATGTTAGATTTCCATGGAGCTATGGCTTCACGAAGATTGACTACATATCCAGTAACTAACTTCCTTGTCTCAACTCTTAGCCCTAGTCTGGATCATAATAGGTTGTTAGTTTCAAATTAGCATCAACAAGCATGAAAAGACCCAGACCTTGAGTCCCCTTTATGTATCTGACTTCTCTTAGTGTTGCATCTGTTTGAGTCTGTCTAGGAGCATGCATATGCTGGCATAGGACTTGAATCACAAAGGAAAGATTTTTCCTGGTTATCGTCAGACACAGAAGCCTCCCAACTATTCTCTGGTGAACTCCTTTATCTTCAAGTAGCTTTCGGTAAGTCACTATTTCTGGCCTCACTACTTGGTCAAACTCATGAGAAGTGAGCTTGTAATTGAACTCAAGAGGTGTCCGTACCGGTTCACTATCATCAAGTACTATCAATTCTATGCCAAGAAAGTATTTAAGCACACCTATGTCCTTCGTCTTGAATTTGTATTTTAGGTCTTTCCTTACTCTTTGAATATGAGTCATACTGCTTCGTGTCACTAGTAAATCATCCACATATACTAAGACTATGACCAAGCTCTAACTATAGTCTGAGTAAACAAAGAATGATCGTAGTGGGACTGGATAAATCCTATATCATTGAGTGCCTCTATAAGTTTCAAATTCTACTGCCTAGGTGCTTGTTTCAAGCCATACAGAGATTTCTATAGCTTGCACACACCCTGAGACTCCCCCGCCTTGAAAACCCCTCAAGAACATACATATAGACATCTTCAAGAATATCACCCTGTAAGAATTCAATGTGGACATCCATTTGGAACATATACCAAGCAGAAGAAGCAGCTAAAGCTATAACTACCCTAACAATAACCATTTTTGCAATGGGAGAGAAAGTCTCGGTGAAGTCATACTCTTCCTATTGAGAGTAGCCTTTGGCAATAATCCTTGCCTTATACCTTTCCCCTACATCAGAAGCCTGATACTTGATCCTGAACGAACCTTCCCAGGAGGCAAGTCTACGGTAGACCAAGTCTGATTTTTCCGTTCAAGGCTGATAGTATAGCCTTCACTAGCTGCCACCTATAGAGGATCTTTGCCTTGAAATAGGATCTTGGTTCAGAGAAAGCAGTCATGGAAGCTCAATGAGCAGGTTGGAGATGCTTACAAGATACATAGTTGCAAATATGACATTTTCTTTTTGTACACCTCAACTATAATATATATTACATTAACAAACCCCTTGATTATGTAATCCTATTTAAATTAATTTTTTCGTGTTAGACCTTGCTATTATTTCCTGACTAACATAAAGTAAAAAAGAAGACAAAATCAACGTCAATAAAATAACATGCTCAGTGTAGTCCCACCAATGAGATCTGAGAACGGTGTGTACACAGACCGAATCCTGATTTTATTAAAGACAAAATTAAAAATATTGAAAAACATACATATACTTTAACAAAGATTTCAAATCAAGAGAGGATAAAATTATTATCTTATGTTTGTTATTTTTTTCAGTTTTTCCCAACAACCAACCATCATAACAATTCATATAATCTCCCTATATATAAGTAAGAAAATAAAAATCAATCACAAGTATCTACGATAAAAGAAGTTATACTTAGTCTCAAGTTCTTTTTCAAGCTCACTTTCTCAACTCAAATAAGTAGCACATCTACTTATCAGTTGAAGTAACTCTCGATCCTGCCTCTTGATACAACATCTCACATTTTAAAATCAATTTTTCTCAAATGGTGCCGCACCTCCTCTAGCTCTGTGCAAATCTTGCGAGATATGCATGGAGCTGGAGAATGTGAGGCATTGTTTGAGAGAAATTGATTTTAAAATACAAGATGTTTTTAATCAGGACACTAAGCTGGAGAGTTGTTTCATCTGATAACTACATGTGCTAATTATTTAGGAAGAGAAACTAAGCTTCAAAAAGAACTTCAAACTCAGTATAATTTCTTTTATTGTAGGTACCTTTGATTTTTATTTTCTCCCTATATATAGGAAGATTATAAGAATTTTTGTGATGGTTGATTGTTAGAAAAAAATTGAAAAATATAATATACACAACGAAATTATTTTATTCTCCCTGGATTTGACATGCTACACCTAAATGATGTGTTCGTATTAAACTATATGTATGTTTTCCGTTCTTTATTTATTTTGTCTTCGTAAAATAAGGGTAAGGTATTTATATATACTATTGCCAGATTACACTGAGCATGTTATTTTTTACAATGTTGATGTGTTTTTTTTTTATATTAGTCTTCTTGAAGAGAATAACTAGCAAGGTAATAACATACACTCATTAATTTAAATAGGATTACCTAATCAAGAAATTTGTTAGTGTATATATATTGTAGTTAAGACTAGTGTCTTCAAAGGTGTTCACAAGTCGAGCCTCAGGGCGAAATGCAGCAAAAATGCACAGGGGCACTGTGGGGACCCAAAAGTCTTCTAAGGTGTTAGCCCTGCTTGGAGTGTTTGTCTAAGCCTAAATGACTATTAAGTCCCTAATTTGAGCCTAAATACTCAAATGCCTTATTGTTAAATACTCGGAAGTAAAAAATATTTTTTTATTTTTAAGCCCAAACTTTTTGTTTGATTCTTTGTCGGGTGAATCTAAAAAATAAATTCAAATTGGAGTGGCTTTCAAATTTTAGCCCCAAATAAAAAAGCTTCCTTAAAATAACCTTTACCTATTAAATAATATTTTTTTGGATAAAATTACCTTTGATCAATGAAGTAAATTGGATAAATGATCCTCATAATGGATAACAACTCCATATTTATATTTTCAACTTTTATTTTTTTCTATTTTTAATTTTAATTTGATTTTTATTTTTTCTTTTCTCTTTTTATTTTTAATTTTCTCAACCCCTACTTTTTTCCCTTTTTCCTCTCAACTTTTTTTTTTCCTTTTACTTTTTTCTTTTTTCTTTCCTTTTTTTTTTTTGTTCTTTTTAGTTTTTCTTAACCCCTACTTTTTTTCTTTACACCTTTCAAAGTCTACATTTATTAAAAAAAATCTTTTTTTTTCTTTTTCTTTAATTTTTTTATTTTTAAATTTTTCTCGACCCTTTTTTTATTTAATCTTTTTTTTTTCCTATCCTCTCTCAACTTCTACATTTTCTTTGATTTTTATTTTTTTAATATTTCTTCATTTTCTTCCTTTTTTTATTATTTTTGTTCTTTTCTTCGATTTCTTCTATTCAAGTTACATCTCATGAGCAAGAGTTGACACTATCGCATTATAAAGACAAGACTTACGACTTTCGAACAATAAGCTACGTTTCATGGGCAAGAGTTGACACTACTACATAGTAGAGGCAAGACTTATGACTTTCAAACAACAAGTTATATTTCATGGGCAAGAGTCGACACTATAACATTGTATTTTGATTTATGAGATGTTTTGTAACTCTTACCTTAGAGAAAAGACTTAGCTCAGGGACTTTCAAACAATAAATTATACCCCACGGGCAAGAGTTGACCCTACCACGTTATGTTTTCATTTATGAGTTGTTCAACAACTATTTCCTTAAAGGCAAGACTCAGATCAAGGACTTTCAAACAATAAGTTATGTTTCATGGGAAAAAGTCGACACTACCACATTGTATTTTGATTAAAGAGATGTTCTATAACTATTGCCTTAGAGGCAAAACTTAGCTCAAGGGCTTTCAAAGAACAAATTATGCCCCACGAGTAAGAGTTGACTCTATCACATTATATTTTCATTTATGAGATGTTCTACAACTATTGCCTTAGAGGCAAGACTTAGCTCAAGGACTTTCAAACAACAAATTATGCCCCACGGGCAAAAGTTGACTCTACCACATTATGTTTTCATTTATAAGATGTTCTACAACTCTTGCCTTGGAGGAAAGACTTGACTCAATGACTTTCAAACTACAAATTATGCCCCACGGGCAAGAGTTAACTCTATCATGTTATATTTTGATTAATGAGATGTTCTACAACTCTTTCCTTAGAGGTAAGACTTGACTCAAGGACTTTCAAACTACAAATTATGCCCCATGGGCAAGAGTTGACTCTACCACTTACATTTTCATTTATGAGATATTTTACAACTATTGCCTTAGAGGCAAGACTTAGCTCAAGGACTTTCAAATAACAAATTATGCCCCACGGGCAAGAGTTGACTCTACCACATTATGTTTTCATTTATGAGATGTTCTACAACTCTTTCCTTAGAGGTAAGACTTGACTCAAGGACTTTCAAACTACAAATTATGCCCATGGGCAAGAGCTAAATCTACCATGTTATATTTTCATTTATGAGATATTCTACAACTACTGCCTTAGAGGCAAGACTTGGCTCAAGAACTTTCAGATAATAAAATATGCCCCACGGGCAAGAGTTGACACTACCACATTATCCTTTATTTATGAGATATTCTACAACTTTCGCCTTAGAGACATGACTTATCTCAAGAATTTTCAAAGAACTTCGTAAAAATAATTCATGCCCTTAAATTTGCTTTGATGTCAAAAAAAATAAGATACCTTTGTGGATTATTCAATTTTTTATTTATTAGCAAAACATAATAGAATTTGAGAAAAAATAAAAAAAATGATCAAATAAAATAGAAAAATAAAAATAATTGAGAAAAAAAGGAAAGAAAAAAAATAAAAACCAAGAAAAAATCAAAAAATTTAAAAAATTAAGAAAAATAAAAATGAGAGAAAAATAAATATAAAGTTTGAGAAAATGAGGGAAAAAAGAGAACTGTAAAAAGAAAAAAATGATCAAACAATATAGATAAAAAAAAAAAGGCAAGAAAAAAATAAAGATTAAGAAAAAAGTGAAGAATTAAAAAAAATTGAGAAAATAAAAAATGAGAGGAAAAAATAAAAATAAAGTTTGAGAAAAATGAGGGACAAAAAAAGAGAACTGATAAAAACAAAAAATAAACGAAAAATAAAGGTTCAAGACAAATGAGTTAAAAAGGGGAAAAACAAATAGATAATGCTTGAGAAAAAAAAAAATAAAGATCGAGACAAATGAATTAAAACATGAAAATAAAATTAAAGAAGAAAATAAAAAGTGAAAAATAATTAAAAATAAAATAATAAAATTTAAGGAAAAAATAAAAAAGTTAAAATAATAAAAAATAAAATAATAAAATTAAAGGAAAAATAAAAAGTGAAAATAATAAAAAATAAAATTTGAGAGACAAATAAGTATGGAAAGTTTAAAAAATATATTTGAGCTGTAGAAGGGCAAAATGGTACTTGTACTATAATTAAAAAGTAAGAAGGTTATTTTTTAAAGACATTTCTTATTGGGGTCAAAGGGTTTATGACATGCAATTTCCTATTCTTTGTCTATTTCTCGACCAACTCAAGAAGTTACTTTTTCTTCCTTCTTCATTCTCTCAAGGTTCTTTCTTGGATTGTTGTCTTTTTTTCTTTTTTAATACCCTAACTTAGGAAGAGTCACACATCGGTAAAATACAGGAGGGATGTTGGGTATATAAGTGAGAAATCCTTACTTCATAGTGACGCGTTTTAAAGTCGTGCGGACTTGGGCGCAAAGCGAACAATATCACTAGTGGGTTGGGGAGTTACAGGGGTATCTCAGGCCTGTGTGGCTCAGGATGCCCGTCGTGGCCAGGACCTCGGGTCGGGTTGTGACATCTTTACTGTGAATCTTGTTGTTATTTAAGGCATACCCCATTTTAGAATTTGGTTTAAAATCAAATTTTGATATTGCATATTGGTTGAGTTTATCTGAAAACCGACTCTACATCTCAGTGGTAGAGCTAAATTCTGTGTACACTCTATCCTTGCCCGACAATGCTATATGGGATTATATTGTGAATCGTGTTGTTTTCTAGGCATACCTCATTAAGCTTTTGGTTATAAATTGAATTTTGATATTGCTTATTGGTCTAGTTTATCAGAAATAGCCTTAAACAACCTCTCTACATCTAAGGTAGAGTTAAGGTTTGCATATACTCTATCCTACCTAGACCCCACAAATCACTTTGTGAGATTATATTGAATATGTTATTATCATCTAATTTCTGTTTCTTTGGCTGATAAAGATTCACAATTAAGATACCTGGAAGTCTGAATTTTGTTTTTATGAATACCCCATTAAGCATTTACTTTAAAGTTTGAATCTTAATAGTGCTTATTGGTTGAGTTTATCAAAAATAATCTCTCTATCTTCTGAGGTAGAGGTAAGGTCTGTGTAAACTCTATCCTCCCCACATTGCATTTTGTAGGAATATACTGTGTTTGTTGTTGTTGTCATCGTTGTCGAGTTTCTATTTTTTAGCTGATAAAGAGTCACAATTAAGATAACTGGAATTCTGAATTTTGTTTTTTTATGAATACCCCATTAAGTATTTGATTAAAAATTGAATTTTCATACTGCGTATTGGTCGAGTTTCTATTTTTTTTAGCTGATAAAGATTCCAATTAAGCTTCATTGGTTGTATGAATTTTATTTTTTTTGAATTCCCCATTAAGCATTTGGTTAATAATTGAATTTGGATACTGCTTATTGGTCGAGTTTCTCTTTTTTTTTTTTAGCTTCTAGAGATTCCCAATTAAGTGTTATTAGAAGTCGGAATTTTGTATTTATGAATACCCCATTAAGAATTTGGTTAAAACTTCATTCTTGATACTGCTCGACTGAAGAAGTATTGGGGAGAGGTGATTAGGCATGAGATAGCAAGCCTTCAGCTTACCGAGGATACGACCCTTGGTAGGAGGGTGTGGAGGGCGAGGATTCGAGTAAACGGTTAGTAGTAGTTAATTTTGCATTTGGTTTCCCTGGATTTGTAGTTTTAGTATTTCACAAAAATAGCATATCCAGTATATTCCCACAAAGTGAGGTCTGGGGAAGGTAGAGTGTACGCAGTCTATATCACTGCCTCAGATGAAGTAGAGAGACCATTTCAGATACACCCCTGGCTCAGGACAAATTACAAATATAACAGAAAACATAAAAGCACACAACAAACAATGGGTGACAGACTGCTACATAATAAAGAAGTATTAGTATTTCACATTTTTGTTATTTCTCTACTTTCGTATTATTATGCTACGGCTTATGTCTTCTTCAATGTTGTGTTTTAGCTTTCTTTGAGCGAAGGATATTTTGGAAACAACCTTTCTACCCGAGAAGGTAGAGGTGAGGTCTGCATGTACTCTACCCTCCCCTGACTCCACATGTGGACTATACTGTGTATATTGTTGTTATTGGTCGAGTTTGTGTCTTCTTTAGCTGCAATTAAGCTAACTAGAAGTCTGAATTTAGTTTTTATTAATACCCTGTTAAACATTTTACTATAAAGTCTGAATTTTGATACGGCTTAATGCTTATTAGTCGAGTTTCTTGTTTCTTTTGGCTGATAAAGATTCCCCATTAAGCTAACTGGAATATTTCATGAGTACCCCATTAAGCATTTACCTAAAATTTGAATTTTGTTAAAGAGCTCAGCCATATGAATCTGGGAGAAGACAGAAAAAGAAGAGGAAAAACTTTCTTGTGAAACTGAATAGAACAGTACAAGTAGACACGTAAACTTCCTAGTCTACTTATAGACAGCGTACCGACCTATTCACCAAAATATCTAACTAATCTATTGTAACTAATCCTCATTAACTACCTAATTACATTGTTAAATAGATTAAGTAACAGAACATCTGGCCCCACATTCATCTACATTCACCGTTAAGCTAATGAATGAAATTGGTTTTCTCATCTCTAGATTGCCAACCAAATAATATTGTTGAGGTCTGCACGAACTCTTAGTCTAGATCTACCATCAGTTTATTTTGTGTCAATATGTTGTGTCTGAATGAGCTTTTCTTGAATCACTGGTTTCCCTATCACTACTCCCCGTTTCTTAAATACACCAGCTAGCCAAGTGTTCTCAGCCACAGTTGTTGGCATGCTCCTGAATTTAGCCTCAGCAGAACTTCTTGTTTCTTAGATTTCCATGGCACTATGCCTTCATGAAACTTGACTACATATCCAGTAACTAACTTCCTTGTCTCAACAATAAGACTTAGTCTGGCTCACAATAGGCTGTTAGTTTCAGATTAATATCAGCAGGCATGAAAAGACCAAGACTTGCAGTACCCTTTATGCATCTGACTACTCTTAATGTTGCATCTGTTTGAGTCTGTCTAGGAGCATGCATATGCTGTCTTAGGACTTGAACCACAAAGGAAAGATTTGTCCTTGTCATGGTCAGGTATAGAAGCCTCCCAACTATTCTTTGGTGAACTCCTTTGTCAGCAAATAGCTTTCTATAAGTCACTGTTTCTGGCCTCACTACTTTGTCAAACTCATGAGAAGTGAGCTTGTGATTGAACTCAAGAGGTGTCTCCACTGGTTTACTATCAGCAAGTCTTATCAATATTATACCAAGAAAGTATTTAAGGCTACTTATGTCCTCCGTCTTGAATCTGGATTTTAGGTTTTTCCTTACTCTTTGAATATGAGTCAAGCTGCTACCTATCACTAGTAAATCATCCATATTATACTAAGACTATGCCCAAGGCTCCATCTATAGTCTGAGTAAACAAAGAGTGATCATAGTGGGTCTAGATAAATCCTATATCATTGAGTGCCTTTATAAGTTTCAAATCCCACTTCCTAGGTGCTTGTTTCAAGCCATACTGAGATTTTTGTAGCTTATACACACCCTGAGGCCCCCCAGATTGAAAACCCGCACATACATATAGACATCTTCACGAAAATTACCCTGTAAGAATTCATTGTGAACATCCATCTGGAACATATACCAAGTAGAAGAAGTAGCTAAAGTTAGAACTGCCCTAACGATAACCATTTTTCCAACAGGAGAGGAAGTCTCGGTGAAGTCAAACCCTTTCTATTGAAAGTAGCCTTTGGGAACAAACCTTGCCTTATACCTTTCCCCTGCATCAGAAGCATGATATTTGATCCTGAACGAATCTTCCCAGGAGGCAAGTCTACAATAGACCAAGTCTGATTTTTCCTTTCAAAGGTGATAGTTCAGCCTTTACTAGCAGCTACCCACAGAGGGTCTTTACTGGCCTCGAAATAGGATGTTGATTCAGTCACAGCAGAGAAAGTAGTTATGGAAGCTCTATGAGCAGGTTGGAGATGCTTGTAAGATACATAGTTACAAATATGCCATTTTCTTTTTGTAATCCTCAACTATAATATATATTACATAAACAAACCCCTTGATTATGTAATCCTATTTAAATTAATTTTTGTATGTTATACCTTGCTATTATTTCCTTCAAGAATACTGACATAAAGTAAAAAAGAAGACAAAATTACCATCAATAAAATAACATGCTCAGTGTAATCCCACCAATAAGATCTGGGAATGGTGTGTACGCAGAGCGAATCCTTATTTTATGAAGCCAAAAAAAAAACATACATATACTTAAACAAAGATTTCAAATCAAGAGAGGGTAAAATTATTCTTTTATGTTTATTGTTTTTTTTCAATTTTTTCCAACAACCAACCATCATAACAATTCATATAAACTTCCTATATATAAGTAAGAAAATAAAAATCAATCACAAGTATCTACGATAAAAGAAGTTATACTTAGTCTCAAGCTCTTTTTCAAGCTCAGTTTATCGACTCAAATATGTATAGCACGTCTACTTATTAGTTGAAGTAACTCTCGAGCCTGCCTCCTGATACAACTTCTCGCATTTTAAAATCAATTTCTCTCAAATGATGCCTCATATCCTATAGCTCTGTGCAAATCTTACGAAATATGCACGGATTTGCACTGGAGAATTTGAAGCACCGTTTGAGAGAAATTGATTTTAAAATATGAGATGTATCAAGAGGTAGGGCTGGAGAGTTGTTTCATTTGATAACTTGATGTGCTACTTATTTAAGTGGAGAAACTAAGTTTCAAAAAGAACGTAAAACTCAATATAACTTCTTTTATTGTAGGTACCTTTGATTTTTATTTTTTTCTTATATATAGGAAGATTATAAGAATTCTTATGATGGTTGATTGTTAGAAAAATAAAAAATAAAAAAGATAATACACACAAGAGAATAATTTCATTGTCCCTGGATTTGAGATCCAACTAAATGATGTGTTCGTGTTGAAGTAAATGTATGTTTTCCATTTTCTTTATTTATTCAGTCTTCATAAAATAAGGGTAAGGTATTTGTATACACCATTTCCAAATGACATTGTGCATGTTATTGTTGACAATGTTAATTTTGTCTTCTTTTTTACTTTATGTCAGTCTTCTTGAAAAGAATAATTATCAAGGTATAATATACGAACATTAATTTAAATAGGATTATATAATCAAGGGGTTCGCTAATGTAGTTACACCTAGTGTTTTCAGAGGTGCTCACAAGGTGAGCCTCAAGGAGAAGTGTAGCAAGAACGCACAGAGGCGTTGTGGGGGCGCGAAAGTCTTCTAAGGTGTAGGCCCTAGTATTTGGGGTGTTCACCTAAACCCAAATGACTTATAAGTCCCTAATTTGAGCCTAAATGCTCAAATGACTAATTGCTAATTACTCAGAAGTAAAAGGAAAATTGAAGAAAAACAGTTTTTATTTTCAAGCCCTAACTTTTTGTCGCATTCTTTGTGCATTTCTCGACCTGCTTAAGTAGGCACTTTTTCTTCCTTGTTCATTCTCTTAGGGTTCTTTCTTGAATCCTTGTCTTTTTTTAAACTGTGAATATTTTTGTTTTTTAAGGCATGCCTTTTTTAGTATTTGGTTAAAAATCGAATTTTGATATTGCTTATTGATCGAGTTTATCAGAAACAATCTCTCTATCTCTCTGAGGTAGAGCTAAAGTTTGTGTACACTCGATCGTCCCCAGACAATGCTTTGTGAGATTATACCGTGAATCTTGTTGTTTTCTAGGCATACCTTGTTACACTTTGTTATAAATTGAATTTTGATACTGCTTATTGGTCGAGCTTATCGAAAACAACCTCTCTATGGCTGAAGTAGAGTTAAAGTTTGCGTATATTCTATCCTACCTGGATCCCACAAACCACTTTGTGAGATTATATTGAATATGTTGTTGTCGTCAAATTTCTGTTTCTTTAGCTGATAAAGATTCACAATTAAGATAACTAGAAGTTTGAATTTTGTTTTTATGAATACCCCATTATTCATAAAAAGAAAATTCACACTTCTAGTAACGCTTAACTATAATCTTTATCAGCCAACAAAACAGAAACATGTCAACAACAACAACAACAAACAACATACCTTGTGTAATCCCACAAAGTGTGTCTGAGGATAAATTGTATACAGAATTTACTTTTGACTCTTTGGTGATTGGGGAAGGTATAGTGGGCATTGCAGTGGCTAAAGAGCTTAGGGGCCATTTGGTAGGAAAACAAGTTATTCCGGGATTAGTTATCCCACCCTCAAGGAGGGGTAAGAAAAATACAACAATCCAGGGATGAGTTATCCCATGCATTTTGTCCCAACTAAACATGGGATAAGCTTCTCTTCTAAATTAATCCCGGGATTAGTTATCCTTATTCCTCCTACCAAATGATCCCTTTAGTTTAAATCATGATAGAGAAGGTTTGGTTGTGGATTTTGCCTCAATTTTTCGCTCTAGTACAAGTTTTTGTAATAGTGAAGTTATTCATGTTGGCATCTATTGCCCTCCTAGTTCTCTCAAGGTTCTTCTTGTCGTCTATTTTTTTTCTTTCTAATTTTAACTGTGAATCTTATTGTTTTTAAGGCAAATCCCATTAAGCATTTGGTTGAGATTCAAATTTTGGTATTGGTTGTTAATTGAGTTTCTATTTTTTTTAGCTGATAAAGTTCAGAATTAAGCTAACTAGAAGTCTGAATTTTATTTTTATTAATACCCTATTAAGCACTTAAAATTTGAAATTGATGTTGCGGCTTATTAGTCATGTTTCTTGTTTCTTTTAGCCGATAAAAGTTCCAATTAAGCATAATTGGAAGTTTGAATTTTTATACTGGTAGTCAATCAAGTTTGTTGTATGTTCCCTTTTTTATAATCATGATTTTCGAGTCAGCTTGCAGGCATCTCAATTAATTCTACTGGATACCTAGTACCTCCTATAAACAGCGATACACGAGGAAACTACGGAAACGAAAACACAAAAACAAGGAAATAATAGAAAATGAAACAAGAATAAAAGACAGATGGATAGATATATAGACACAAATGATAAAGAGAGGATGGATCACTCACAACCAACATTTTTCACAAGTCCATAAAGGTCCCAACAAGCTTTCAATAAACACTCTCAAGTGTACATTCATCCAACCCTAAAATAAAGAGAAGACTACCTATTTATATCCTAGGTTATTTATTACAATTGAGCCCTAGACTGATCCTAAATGCTAATTGGGCCCAAAAGTGACCTAAAAGCCAAATACTCAAGACTATGGGCTCAGAAGTGACCCAAAAGGCCAAATAGTCACATGTTGGCACATATGTTCTTCCTTTGCTTCGTTGGACCTTGTAAACTCCGCGCTATTTTCCAAACTCGATGTTGTCCAACACTCCTTTGGATGATATCATCAAGTGTAGTTCCTTCCCAAACTATCCTCCAATCATGTATTTGCTTCCCTAGAATGCTTTGAATTTAAAAAAAAAAAAAAAAAAAAAGCTTCCCTAGAACCACCAAGTCTTGGATCCTTAGGTGCGATCCTTGAAGCATAGATCTCAAAAGAGTGGAGCCGATTCGACTTGTATCAAACAATCTCTACATTTGTGAGGTAGGACTGAGGTCTGTGTACACTCTACTGGGAGGCCCCACTTGTGGGGTTACACTAGTTATGTTGTTGTACCTGCTACCTCCCATGCATTGGGTTAAACTCTGTCTACCAAGACTTGAACATATAAAGAAAACAGTTTGTTGTGTTCTTTTCTACTGTATTATAATCTTGTTTTTGAGCATTCCAAATTAAGCATGAACTAGAAGTTTGAATTTTGATATTGCTGGTCAATCAAGTTTTTGGTCTTTTGCGAGAACTATCCTCTATTAACCATGAAAGAGACTTTGAATTTGATATTACTAATGAATTGAGAATTTCTCATCTTCTTCTTCTTTAATCTTTTTCCTACAAATTCCCAGTTAAGGTGAAAGTTTGGATTTTGATACAGCTAATTAGTCCATTTTCTCGTATTCCTCTACTCTAATCTTGTTTCAGAAGTAGGAACATTTCCAATTAAGCATGAATTGAAAGTTCAAATTTAATTCTGCTAATCATTCGGGTTTCTCATCTCTGGCTGTAATCTTGCTCCTATAGCTACTGATTGAGAATAAATGGGAAGTTTGAATATACAGTTAAGTATTCCCTGCTTTCTAGAAGAGGAGAAAATAATGGTGTCTCTTATGCTTCGGTGGTGAAAGTTGAGTGTCTAGCGGACTGGTTATTCTCCTCCTCTTTACATCTACAACTGGGAATACAATCGGATGCAGCATGGAGAAACTAGTTGTCTTAGCTTGATTAGAGTACATTTACGTGATGTTTGAATTTCAAGTCGAGTTCAAGCACAATCTAGTGCTGATTATCATGACTACATTTTGAGTGCTAAACATTGAGTTCGCCCTGGATTCAATTTTAAAAACCTTGATTTACAATACTATGCATATCAGCGCATATGCTGTAGTGATATTAAATGTACAATACTATGCAAACTAGCGATAGCTGGCTTGGCAATAGTCATTCTTATCTTTCCTCACTTCAATGCAAACTCGTTATCCAACACATGTAGATCTCTTCTCTTGAAATTATAAAAGAGCAACTGAAAGGAGGCTCCCACGCATGAGTTTTGACTGTCAAATTTTATAGGAGGCATCTTTTTGTGTTAGAGGGAAAGAATTGCTCTACAAATATTGCAAAGATCATGAAATTCCACCCAAGCAGATAGGCAAGTTAATAGTTTCTACTGGATTATCAGAGGTTCCAAAGTTGAGTGCTCTCATGACTCGAGGAATTCAAAATGGGGTTAAGGGTCTGAGAATGATGGAAGGGTATGAAGCTACTACACTGGAGCTTGAATTGCAGTGTGTTAAAGCTTTATGGCCGCCTTCCTCGGGAATAGTGGATAGCCATTCCTTGATGCTATAATTGGTGGTATTTCTTCTCACCATTTTATGTCATATTGACTGCTTTCTAATCAACATCCAAAGGGCTCATTCTTTAGAACTTTGAGAAAAAAACTGTTGGTTTTTAGTTTTAAAATTAAAGAATTAACAAAGGAATAACTAATTCCTATTTAAATAACAAAGGCACCACTAATTCCTAAGTCTAAGCCACATAGAATTATAATAATTTAAAACTACTAATAGTTATCTACTTCTACTTTATTATGAAACATATTTTCAACACTCTTCCTTAGATCAGAAATTGAAGATTGTAATCTCGGCTTTGGCTGAATTTGACCTCTTGAATAAATCTACCAATTCTTCTTTATTTTTTGAATGGCTTGTGTGCATCTTCTATTGGATTAAATAAGAAAATTTTGCCTCTCATATCAACTTGTAAAATCTCATGATTAGTGGAATCAAAGATTCGACAATATTTATCTCTAAATAATACTTTAAATTCTTCTTCCATTTGTTGACCAACACTTAACAGACTTTTATCAATATCGGACACGTAAAGAACAACTGAAATTATTTTTGTATCTGAAATTATTTTGATTGCAACATTTCATTTTTCTTCTGTGAAAATATAGTCACCATTTCCAATTATGACTGTCTTATTTTCCAAAGACAGAAACTCTTTAAAAAAGAGTTTTGTCATACTGTTAATCATCCAAAAAAACAGATTTCTTGGTTAAAGAATATGTTGCTACAAATAAGTGATATGTTGCTACAAATAAGTGATCTTCTTCTTCTTTGGTGGCTTTGGCATCTACTTCATATTTTTTAGATTTTTTTTTGCAAATCACAGTTTCATGACCAAGTTGATTGCAGATGTTGTATTGTGCATATGGTCTCTTCCAACTTTTAAATAGAGGATGACCTATTTTGCCACAGTGGTGACAAGTTAGTTAGTGTTTTCTTGAATTATTACCTTTGCTTTGAGTCTTGTGATTAGCCGTCAAAGCTCCTTCAACCATACCATCTTGTCTCATAAGTATTCTTTGCTCTTGTGCCTGCAATATATTTAACAATTCTGCCAAGGTAATCTTAGACAAGTCTTTTCTGTTTTTCAAGGTTATTATTGATACTTCGTATCTTTCAGGCACTGTAACAAGAATTTTTTTAACAATTCTTGATTGTTTAAATTTTGTGTCAAGCAATTTTACCTTGTTAACAATGCCAAGAAGTCAGCCCAAGTATTCTTTGACGATCTCAGTTTTCTTCATATTTTGCAATTCAAATTCCCTTATTAGATTCAACACATTCATGTCTCGTATGCTTTCATCTCCTGTATATTCTTCATTCAAATAATCTCAAATTGTTTTTGTTGATTTAAGGGTCATAATTCTCATAAAAATTATTTGAGACACACTAGCAAATCAAGTTGCTTTTGCCTTTGATTTTCTAATTTTCTTTTTCTTTTGAATTTTGATCTGGGCCATCGTGGTATTTTCATCATAATCCTTCTCCACGACCTCCCAAAGATCTAAAGCCTTAACATAAGTCTCCATTCTTTCTGTTCAAAATTGGTAATTCTCACCATCAAAGACAGGATGAGCTATTTGGGAAAAGTTGTTTTCAGAATTTGTTTCTCTCACAGATCCCTCAAGAAATTGGCCTTAGATGCCAATTGTTTGTTTTTAGCTTTGAAATTAAAGAAATAACAAAGGAACAACTAATTCCTATTCAAATAACAAAAGGAATAACTAATTTCTAAGTCTAAGCACATAGAATTCTAATAATTTAAAACTACTAATAGTTATCGATTTCTACTTTAGTTCTGAGACATATTTTCAACAAAAATTCTCTTTACTTAGAAGATCTCGATTTATCATTATTTGTTTACTTTTTAGAATCAGTGATATAATATTGACAGGACTATGACCATACCATGGGTTATGGGACAACTTTCTCGGACAACACTGCTGTTATTGGTGGTCAATATTGAAGGAAATCAAATTCAAATTCATGCTTTTGGGAGCAATGCCCTTGCAAAATGGAACGGGAGGACTGAATTGAACTCTGAACTAATTCTTATTCCAAAGTTTGTAGTTAATTCTGCAAGCCTAAGTGCTCCAGCCATTGCAAAACGAATTAAAGGTCAACCCGACAGTATTATTCCTGCTTCTAAATATGCTCGTGGTTGCTACTTCACACTTTCAAACACTAAATCCCCTTTCAAGCACTTGATTTATCCTATACCTGAGGTCGGTGGCCTTGGAGTGCATGTTACGTTGGATTTGAATGGCCAAGTCAAGTTTGGTCCTGATGTCGAATGGATTAAAGGAATTGATGATATTCCGAGCTTCCTCAACATGTAAGTTCTCATCGAGCACACATAATAATAACTCATATCCATTCTTCTAAGATATTCTTATGTGGATAAGTTTGACAATGATGATTCTTAAACTAGCTAATTCAATATCAGTTGTTAACATTCATTCTATGTTTTAGACGCTTAAAAATTCTTTATTTTCCCACCAATGCCCAAATTTGTGTCTCACGGTTGAACTCTTTTTAGTTTTCAGCTTTCTTTCTGATAGTTCAAATTTATAATAAGTTCTTTAAAGTTTGTCTGAGATTGTATATTTTTCAGTGGGTAGACTTGGTGGTTTAATATTTAGGAAATTTTCAAGATTCTTTAAGATGATCCTTGATAGCCTCATCCTTCAAGCATCCCAAAATGGTTGAGGAGGGCTACAGTAGTAATCTCATCCTTCAAGCATCCCAAAATGGTTGAGGAGGGCTACAGTAGTAATCTCAGATCTTGAACCGTAAGAAGTTCTGTTGTGTCCTTGTTATTATCTCTGACGATGGACGTCAAGCTATTGAATTGACATTTCATCTTTGTTTGCACTGACTGAAGCTCAGAAGTTTGTGCATTCCTTACTGCTTGTAGGTGATGAATGTTTAGATAGATAATGTAAATTTTTCGACATTGGAAGGTTTGAAAGCATCTTCTCCTTTTGAGTATTTCAGCCCATTACATTCTTTCCACTTAAAATGGAAAATGGAGTCGCAGAATAGTTCAAAGATTTTCTTAACGCTGGAAATAGTTACTCTTCTTGCATTACGAGACTAATAGGTGCAGAAAAGTTCTAATCTCCGATATGATGTGCTTATGATATTCTAGGTTCGATTACTCTGTGCATGAAGACCGTGCAAATCAATTCTACCCAGCGATAAGAAAATACTACCCTGGTTTGAAGTATGGATCTTTGGATCCAGGTTATGTAGGCATCAGACCAAAGCTTTCTGGTCCAGAAGAGGGTTCTACTGATTTTGTGTAAGTTCAGGTAACATATCAAACTCATTCTGAGTTTTAACCTGAATGGTTCACTTAAGTTCTATAGTGTATCTATTTTATCCCTATGTTATACTACTCTGATCACATGCAATCCTTTCGAGTTTGCCAAAATTAAGCATTACAAAGTACTCTCACCGGGTCTTTCTCCAGACTTATCAGACAAGAATTGTCGGAATCAGTTTTCAGTTATATCTGAGTTGTTCCAACTGCAAAATCTGACAGTCTCTAAAACGCGTGGTTTGCAGGGAGAGGATATTCATGGTATATCTGGTTTAGTCAACCTGTTTGGGATTGAATCACCAGGCCTAACTTCAAGTATGACTATTGCAGAACATGTAGCTGCCAAACTACTGAAATAATATGAGATTCTTATGCTCGTGCTGAATTGATATTTAATCTTGCAAGAAGTTTCGGATGTTTGGTTGGAGCTCTTTAGTCATAGAGATGCATTATCATTGAAATTTATCCTTCTTAAGAAGGGATATATTGTACTTTCAAGTGACTTAAGATTAAGTTTCACATGCATTGCAAATGCATATGATTATGAAGTAGTTTACCATTCTCATATTTGATTGTGTATTATTTGATATTAAAATCGTCTATATCCTAGTTATGTATCATTCAGTGAATGACTATGTCATGACCCGAACTAGGGCTTGGCCATGACGGACATCCTGAACCATGAAGGTCTGAAAGTCCTACTCTATCTGGTAGTCATGCACAACATTCATATAATAAGAGAAGATGCGGAAATACAATCCGATACGGAAACATGGTCATACTCTGAATTCAGTTTAACAAGAAGGAATGAAATCTAAAATCAACTCAACATCTAAAACAATTTGCGAAATCTCTACTACATGATCAAATGACAACTGTCTGAAAACTAGGACAAAGCCCTCAGTGGACCAAAACAAAAGAAATAACATAATCTGATATAATAGGCCTTCTAGAACAAAGAAGGCTCACCACTGCACTAATCACTTCTCTCTGGATACTCTACTGCTTAGCCGGACCCCTAGATTAAGCCTCCGAACCTAAGAGGTAGGGGAGTCAATATAGATATACTGGTACGCAGAGCAAATCCAAAAAAATAATTTATATTCAATATATATGAGAGCAATTTAAAGTAGTTCATAAATATGTCATATGGTAAAAATCACATGGGCATTTTTAAAAGACTCTGTAAAATCATCTAAACTCTGTAACACTCTTTGTTTTACTTCTGCGCTAGGTTGTATACCCTATAATTTCACAGCTTTCACCGACTACCTTATCTCGGTTGCCGCCAAGATAGGAGTACTAGTGAGGGAAAAGCACGCAAGATCACAAAGCAGGGTGCCATAACCACAATCAAGTCATTATATCGTGGTTGGGCTTAAGATCACGAAGCAGGGCTCCGAACCATAAGTCCCGATTTGGGATGGCAAAGTACTAGGTAAACAGGATCACATAGTAGGGTACCAAGTTCCCGTGTCGACGAATCACGGTTTTCAGCATAGAGTCATTTGACTCGGGCTTTCTTCGGGTAACCACCTAACTCATATCAACCCAGTTTTTAACTCTTTAAAACATAGATTCTCTGAAATCAAACTCTAACTCTGTCATATCATACACTTATATGGTATCGTCATACCATTAACTTGCAAGTCACATTCTCTGAGCCATTTAGCAAATTATATCTTTATTCTTAAAACATGGAATTTAGGACCACCATATCAACAATTCTTTTCAAGAAACTCATTCTTTAAAACTCATGTAAAAATATGCAAGGAAACTCTCTTTGTCAACAGTTCAAGAATTCAAGGTGGTCATGTCAAAGTTCTCAATTACATGCATTTCTTTCTCTTTAACACAAGAATATCATAGTAACATCAAGAAACACCCTCTCATTATTTCTAAATCATGTTTCAATTACTATGACATTGAGAAAACCACTTTCAAATCACAAGGCATGCATTTCAACTCTTTTCCAACAAAACCATAATCTTTAATTCAACATACGAGAGTGGTTTCATAATATGTGCTCTCAAAAAATCTTCAATCTCAATTTTCATACATATACATATACTTGTAAATCAATTCAAGGGGGAAAGACCTACAGGCCAAATCCACAATATCATAAAAACATTTATAATCCATAATTAAAACATAGATTCCAAAAACCCCTTTAAAATTCAGGCTTGATAATCTTTAAATCATGATCTAGTGTTTACAAGCCAATGTAGTTTTTAGGATAAACCCCACGTACCTCAAATTAGGAATTTGATAGATGCTTCTTGAAGCCTACAGTTTGGGGATTCTGAATCTTCAATCAATTTCTAAAACCCACGGTTGAATCTTGAGGGATTTTGATTCTTAGGTTGAGACCTAAGTGTTTAGTTCTTGAGGGAGTTGGATAAAATGACCATATTTTGGTTAATTGGGGGCTTAATCACGTGTTTATGGCTGAATAAGGGTGGGTAAAGGACTAAAATACCCTAAGGAAACAAAGAAAGTCGCAGTAGTTCCTCAGTTGACAGACTGATATTCTGAAGTAAATTGGGTATAACTTTTTACTCCGATATTTGATTTGGATGAAATTCATTGTATTGGAAATAAAACTCAAAGAGCTTTCATTTGATATACAGTATCCCTCCCATTTCATTACATAAAAAAAGTTATAATCGTTTGAAGTTGGCCCTGAAATTGTGGTCTGAAATGCGCCCAAAATGCTGGAGCATTTCAAAGGCATTTCAAACCAGTGTGTTATGCCCCTAAAATGCACCCAAGACGTACTATTGACTTGCCCTATCCCGTATCAATAATAAAATCAAGAAAAAAAGCTCGGGAAGATCACGAAGTAATTCATCAAAGATTGGGAGCTAAAAATGAGACTAAGTCCCTTTGACACTTAGAGAAATTTTTGAGTATTACTCTATAAGCATGCTACTAGAAGCTAATACATGTACGATTTTCGTGGGGTGTTACATTATCCCCCCTTGGGATCATTCATCCCCGAATGATGGCGCAGAACACAGATAAGCACGATTTCAAGCACACAAAGACCATTAATGAATAAGACAGATTATACCTTCTATTTCGTTATTCACCGGATCAAATAATTCTGGGTATCTATCTCTCATGTTCTAATTCCCAAGTTGCTTCTTCAACTTTCTAATTTTTCCACAACACTTTAATTGAAGTTATCTCCTTGCTCCTCAATTTCCTAACTTGGCGATCCAAGATTGCTACAAGTTCTTCTTCATAAGACAAGGAGTCTGTCACTTTGATCTCTTCTACAAGCAACACTAATGAATGGTCTCCAATACATTTCTTCAACATGGATATGTGAAAGACCGGATGAATATAACCCAAATTTTCAGGAAACTCTAGCTCGTACGCAACCCCACCTATTCTTTTCAAAATCTGATATGACCCTATATAGCGAGGACTCAGCTTACCTTTCTTCCCGAATCGCATGACTCCCTTTATAGGGGAGACTTTTAGAAATACCTAATCACCAACCTCAAATTCCAAATCCTCTTTCTAACATCGGTATAGGACTTCTGTTGACTCTGAGCTGTCTTAAGCTATTCTCTAATGATTTTCACATCCTCCATTACCTGATGAACAAGATCAGTCCCAAACAACTGCGTCTCACCCACTTCATACCACCCTATTGGTGACCTACATCTTCTCCCATACAGTGCTTCAAAAGAATCCATCTTAATACTGGTATGGTAGCTATTATTGTAAGCATACTCTATCAATGGCAAGTGATCTACCCAGCTACCTTTGAAGTCAATTACACAAGCCCTCAACATATCCTTAAGGGTATGAATGGTGCACTCAGCTTGTCCATCAGTCTGAGGGTGAAATGCAGTACTTAGGTTCACTTGGGTACCTAAACCCCTCTGAAAAGATCTCCAAAACTGTGAAGAAAATTGCGTACCTCAGTTAGATATGATGGATACGGGTGCTCCATGCAAACGGACTATCTCCTCAATGTATAACTTGGCATAATCATCTCTCAAATAGTTGGTCATCACATGCAGAAAATAAGCTGACTTGGTCAGCCGATTAACAATTATCAAAATAGAATCATACTGATTTCGGGACCTCAAAAGTCCCATGATGAAGTCCATATTGATCATCTCCCACTTCCATAATGGCAAAGCTATCTCTTGGGAAGTACTACCTGGCCTTAAATATTCAACTTTAACTTGTTGGCAATTCAAACACTTGGAAACAAAGTCAGCCACATCACGTTTCATATTATTCTACCAATATATAGATTTTAGATCATGGTACATCTTAGTAGAGCCTGGGTGAACAACACACCTCGAAGTGTGAACTTCGTCAAGGATCCTTTTCTGCAGACCATCTACATATGACACACATAATCTACCCTGATATCTCAGAATACCATCACCACCAATTTCAAAAGACATCACCTTCTATTGACCCGCATCTTTCTTGATCTGCATCAAGATGGGATCTTCAACCTGCTTCTCTTTAGCTTCTGCACAAAGTGAAGATTTTGTTATCTCATGGACAATCACTCCCCCATCTTTGAAATCCAAAAGTCGCACTCCCATGTTTGCCAGCCGGTGAATGTCCTTCACCATCTACCTCTTTACTTTCTCAACATGAGTAACACTTCCCATAGCTAATCTGCTGAGGGCATCGGTTACCACATTCACCTTGCCAAAATAATAGTACAGACTCATGTCATAATCCTTCAAAAGTTCCAACCAACGCCTCTGCCTGAGGTTCAATTCTTTCTACGAGAAACCATACTGTAAGCTCTTGTGGTCAGTAAATATATCAACATGTACCCTATAAAGATAATGCCACCATATTTTAAGCGCGAACACCACAACCGCTAACTCCAACTCATGGGTGGGGTAGTTTCACTGATGCACCTTCAACTGCCTAGATGCATAAGCCATTACCTTACTATGCTGCATAAGTACACACCCAAGTCCCACTCGGGATGTATCAAAGTACACAACAAAACCCTTTAAACCTTCTGGAAGAGTCAAAATAGGAGTAGTTGTCAACTTGTCTTTCAACTTCTCAAAACTATTCTCATAGGAGTCAGACCACACAAACTTCACTTTTTTTTGAGTCAACTTAGTAAGTGGAGCATCTATGGAAGAAAAATTCTCTATGAACCTTCTGTAATATCCCACCAAACCCAAGAAGCTCCGAATATCGGTTGGAGTCATGGGTCTGGGCCAGTTTCTCACTGCCTCAACCTTTTGGGGATCAACCTTAATCCCGTCACTAGACACAATATGTCCCAGGAAAGCAATAACATTAAGCCATAATTCACACTTTGAAAACTTTGCATACAACTTATGATCTTTGAGGGTCTGAAGAATAATTCAAAGGTGATTTGTATGATTCTCCTCACTCTTAGAATAAATCAAAATATTATTAATGAAAACTATGACAAACAGATTTAGAAACTGACGGAACACTCTATTCATCAGGTCCATAAAAGTTGTAGAGGCATTAGTCAACCCGAACGACATGACTAAGAATTCATAATGACCGTACCGGGTTTAGAAAGTTGTTTTAGGAATATCTGACTCTCTAACCTTCAACTGATGGTATCCCGAATGAAGGTCTATCTTTGAAAAATATTTATCACCCTGAAGTTGGTTAAAGAGATCATCAATCCCAGGAAGAGGATATTTATTTTTAACAGTGACCTTATTTAGCTAATGATAATCTATGCAAATACACAGGGAACCATCTTTCTTTCGCACGAAGAGTACAGGTGCACCCTAGAGAGAAACACTAGGACGGATAAAACCTTTGTCTAGAAGATCTGCTAGCTATTCTTTCAACTTTTTCACTTCTGTAGGATCCATTCTATATGGCAGAATATAAATAGGATGGGTATCTGGCAATAAATCAATACCAAAATCTATCTCCCTATCAGGTGGTATTCCTGGGAGATCATAAAGACTTCTGGAAATTTATTTACCACAGGGGACAGATGGAAAGGAAGGAGTTTCAGTATTAGAATCTGTAACCCGAATAAGATGATACAAACAACCTTTAGAAATAAGTCTACTGGCTCTAAGATAAGATATAAATTTCCCTCTAGGTGCTAAAGAATGCCCCTCCCATTCTATCACTGGCCTATTCGGGAAAGAGAAAGTAACCTTTTGGGTTCTACAATCTAGCATGGCATAACATGAATAAAGCCAGTTCATCCCTAGGATAGCATCAAAATCAACCATATCCAAGTCTACGAGGTCTGCCACATTATCCCAGCCACAAACAGTCACCACATAATTTCTATACACCCTCCTATCCATAAGAAAATCTCCCACCAGAATGGAAATAGAAAAAGGCTCAGCAATTACATCAGGCTCAAACCCAAAACCAATAGCTACATAAGGGGTCACATAAGACAAGGTAAACCCGGGATCAAGCAACACATAAACATCATGAGAGAAAATTTGTAACATACCGGTAACTATATCTGGTGAGGCCTCTACCTCCTGGTGGTTGGTCAAGGCATACAACCGGTTGCGACCGCTACCGGAGATTGAAGTGGCACCCTTTTGAGGTGGTGGTGGTGCGGAAGAATTAGCCTGTGACTTGGCTCCTCCAACATTACCTCCAGTAGACGGGAAATCTCTTTGAAGGTGACCCACTTGGTTGCAGGAATAATAATTTCTCCTCACAAAGTAACACTTCCCAGGATAATTATTCCTGCAGATACTACAACGGAGAAAAGATTTAGCGGGCTGTGTTATGCTACCCTGTGAACGGGTGTCCTGCATCCTTTCTCCACTATTAGCCTGAGGATAAAAGGGCCGTTGTTCACGTAGAGGTCTAGGCACGGGGTGCTGGCTGCAGGATGAGCATTACCCTAATTCTTTCTCTTCTTCCACTTGTTACCCCAATTTTTACTCTGCGATTGATTGTGGCTCTGTTCTACTATTTTGTCTCTCTTTGCCTGTCTGTCTTTTGCCCTAGATTTAAAAATTTTATTTTTCTTCTCCTTTACTTGCTACATGTGGACTGACAATCTGGCAAAGTCCATATCCCAGTTCAGCATTGCTCCATGACATTTAAGCACTAAGTCATCTAAAAGGCCGGATGCAAATTTCCTCTTTTGGGCTCTCATATTACCAGTCATCTCTAGAGCATAATGGGCTAGTTGATTGAACTTCAGAGTGTACCCCTGGATACTTATTTTTCCCTACTTTAGATTCATAAACTCCTCAGATTTGGATTTTCTCAATTCTAGAGGAAAGAACCAATCAAGGCAAGCTTCCACGAACTCGCCCCAAATTGTGGGCCCAGTGCTCTCACCCTTCACATCCTCCCACTCATCATACCATTGATTTGTAATATCTTTAAACTAGTAAGCTGCTAATTCCATACCTTTCACCTCATTTACATGCATCACTTTACAGATCTTGTCCATTTCATCCACAAACTCCTATGAATCCTCCTCTACTATGGTGCCAGAAAACTTGGGTGGGTTCATTCTCATGAACTGACCCACCCTAGTAGCCTCAGATGTAACAGATTCAGACCCAATATCTTTTGAACATTGAGTTTGTGTGGCCACCAACTGCGCAAACATATGAATAGAATGTCTTAATTTTGTATTAGACACTTCTCTCACACGAGGCTGGGTATGGTTAGTCCCCGTTTGGAGAGCTCTGGGTGCCCTGGGTGGGCTGGTCTGAGTAGGTGGGACTCCCAGAGTAATCTCCGAAGTCTGAGCTCTATTTTGGGTCCTCATTCCATGAGTGGGATGAACCTCATCAGTCTAGGCCTTATCATTGGTGCGACGGGGAGGCATAGCTATTTTCTAAAATATAAGAGATAATTGATTAGAGGACAAATTAGACTCTAAAGCACGAACTAAATCACAAAGAGGTGAAATATTTCTAAACACCTTGTAGCCTCCTGCTTATAAGTGTGGCGTGCTACACACCCATAAACAAGACTCTACCCGACACTATTTTGCAGACACCCTGGGACCATGAACCGTGCTGTGATACCAAGTTTATCAAGACTTGAACTAAGGCCTGGCCCTGACGGACATCCCAAACCATGAAGGCCCAAACGTCCTACTCTATCTGGTAGTCATGCACAACATTCATATAATAAGAGAAGATAGAGAAATACAAGCTGCTACGAAAACATGGTCATACTCTGAATTCAATTTAACAATTAGAAATGAAATCTGAAATCAACTAAACAATATCTAGAACAATCAGTGAAATCTCTACTACATGGTCAAATGACAACTGTCTGAAAACTGGGATAAGGCCCCCAGTAGGCCAAAATAAAAGGAATAACATAATCTAATATAATAGGCCTTCTAGAACAAAGAAGTCTCACCACTACACTGATCACTTCTCTCTGGATACTCTACTGCTTAGCCGGACCCCTAGATTGAGCCTCCGAACCTGGGAGGTAGGGGGTCAATACAGATGTACTGGTATATAAGCAAATCCAAAATAATAATTTATATTCAATATATATGAGAGCAATTTAAAATAGTTTATAAATAGGTCATATGGTAAAAATCACATGGGCATTTTTAAAAGACTCTGTAAAACCATCTAAATTCTGTAACACTCTTTGTTTTACTTCTACGTTAGGTGGTATACCCTACAATTTCATAGCTTTCACCAACTATCTTATCTCGGTTTCTGCCAAAATAGGAGTACTAGGGAGGAAAGAGCACACAAGATCACACAACAGGGTGACACATCCCTAATCAAGTCATTATATCGTGGTTGGGCTCAAGATCATGAAGCAGGGCTCCAAACCATAAGTCCCGATTTGGGATGACAAAGTACTAGGTACATAGGATCACATAGTAGGGTACTAAGTTCCGGTGTTGGCAAATCACGGTTTCAGCATAGAGTCATTTGACTTTGGCTTTCTTTGGGTAACCACCTAACTCACATCAACCCAGTTTTTAACTCTTTAAAATATAGATTCTCTGAAATCAAACATACATTTATATGGTATCGTCATACCATTAACTTGCAAGTCACATTTTCTGAGCCATTTAGAAAATTATATCTCTGTTCTTAAAATATGAAATTTAGGACCATCATATCAACAATTCTTTTCAAGAAAGTCATTCATTAAAACTCATGTAAACATATGCAAGGAAACTCTCTTTGTCAACATTTGAAGAATTCAAGGTGGTCATGTCAAAGTTCTCAATTACATGCATTTCTTTCTATTTAACATAAGAACATCATAGTAACATCAAGAAACACCATCTCATTATTTCTAAATCATGTTTCAATTACTATGACATTGGAAAAACTACTTTCAAATCATAAGGTATGCATTTCAACTCTTTTCCGATAAAACCTTAATCTTTAATTCAACATATGAGAGGGGTTTCATAATATGTTCTCTCAAACAATCTTCACTCTCAATTTTAATACATATACATATACTTATAAATCAATTTAAGGGGGAAAAACCTACAGGCCAAATCAACAATATCATAAAAACATTTATAATGCATAGTTAAAACATAGATTCCAAAAAACCCTTTAAAATTCATGCTTGATAATCTTTAAATCATGATCTAGTGTTTACAATCCCATGTAGTTTTTAGGATAAACCGTGCATAACTCAAATTAGGAATTTGATAGATGCTTCTTGAAGCCTACGGTTTGGGGATTCCGAATCTTTAATCAATTTCTAAAACCCACAGTTGAATCTTGAGGGATCTTGATTCTTAGTTTGAGACCTAAGTGTTTAGTTCTTGAGGGAGTTGGAGAAAATGACCATATTTTGATCAATTAGGGGCTTAATCATGTGTTTATGGCTGAATAAGGGTGGGGAAAAGGACTAAAATACCCCCAAGAAAATAAAGAAAGTCGTAGTAGTCCCTCAGTTGACAGAATGATTTTCTAAAGTAAATTGGGCATAAAATTTTACTTCGATGTTGGATTTGGATGAAATTAGTTACATTAGAAAGAAGAGTTAAATAGCTTTCATTTGATATACAGCAGCCTTCTCAGTTCATTGTATACAGAAGTTATGATCGTTTGAAGTTGACCCTTAAATTGTGGTCTGAAATACGCCCGAAATGCTGGAGCATTTCAAATCAGTGTGTTATTCCCCTAAAATGCACCCAAGATGTACTATTGACTTGTCCCATCGTGTATCAATAAGAAAATCAAGAAACGGAGGTCGGAAAGGTCGCAAAATAATTCATCAAAGATTGGGAGCTAAAAATGAGACTAAGTCCCTTTGACACTTAGAGAAATTTTTGAGTTTTACTCTATAAGCATGCTACTAAAAGCTAATACATGTACGATTTTCGCGGGGTGTTCCATAATAATAAAGAAGCCATTGATATTAATCTACTTGAATTAGAATGCTTGGTACTTGGTTGTTGTACATAAGCAACGTACTAAAAATCGTATTTACTCTTTATACTCTTTCTAACTATTGAAAAGGTTCATCCTATATAATTCCTAGATTATTCTAGCAAATAGCAGAATCGTGGCTAGGGAACTATGCATAGCAACCTTCTTCTGGATATCTTAGCTATGCATTGTTGTTACTCAAACCGGCATGAAAAGCTGGAATTGTGAATAATCTTAACATTCTACAAAAATGTTTATGTTCAACAATATGGTTTATGATAAAAACAGTCATCTACTTCAATACGAAAACACTTAAACATCAAATGACCTGAACAAATTAAGGTTCTTTTCAGGCATATCCACAGTGGATACTGTTCCTTCCAATTGCAGTCCTCCTTTCCAGAAGTGAAGGAAAGGATCGAATATGGAAGAAACTACCCTCAGCTTCACTTACAAAGGAAGTTTTCAGTGATGATGATAGTAAGAGAAATATGGATATATTTATTGGGGATTCCTTTTTATCTTTTTCACTCCCTCCATTTTAATTTTTGTGTCACTTTTTTGGTGTTGAGATTCGAATAAGTTTATCTATCGTAATTATAACTTATAGTACTTTTTACATAGTTTTAAAATATATAAAATTTATTTTAAAAAAATTGCAGATTTTGTGTTAAATTTAAATTTATGGTCAAACTTAAACTGTTTGACTCTCAATTCTCAGAAAATGAAAAGTGATTCATCAATTTGGACAAAGGGACTAATTTGCTTTCTTTACATTTTTGGTCGACCAATAGGTTGAGAGTTTGAGTCAAGATGAAATATAAATGAGGATACTATTGATCCTCCAAAAGGAATTAACATTTGGTATATATGGCATTAGAGTTCAATTAAATTTGAACGAGCGACAATAAATTTCACACTGAAAATGTAACAAAGGAAAATCTTGCATTCAATATGGCTCAAATTCGAGAATTCCTATTAAAAATAGAATGAATATTTATCCTATAGTACTATAGTATGTTATTTGGTGAAAATACTCCTTGGTAATGGACTTGAAATTTGAGACACCAGATAATTAGATCAATCATCACAACATCTCGTATAGAATACTATACCGTGATGATAAGGCTGCATACATGGCGGGAGTTTAGTATCTTTTCATGACTCTTGCTAATTTAGTGTGTTTTCATCATTCTTTAATGCATTTGCTTCCTTTCTGTCTGGTATTTATTGGGTTCAAAGTATATGAAAGAGTGTGAATGAAAAAAATGAAGGAAAAATGGTGGAGAAGGGAGACACCAATTTAGAAAGTGTACTCCCAAATTAGAAAGTTCACTCTTTCTCCCACATTGGTGGAAGAAGAGAACTTGTAAGTGTTTAAAATAAGGAACACTTACTCCACATGATAAGTGAGGCAAGAAATAAGAGATGCCTTGCGTCGTCGTCATCGTTGCTCGGCTCAGCTCGACTTCTGATTTAGAAAAGAAAAAGGATTGATGAGATTTATCTTTTTGGATAAAATTTATTCGACAAAAATTTAATCCTAAGGGAAAGTAAAAATGCAATAAATTTTTTTGTGTTTTGATCCTCCAGTTATTTGCATGCATGCCACTATTTCGAACTGATGCTTCTGAGAGATGCATTGTTTCGAATTGATGCTTCAGAAGAATGCAATCTTTCAACTAAATGACACACTGATTCATGAAATGCTCTACCTATTCAGAAAAGATGCAATCTTTGAACGAACAAACATGATTTTTCAAGAAAGGTCATACCTTTTAAGTGAACCATTGCCACTTTTCAGAAAAGGCATATGAAGGCTATATAAACCTGCTTTCATCCACACATTTAGATACAAAATGTTTCTGAAATAAAACCTCTCTTCTTGACTTAAAAAACATTCTGTGTGATCAATCAAACTGTTGAGGGAGTTCGTAGAATCTGACAATTTGAGGTACCGCTATTGTTCGGATTATAGTCCATTTTATCCTAGGAGGAAGATTCCATAGGTACAGTGAGGGGAATTATTTCTTAAGGACACTCCATGAAGTCGGGGGACTTGGACTTAAATTCTATTTCATCTATTTTCTAAAATCTAACATACCTCTTGGATAGATTATTAAGTAATCTTGTGTTGAAGGTGTTAAAGAACTTCAAAGGTATTCTTGTTTATACATGAACTATTGTTGAAGTTGGTGTTGCAATTATACAGATTCTTGTACCCGAAACTACATAAAATAACAGTATTCAATTTCTTAAATAAAAGAATGACATTTAAAACTCATCATTCCAGCAAGTTCGGGACTATGACATCAAATAGAACCAATCTTTCATTCGGGAATGTGCAACAACAAAGTCAAACATATCAACACCAATACACGATTCGTTCACTTTGTAGTGTTCGTTATTTTATTTTCTACATGATTTATATGTGTTAACGTCATGTTTTTACAACATGAATTGTATAAATCAATATCTTTAAAGATGATTTATGTACCTACCGACATGATGCTTTAATAGCCCATAACAATCCATTCTGAATAGTCATTAATCAACTTTGTTAGTTTTTTTTAGAACTCGTTCGAGATGTTGAACCCTTCAAATAGGTAATTCTTCCATTCTCCTGAACTTACAAGCTCTACTTTTTCTTCTTCTTTGGAAGTAGTTGCTGGATTATCAAATATGATATTATGCTTTCAACGGTAGCTTCTACCGTGACATCCACTTGGAAAGACAAAATTGTCAATGCTAATCATAGAGATACAATAGATTATCTATCTATTGCAATAGATAGATCATTTATTTGGACAAATTAAAATAAGAGGAAGAGCTAGACGATAATTTCCAATAGATGACCCATCTGTTGCAACATATGACTCATCTGTTGGTACAAATTAAAATAGTACAAAGACCTATTTGATTTTCTAAAATAGACAGACATATGTTACAACAAATAACTCATATGATGCAACAGATAAGTCAACTATTACAACAGATGTATATGTCTATTTGATAATTTTCAGCAGATGTATCATCTATTGAAACAGATATGTGTCTATTTTTTTAAGAACAGATGATATACATTCACCTTTTTAGCTCATGCTCCTCTCCTGTGGCCCTTTTACATTGATTAAAGGTGCAAGACAAAGAAAGAGTTGGAATTTTACTTTTTTTTATGCTTGATGATGCCTTAAGAATTTTTTTCCTTCTCTTCTTAGCCACCTTAATCTCTAGTGGAGTGTATGGCTATGAAATCCTCTTTGATGGAATAACACCCTTCTTAGGTGTCAATTCCTTTACATAAACAGTTACTACATTAATAACATTAATAACTCTATTATGTTTCACCTTGCAATCTTGACAATTACATGCAGAACATTCGCTAGAAGGGTGTAACACCCCGAGAGTACACTGTAGGCACTACACGGTGTATATAGTTCCGAGGGACCACAAGCTAACCCCTGAGATGGTACTTGCTGTGAGCACTGAGTAAAATTGATATCAAAAGATCATATGCGGAAATAAACTAAGGAGTGCCATAAGGTTTTAAGTTATAAATCTGATAAGTCTGTAAGACAAAACTAATAATTCTAATAATGACAAATGAACTCTGAAAACTAACTAACTATTTATACTAGTCTTAAAAGCCTCTACTGACTGAATAGGAGTTGATGGGACATGCCCTAACTAACTCCAACTGACTAATAAACTAAAAGCATGAAAATAAATATAGTATGTCCTCAAAATATAAGGACTCACCACTGTTACAGTTGATAATCTAGAAAGTCTATGCATGGTCCAGGAATTGAGTGTCCGAACCTATGATATGAAATATCATAGCGCAAGAAAAGAGTATACGATCAGTACTTTGAATGTACTGGTATACCAAATGAGGTAAGCTGATATGCATGGTTTCATATGCATGAATAATAACTGACTGAATAGCGGGAAGTACTGAATAGAAATGCATGGAATCTGTAAGTACTGAGTGCGCAAAAAATCTCGAAATACTATGTGTGTATGAAATTTGTATATACTAAGTGTGCATGACTAAGCATAAATATATTTTGAATATAATCTATACAATGAGATACTAAAATCTGATGAATGAATATCTGATATCTATATTCTATGGTCAAATAACATTGAAGCTGAATTACTAAGTTGATTACTGGACTGAGATTCTGGGAGAGACTGTAACTGAGACTGTAATTGAGCTTATACTGGAACTGAATATTGAGTTCTGATAATTTAGTAACTAATAGCTGAGATTACTAATAACTGTGTTAAGATAACTGGGTGACTGTTTCTGACAGTCCTAATTTAGTAGAACTGAACTGAGTTCTATACTGAGTCTGAAACTAAAAATGTGGGAGGTATCATCTAACCGACATGCCCCAAAGCTGAGCTGATTAGGGTCCAACCTATGACCCCAGTTGGAAGGGTGCTAGTACCGTGCCACAGATACTAACAATGGTTGTGAGTCAACCTTAACTGGTAGGAAGACCTTTTGTTAACCCTCATTGGCAGGAAGATATCTCAACCTACACTGGCTATATATTTCTGTAACTCAGGGATTTTGACTAAGGGTCAAACCCTAAACTAGCAGGAATGCCCTTATCCCTGGGTTCGCCCGGTGCTGAATCCTACTTCCAACTAGATTGACACTGATTACGGGACTAAGCTAAGCTTAACTGAAGAGGGAATTAACTTGGATTACTGAACTGTTCTATGTTTGACTGATTATGATGACTGACTTAACTGATAATGCTCATAACATATTTTGAAACTATTCTGAAGACACTGCGACTAAGTAAACAGCTAAGTTTTTGGGTATTCATAACCCTAAAGATTTGATAGCAATAACAATAGGACCACTTGAATGCTTTGAAACCATGGAAGTAAATCATTGTTCACAACTATTCACTTAAGCATTTCATCAAACACATGGGGACTAAGACTTTAACATGGGGATGCTTTATAAACATGAAAAGATCGCACAATCACATGACCAAATCGTAAGCTGAGGATTTTATTCTGAATTCATATGAACACAATATGGACTTCACAATATTTAAAACATACTATAATGCATTTCATTGGAACTCACTTGAAAACATAACAAGGGTCATTATTCAAAACTTATTCTTTGAGGCATTTTGTCAAACACTTGATATTAGTAGTTTAAGCTAAGCATGGAAATAGTTTAAAGCTAGTCGTAAAATCATGATTTCAACACCAACATCACTAGTCATGAATTAAATTTGTGAACAACAATACTTAATCATGTGAAGTTTAATAATCAACATTAATTTAATGAAAGCATGGTATAGAAACAAGATTCATGGGGATTCATGGTTAAAATCATAATTAAAATCATGATAACTTGTAAAGATCATAATTTTGAATTTAAAATTGAATTCTTGGACTCCATGGGTGGAAGGAACCCCTGGATGAACACTTAACATACCTGGGTTGATGAATTCGTGAGAGTTGATGATGAGTTCTTGAGATTTGTTCTTGATTTGGGGAGGCTAGGGTTTTTGTTCTTCAAAGAAGGGTACTTTAATTTGAGTAATTTGTGAAATAATGAGCATATAATTCTCTATTGGGACTTAAATCCTGTGTTTAGATGGATTTGGAGCGGGAAGAAACCCAACTGTCCCTGGGCATTAAAAATCCTAATTTGAGGCTTACCGCTGAGCGGTATTGGACCCACTGCTATAGCACCACTGAGCGGGCTAATAACAGTGACCTACTATCTTAGGATTACTCTGATGTGAAGGTTTACCACTGAGTGGTATTTGCTTCACCACTATTGCACCGCCGAGCGGTGTAATCACGGCAACCTACTGCCTCGCACAAAAAATACTATAACTTTTTAGTTGTTTATTGAATTTAGGAAAAATTCATATCATTGGAAATCTAATTCAATTATCTATCTGTTGGTGGGTCATAAGCTCAAAAATTCTTAGTAAAACGAAAGATAAGCTCATTTGAAGTTAACTATAGCATCACCCTTCTTGAGAACTTAATCGATAAGGGATATTTTGATTCGTCTAATAGCTAGGTCGTATTTGAGGCCTTACTACACATAAAACTCGATCATAAAACTACCAAAGGATAATAATTTAATTTCTCATAGGCTTGAAGCATTGTTCTAATATTGGTTGAGATTCTCGAGGTATTATAATATCTCCACCTTGGGAACATTCGTCCTCAAATGAGGTATGTTAAGCTGAGAACACTGAGGAATTGAGGTTACTTGCTGAATATATATGATGAAAACATGATTACGTGACTGATTATGAAACATGACACATGACTAAACTAGTTTCGTGAATGCATGAATGACATTAGAATGGTTATAAGGCTGAGATAGAAATGAGAGAGTTAACTTATGAGTACCTCATCAATTCAAGATGGATATTGCTACATGAAGAGAATATGGAATGTTTAGGACATAAAAGCTCAGGGGATTATAGTAAATCTCCCCCTTGGGATATTATGTCATCCGAAAGATGCTGACTTAGCTGAAACACTGAGGGAAGAATGAGATGATGCATGAGACACATACGAATTAAATCATGACTGAATATCTAGAATCTAAAACTTGATGCATAAACTAAACTGTATTCATCAAAGAGGACTAATCCAGGGATACTTATGACATAAATTTGAATTTTGCTGATTATTAAGAGTGCAACATGAAAAATGGAACTGAACATACTGTAAAGCATGAGTGCATAAGTCATGAGCTATATGACCTGAATTTGGAGTCCATAAATTTATGGAACATGATTCGTACAACTGAGAAAACTGGGACTCATTATACTAAGAACTGAAAGCTCACACGATTCTTTATGATGTGCAAGAATGTAAACTATGATTATGGAGCTGACATATAAAGCATGAGTAGGTATCATGATGATGAAAGTACAAAACTCTGCACTGAGATAAGAATAGGTCGATCACCTTCCTCCCTTACTGATATTCTATAATGCACTGGCATCACTACTAAAATCTGAGGTACTGACTTGGTTACTTGTTCTATTATCTCTCCCTTAGCTTAAAGTCATCGTTCTAATTCTGTGAATCACTTAAAAAACTCTAAACTTAACTGTCACCACTTTACTCTAGAGTCTGGGGTAGACACTAAGGAGGGATCTACTAGAGTATCAAGACTGACATCATGATACAAATCAGTCCACCAAGATACCAAAATAGTCCACAAAACGTGAGAAGAACAAGCAACATAAAGGGATACAAGATGACAAACACAAAAACACATGGATTTGCAAACTAATGAAAGGATAGATAGTGAGACCAAGATTATTACAATATTAAGAACCAAGTATATTTCAACATGAACCCCTAATGAATGTAATAATCAAAATCACACTCTTACGGTGACCGCCAAGGTAATCGACTCACCTCAAGATACACCGTTTCCAAGCAAAGAACAATATTGGATTTTCCAAGCCCTATACTAAGGATGACTTTTCCAAGACCTAACTAAGACTATACTAAGGTGGTCTACTCTAAAGAGAGAGGATTTAAAATGTTTCAATCTTTCATCTTTCATAAACTAACTAGCAAATGAACTAATAGAACCTATTTATAGTCTAACTTATTACATAACAAAATGACCATAATACCCTTAATGAAAATGGGTGGTCATGGAGTGTTACTTGAACAAGGATAAGTGAACAAAATACCCTTAATGAAGGGACAAAATCGTGAGTCCTCAATTTTCAATGCTCTAAGCAATCTTCCACACGTGGGATTGCTCTTTGGTGTACTCAAATTGGCCCCTCCATGTAGGATCCCGTGTCCTCAATGTGACCAAAGCTTGATGCCCCACGTACTGACTTCGAATGATGTCATCGAAAGCTAAGGTGGCCATTTGACTTATATTATCCTCCCCTTCTTGAAAAGGATTTGACCTCGAATCCAAACCTTGCAAAATCAAAGAAAGGACATACAAATACAAACTCCTCATAGCATGAGGGTTAGGGTTAACACAACAAATCATCTTAACATGCTAAGGTTGCACATATTTATAATATAACCAAGGATCCTTTGAACTAAATATTAAATAATTAATGAAAAATGCATAAAGGATTTGGCTATGGAATTCACCAAAAGTGATACTTTGCTTGTAGTGTAACCCAAGCAACAAGTTGGGTGCACCATCATCATCAAATCTATATTTGGCACTGAGGTCAAATGGGAAGAGTGGCCATAGACATGGGTCTAGACAATACTCCCCTTTCC
>NC_061117.1:203360190-203501064 GCF_002878395.1 Capsicum annuum
TGGGAAGAGTGGCCATAGACATGGGTCTAGACAATACTCCCCTTTCCTGTGGTCTCCACCCAAACTAAGTGACATACTCTCTATAATAGCATACATATTATCCAAAGCAAGTAGAGAGTAGAGAAATGGATCACTCAAGTTGACTTCTACTAAGGTTCCCTCATGTGTGTACTTACTACTAGTTTTACAATCATCACCATGAGTACTCTCAAGAATAAAGTCACACAAAGTAGAAGGAGAATTAGTTTCCAAGAACACACATCCCTTACCCTTAAGAGTACTCTCATCTTCCAAGAAGATATTTCCACCTTTAGGAGGAATGTTTCCATACCATAGTGGGTTAGCATATCGGCTATAGCTTTTAAGGAAATCTATACCATCATTTTCACTACTAGGTTTATTAGGAGTGGTTATATCATCTTCAAACAAGACATTATACCTAAAGAGAGAATGATCTATTACATGGACAAATTCGGAACAAACACATTCATCACTCTCTAAAAGATCAATGTCAAGTTTCAAAGAGATTTCAAGTCAAGATTATCCCAAGAATATCTCTCGGGTTCACTCCTATTTCTTTCATCAACATTTTCAACATCATTACACACTTGAGGTTCATTAATCACATCATACACATCCTTAAGTGGTGGGTAATTTTCACACATAAGTTTATCAATACCAATTTCAGAAGATAATGTACTTTCATTCAACACAATGGTTTCAGCACTAGGTGGACATAAATTGATCTTACAAGAAGAGTCGATTCGGTCATCAATAGGATCAACTAGTGTATCCACACTCACAACACATACATTATCATCAAGTGGAAAAGAAATAATAGACTCATATATAGGCAAGCTACAACTCACACTTAATGGGCTACTAGCCACACAATTATCATTCACATGCATGAAAGTGTAAGAGTTAGCTATTTTACCTTGATGTCCTTGAGTAGATTCTTCTTTGTCATGGTGTGAAGGTCCTCCACAAGCTTGGGCAGTAACTAACTCTCGGCATTGTTCGCCTTCGCTTGTCATGTTGGTACCTACAGAAATATCCTTAGAAATAGAAGGACAACTAATGTAGCATGGTTTGGTGGTAATCCCCTCACTTTGCTCCACACAACCTCTCCTTTTTCCACTCTCAAATTACCACCTTGCACTCCCTTACTCCTCTCAATCTTTTGTCTCTCATAATAATTTGGATTGAAGTAGGTAGGCATTTCTCTTCGTGGCTTGGGCAGCAAGTAAGTCATGAGGTGATTCCCCCATTGGTCTCTTACAACATTTGGCCAATTACACGTTTGGAACTCTATGTAATGCAAACCAATCGACACCTAAGCATATATGAACGTATGTCAATGGAAGAATATCGCACCATACCTCCTCATGGTATTCAAATTGGGAGAAGACAACCTTTACCCTCTCGGTAACCTTAAACCCGTCCAAGAAGTATGGAATAAGTAAAGGCTCACAAAACAACCCCAAGTAGTCAACTATGGATCGAACGATGTAGTTACTATAGTACCTATCATTTAATACAACGAGGCAGCCCTGTATACCACAAATGGTCACCTTTCCATAGTGTACACTCCTTCTTAGATAAACATTATAAAGCACACGAGTACCCCTTGATTTTGGAGATGCATACCCTCTTCTTCTCGTTGGACAATATCCACTAGAGCTAGTATAACCATTCATACTATATCGATCTTGATAAGAAGTACTATGAGGTGGAGAATATGAATCTTCACACTCCTCACGTGTACTCTCATCATAGCTCTCATAAGCTTTGCGAACGAAAGGGTTATACCTAACACCAAATTTAGGTTCGAAGTGAGAATTGTAAGACTACTCACATGCTCAAACATCATCATAAGATTCATCATATGGTCCTACATTATCTCCAAGTTCCCCATAAGTACTAGGCACTTCATTCACCTCATTTTCTTCCTCAAAACCGTAACTCTCAAATCTGCCCAAGTTTTTATCATGGTTATTTTTATAGCCTCCGTAATCTCCCTCAACTTCGTAGCCATAAAACACCTCACTACAATCATAGTCTCCCATGTTGTAGTCATAATAATCCCTGGATATCGAAGACATGTTCCCTTTATATCACCTTTGTACCTACATAATGAAAAACAAGATTATTAGTAAAAGTTCCTTACCAACACTCGTATACACCCACTTTTGTGATTCTCACAATTGGAGCGGTGAATATTGAAAGTTGTTTATACTTCGGTAATCAATAGGATGTCAATTCTACTTGGCGGACGGAATGAATTCTTGTTTGATTGACTCAAGAAATGATGTTCGAACTTGGACCAAAGAAAATACTATGGCTTATAAAAGAGAAAGGCGCACAATACAACGCTTAACACGAAAGAAAACATACTCAAAAACTAATCTAAAATCTAGTAGGTATTTACTAGTTTGCTAATTAGTATAAGAACCAACAAAATGGAAACCAACTAAATCAAAAAAAGTGAAACTAGGAATTCCAACGTTCTTGGCTATTGATGATGTGGCACTCGACTATTAGTCGATTAACAAAAATATTGTTGAAGTTGAAAAATTTTGTTCCACAATTTAGGTTGTTCAAATTTCACAAAGATAGGGGGAATTTCAGTTTTGGTAGGTTAACAAACAAGACTTTAAGTCCTTTTTTTTTTTAAGAATTCAAAACTTGGCCAACTTTCACCTTTTTGGCAAGACAAGCTTTTAGAGGTCTTGTCCCCCTTTCCTCTTTTGGCTTGTTTAGAAAAATGAACTTACTCCCTTTTGGTATGAAGACTTTTGGGAGGTCTTTTTGTTCTTTTTCCTCTTTGGTAATGTCTTGAAATTTGTTTCAAAACTAAAAAGAATCTACACTCTCTTCCCTTTGAATTTGGATCAAACAACAAACTTTTACAAAACTTCTTCAACACAACACAAGAACTTCAACAACAACAATAACAAAACCATCCACTCTTCGCATAACAACTTATAATTTTTTTTAGCTCAAGAACTTGGGTTAGACTCAAGTAGTGTAGAGGGAAATAAAACCAACACAAGAAACAAAAAATACAATCAAAACAACACCTAAATCTAGACACAAATTTTGTCAAACAACAACAACATTTCGGCCAAGACACCAAACCCGTAGAATAACTTCTTTTTGTGAGATTTTCGACCTTGGGAACTTCTTCTATTGTTAGTAAACAAAGATCTAACACTAGAACACACAAAACACACAAAAATCACAAGAAAAATAGGCTTCAAATTTTGGCCTAAACACAAAAACGTGGAGAGATTACTATTTTTGAGTTTTTTTCCAGCTTTTCAGCACCTTTTTTTTATATTTTTGAGTGAACAAACCCAAGATTGATCTCATGGGAATGAAATCAATGATGACTTTGATACCAAATGATACAAATCAGTCCATCAAGATGCCAAAAAATTCCACCAAATGTGAGAAGAACAAGCAACACAAAGGGATACAAGATGACAAACACAAAAACACACAGATTTGCAAAATAATGAAAGGATGATAGTGAGACCAAGATTATTAGAAGATTAAGAACCAAGTATATTTAAACATTAACCCCTGATAAATGTAATAATCAAAACCACATTCTTACGGTGACCGCCAAGGTAATCGACTCACCTCAAGATCCATCGTTTCCAAGCAAAGAGCAATATTGGCTTTTCCAAGCCCTATACTAAGGATGACTTTTTCAAGTCCTAACTAAGACTATACTAAGGTGGTATACACTCAAGAGAGAGGATTTCAAGTGTTTCAATATTTCATCTTTCATAAACTAACTAGCAAATGAACTAATAAAACCTATTTATAGTCTAACTTATTACATAACAAAATAACCATAATACCCTTAATGAAAAGGGGTGGTCATGGAGTGTTACTTGGACAAGGATAAGTGAACAAAATACCCTTAATGAAGGGCCAAAATCGTGAGTCCTTAATTTTCAATGCTCCAGGCAATCTTCCACACGTGGGATTGCTCTTTGGTGTACTCAAATTGGCCCCTCCATGTAGGATCCCGTGTTCTCAATGCGACCAAAGCTTGATGCCCCACGTACTGACTTTGAATGCTGTCATCAACAGCTAAGGTGGCTATTTGATGCATATCACATCAAAATTAACAGATATTTACTGAGTTACAAGAAAAATAAAGCTCCAAGTTCTAATAAATCATAAGCACAAAGATTAAAGTCCTGTAACATACTGATAACCATATTAGGAGAGCTTTCCTGATCATGAAGAGACTGGAGTGCATAAAGTCTTTTTTGATGTTGACCACTGGTGACATTGGAAGTGGTACCTTGTTGAGTCGAACGATCGAGTAGGACTTGAGATGACTGTGCTAACTCTGCGAACCAGCCTTAGGACATTCTCTGACTCTATGGCCTAACTTGCAACATAAAAAACACACATCACTACCTGCTCTACTCACACCTTTATAATTCCTTCCACGCTTTTCGAAAAGTGAATTGGTACGACTACTACACATATTACCCTAGGTATTAGAGCCTGGATCCCCATCATGACTGTCATTCCTGAACTTTAGCACAGGGGAAATAGCTCAAGAAGGAGAGGGTGATGAAAACTTCTGATGGAACTGTGAACGGTTACCACCCTCTAACTTGGATTAAGAAAAATTAAAACTACCTGTCCTATCCCTCTTATTCTCTCTTTCATTTTCCTTAGCTTTCTCTTTCTCAATCTGCTAGGCATGGACCATAAGCCTAGACAAGTCCATATTTTTAATCAATACAGCAGTCCTACACTTCTTGACAACACTATCAGCTATACTAGAAATAAACTTACTTATTCTAGACCTGTTATCATCCACCACATGAGGAGCATACCTAGCTAGCTGAGTAAACTTGAAGGAATACTCTCTCACACTTATGTTACCCTGCTTCAGATTAATAAACTCTAACACCTTAGCCTCTCTTATCTCCAAAGGAAAAAATATATCTAAGAAGGCTTTTGCAAACTCCTTCCATCTTATAGGCCCTGCATCGGCACTCCTATCCTCTCTCTACTAGTTAAACCAGGTATGAGCTACATCCTGTAACTGGTAAGCAGCTAGCTCTGAACTCTCACTAGAATTCACCCCCATAATGTCGATTACCTTCTGGACCATGTTTAAGAATTCCTATGGATCCTCTTTAGATTTAGATCTCAAAAATAGAGGAGGATTTATTCAGGTAAAGTCCCAAATCTTGGATACGGTAGTATTGGCCACTGGGATTATCGAAACAACAATTGGCCAGTTATTTTAGGCTGCTATAGAGTGATCTAGAGTAGTGAATACAACTCTAAACTCTGCATGAGAAACATGCTCATTTAGGGGATCTTTCTGAATGGGCGAATGTGCTGGCTGGTTTACATTTCTTCTTCTATCCGTCTTTCAGGGAGGCATGTTCTGTAAGTAGAAAGAAGAATAGATTAGACAGAGAGTTTAACATGAGCTCATGCTCTTTCGCATGACATAAATACTGAAAGAAGGGAACTTTTCTAAAAACATCTTATAGCCTCCTATCTATAGGTGTGGCGAGCTTTACATCCATGCACAAGACTCTACTTGACGCAACTTTTAGACTCCCTAGGACACTTTAAAACCTTAGGCTCTGATACCAAGTTTGTAATGCCCTGAGAGTACACACTGGGTGCCACACAGTGCTTACAGTCCTGAGGGACCACAAGCTAACCCATGAGCTAGTACCTATTATGAGCACTGAGTAAAACTGATATCAAAAGATCATATGCAGAAATAAGTTAAAGAATACCATAAGGTTTTAAGTCATAAATATAATAAGTCTGTAAGACAAAAGTAATAATGCTGATAATGAAAACAAAAATCTAAAAACTGACTAACTATTTGTACTGGTCTAAAAAGCCTCTACTGACTGAATATGAGTTGATGGGACATGCCCCAACTGACTACTGAACTTAAAGCATGAAAATAAATATAGTCTGTCCTCAAAATATGAGGACTCACCACTACTACGACTGATAATTTTTAAAGTCTATGTGCTATCTGAGAATTGAGCATCCGAACCTATGATATTATGCATCATAGCATAAGAAAAGACTGCGATCAGTACTTGTAATGTACTGGTATGCTAAATGAGGTAGGCTGACATATATGGTTTTATGTGCATAAATAATAACTGACTGAATAGAGGGAAGTACTGAATAGAAATACATAGAATCTGTAAGTACTGAGTGTGCATAAAATCTGTAAATACTAAGCGTACATAAAATCTGTAAATACTGAGTGTGTATGACCAAGCATAAAACATGTTCTGAATATAATCTGTAAACTAATTTACTGAAATATGATGACTGAATATCTGATATCTGTATGCTATGATCAAATAACACTAAAGCTAAATTACTGAGCTGATTACTAGACTGAGATTGTGGGTGAGATTGTAACTAAGACTACAATTGAGACTACAATTGAGACTATAACTGAGACTGTAACTGAGCTCATACTGGAACTGAATACTAAGTTCTAATAACTTAGTAACTAATAGTTGAGATTACTGATAACTGAGTTACTGATAATTGGGTGATAATTTTTGACAGTTCTGATTCGGTAAAATTGAATTGAGTTCTATACTGAGTCTGAAACTGAAATTGTGGAAGGTATCATCTAACCAACATGCCCCAAAGCTGAGCTGATTGGGGTCCCACCAAAATTATTTTTCTTGTGATGGTAGTTGCTCCAAATAATTCCTTTTTATTCTATCAATGACCTTAGGGTTCGATAAAGTTTGCACAGACTGTAAAGTAAGAAAAAATGGCATCTTCAACTCTTGATAGGTCAGAACAAGCGATGGATTCACAATCTAAAATAAATCAATACATATATTAGAATGATGATGAAATCATTAATTAAAACTAAAACTTAATTAGAAAAAAGACCTACTGCTTCCTTCGGGGGGTTGAAGAGATCAAGAAATTTTGCATTTTTATCAGTTTTGGCCGACAACCATCTCAGGATTCTTGGACAAAAAACTTCTTCCTAGTAGTTCACTTGTTGTCTCAAATAAGGAATGGTTTCAAATGCCCAAGCCTATAAAATAACGCCTATAAATCAAAAGCATTATTGAATAAGAAAATAAATCATATCATAATAAAAGAAATATTTACCATGAAAGCCCATAGAAAGCCATATAAGTTGACTGTCTTTGGTGTTAACGGAGTCAACAAATATTTGACAGTCATTTTGAAGTTTTCATAACCCCAATGATAGATGTCAAATACCTCAAGATCCCCGGAGAGCTTTATTAAATCAAGTGGTATGTTGTTGTTAACGTCTCTCGCCCTAAGAATATTATGTACAAACCAAACCAAACACAATGATTGCTTGTGCTTCGTTGAAAGTCCTTTACCTTTCAATGCTTCTAGCAAATTTTTATTTTTGAAGCTTGGGCCAATAAGGGATACCAGGTCATCACGATCACTTGACTTGTCTTTACCTTTTTTGGATTAGAGTAGGTATAATTTGAGAAGGAGAGGGAGGATAATATTTTAGTCCAATAACTATGGAAAACTCCTTCTAACCAAAAAAAACAGGCATGCCATAGTAATTTATCCACACCTCATCTTTCTTATCTTTGTTTTCATACATAAACCTACGCTTGAGAAGATCATATACAATTTTCATTTAGAAACATTGTTATCCTCTGACAAATTAAGATATTGCCCAAAGAAAATATTTCTGAAATAAGCATCTAATTTTTGTTCTCAAAGTATTTTTCTGAAGGCATCGAAAGATTTTTCCATGGCTGACTTAGCCACGAAATCACCAGTTAAATCTGTGTCACTATCGCACTGCATTTTCACAGGATAACAATCAATGCTGAAGGTTTTGACCAAATTTTTGGTGGAAGGGCTATTAGCATTTGGATCATCTTCTTTGAAACATTCCTTATCCCCATGTTAATTATCTTCTGCTTCTGATTGAGATAATGCCTGTAAAACAAGCTCATAGAGCGGTGGATGTAGCCTAGCTGCTTCACTTGTTCCTTTACTCAAACTTAATTCGATTTCTTTTCTTTTGGGAGCCATATTATCTAAAACTAATAGGAAAATAAAAAAGATTAAAATTGATTGAAGCATCATTAAAGAAAAGATAATGATAAATCTAACATATACAACACAGTAAAATAATAGTTCCAATAGATCACACATCTGTTGCACCAAGTAGGTTATCTGTTGTAACATATATATAACCAATCTATTGCAACGGATGAGTAATCTGTTGGCAATAATAAAAATAAATTCTATATTGTTGTGATTTCTTTCAACAGATCACTCTTCTTTTGAAATAGATGACTGGTCTTTACAATAGATTAGTTGTCAATATTGTTTAGATTTCTTTCAACATAAGCCTCATCTGTCGCAACAAATGAGTTATCTATTGAGAGAAATTAACCCGTTGCAATAGAAGAATAGTATGTTGTAAATAATAAAAACAGTTTCTATACTGTTGAAATTTCTTTCAATAGATTACTCATATGTTGAAACAGATCATCTAGTTTGTGCAACAAATCAATTGTTGATATTTTTTAGATTTCTTTCAACAGAACCCTCATCTGTTGGGAGAAATTAAAGTCTTGGATATGTCGTCCTATTGGAATAGTTGATAGGATTTCAAACAACAGATTGTTCATCTGTTGCATCAGATGGTTTAGTTGTTTCATAAAAAATAGTAGCTAGATTTTATTCAATAGAACAACAACAATGTCAGTAGTTAATTTCAAATATATCATTTTTACCAAAAATAAGAACAAATCAACCCAGCAACACCAACACAACACAAACACCAAGAACATTAACAGTGACCAAAAACACAAAAATTATTGTTTTGTTTGTACAAACACAAACAACAAAAATCAAACTTCAAAAAACTCAACAGACACTAAGAAATTGAATCAACAGTTCGACAACAAGAACTACAAATAACAACAAAAATCATATTTTACTCCGGAAAGAGAAGAGAAGAAATACCAGAAATTGGGTTTTTCTTCAGTCCTCATTTCAAATTTAAGCAGCAACTATTAAAATTGTTAACCAATACTAGAAGAGAAGTAGGCTCAAGTTCCTCTTTTTCTTAATAACTAAAAAGCCCTAACTTTTAACCTGTGAAAGAAAAAAAGGGACGATGAAGAACTCAAAATTGTTATCGCCGGAGAGCAATGTTGTGACGTCGATTGACGGTTGAAAGTTCAAAAAGAACTCGAAGCCCAACTATTTATCGCCGGGAGGTTGAAGTCGCCGGGGATTGAAGCAAGAAATTTGCAGAACTGTTAGTTGGGAAAAGCTTGAGAGACACAGTCGAGATAGAGAGAGGGAAGAAGGGAGAGAGACTGTTGATTTGGAGAGGAGAATGGTGTGGGTTGATTTATATTTTTTAAAATATTAGAGAGTTTTGAAAATATTAATCAAGTCTATAATTAACTTAATCAAGTTTCCTAATTATATTTGATCCTTTAAGTTGGTCAATGTCACCAATCCTTCGTTCAAGACTTAAATAACACTTTTCCTTCAATTTTCTCTTGTGTCAAAAGAAGATTATTATTCTTGTTTGATGAGCCCAAAGTGTATTTTAACAAGTTCGATTCCTGCGACCTATGGCTGTCACCGCTATGAAGTTAGCAAAGAATGTGAGTTGGGTATAAACTTAGTGGGTAAGAATGATTCCCATTTTTCCCCATTCGATTTCTAACCTAATTACTGTTAGTTTAATAACAACTCATTCAAATTCTTCATTCCTAATTGAATTTCTCCATTCACGTGCTTCTACATGAATTAGGAATGTTGTTAATAAAAGTGTCAAATGAGTGAATTGAGCAGAGTTTGGACAAGTTAAAATAGACTGACTAATAAATAAGTGGATTATTTGATTGGTTCAAGAGTTACTTGGGCTCAAATGAGCTAAAGTGTGGGTCATAACCCAACTCGTCTAACTCTTGCTAAGTTTTAAAGTAAAATGTCTTTTTTTAAAAAATATTTTGACATTACTTCTCATGTTATTTGAGATAACATTAATTTGAGCTAGATATCAACTCAAATTTTGATGGACTGAAATGAGTTAAACTAATAAATGAGTGAGTCAGTTATCAGCACAAACTTGAGCGGGTTTATGATTTTGCGAGCTAATTTTTCCACCCCTTGTAGTTGTTAATGCATCAGTCTTTGCTTTGATTTTTAATTTTCTTATCTTGTATTTTTTCAGAGTACCATGGAGCGACTAGATATGGGTTCAATAATTAAGAAGTGTAAAGTTTCTGAATTTGAGGAAGAAGATGACATCAGCCGTATACCGGAACCTATCTTTGCTTATATCATACCATTCTTGTCCACAAAGGATGCAGTGAAGACGATGTTCGTTAAGCAATTTGGGAAGTTATGAACAACAATGAGCAATCTTGATTTCTATGTAAGTCTGGTTACTGAGTTGCCTACAACACCACCCATGAATAGGTGGTATTCGTTTGTTGATCATGTCTTACTTCATCATGAAGCACCAACTGTTACTAAATTCCGACATAAATTTGGCCATATCGTCCACAACTGGATAAGCCCATGCAAGATAGTTGAAAAACTTGACTCGTGGATCAATTTCGCTGTAAGGAAGAAAGTGGAGGTTCTTGAGGTGTACATTGGTCGTTGTGGTCCCTATGAACCTATTTTTGATTATCACTTGCCTTCCTTTATTCTCAAAAGTGACACTCTCGCAGAGTTATGTTTACAACCGAGGCTGGGATTCATATGAAATCACTAACGACCTTGTCATTTAGGTAAATTATATTGGATGACACAGTTATGGAGGAGACGTTATCTGGGTGTCCATCACTTGAAACTCTTATCGTTATTGACTGCTATGGCTTACATATGTTGAAGTTACCTCGTCATGTAAAAGATTTAAAGATCACAAAGGATGAATATGAGGGGTCACTGTTGGAAATAATTGCTCGTACTTAAGTACTATCAGTGTTTCCGGAGCAATTAATTATCTAAGTCTAGAAGTTCCATCATCTCTTTCTGCTGCCACTCTAGAGACTTCTTTCGTGGAGAGAAAACCGTTATTAGTAGACGTAGAAGCATTTGGTTACTTCTTTCGTATATAAAGCACGCGGAGCATTTAAGAGTATGCCATCAGTGTGTTCTGGTATGTTCTTTGAGATCTTTGCCTTCTGGTTAACCAGTTTTATGATTATTACAATGAAGATGAAAATAAAAATCTCCTTTTTGTTTTCTGTACATTTTTCAGCTATAGTTCCTTCTGTTTACGTCTTGTTTTTTCCTTAATTGTCTGCAATTTTGTAGGATTGAAAGAGTTAATCTTGATGCTCATCCTGTCCTTTACCTCTTGTGATTCCATCCCAACTTCCATGTGTTAACCTGACTAAACATAGGTAGCCTTCTTCTCATATATTCATGAAAATGAAGAATTTATTGTGAGGTCTGATAGATTTTGGCCAGCGTTTCTTTCCCAACATCCAAGAATAGGATTTCTTGTTTTTTATCTCCTCTAAAATTTGGTTTTCTTGTTTCCCTCTGAGCAGTGGTGGTGTAGGCATTGACAACTTTAGTATTGGTTCCATGTTGGCCACTTAGGACCCATTTGACCATGAGAATTTTTCACTTTTTTCTCAAAAAATTTTCACTTCATTTGAAAATCAGAGTTGGACTATGAAAACGCCCAAAATCTTGTTCTCACTTTCACTTTTCTCTTTTTCAAATTTACCCCAATTTTTTTATTTATATAATAATAGTTTCATTTAAATTGTATTTCCTGTTTAACCTATATTTCATTAGGAGTACATTCAAACAACAAAATATTATTTACAAAATCTATGTCCAAGCACAACTGTTATCTTCATAAATTTCAGTACTAATCTTGTTTTGATACATTCTATGGTGAAAATTCTCACTCTTTCCCAAAGTAGTTTAAATTACATTGTCTTGTGCTGGATGAATTATTTGAGCTATCAAGAGGCAATATAACTTGTTGTCTCGTCTAGGAATTTGCTGCAAGTGAATGCAATTGTTTCCTATCCCTGACCCGCAAATCTCTGGTCATTAAGACAAGATCATCGAGAGGGCACTTCTCTGGCATTGTGTGCTTGCTGCGGAATTCCCCTAAATTGGAGGTGCTAACATGTTTATTGAATCTGATACGTTTCTCTCGACTTGGGTATGTGAACAAGGGCTACAATATTTCTTTTTTTTGCATTTAGATTTCATCTCCTTTTCTACATGACATTTTATATTTCTACTATTCTAACGTTTAGGATGACAAACCCGACATAAGCAAGCTACCTAGTAGCCACCTTAAAATCGTCAACAAACAGATACACACTGTAAATTCATTTGTTATCTAGCTGGTGATGCTTCTTCTTAGGTCCTCAAATTGCATAGAGCAAGTTGTGATTTCCACCAGGGGGTCGCAGGCAAGGTAATCAGCTGAGTGGATATCACATTGGGAAGTCAATGAGACTGTATGAGGAGTTGTTGCGTTGTCCTAGAGCCTCCAAACAAGTTGTTGTTAAGTTTAATGGCCTCAAATGTTAGGTAAATGTGTTAAGAGTTTTTGCTCTGATTTTCTTACTATATTTAAGTTTTTACTTTTTTTTAGAAGAAAAATAAAAGTTACCATAATTACTTTTATTTTTCCTGAAAGAAAAAAATATAATTCTTTTTCATATTTGCCTAACCTCTTTCTTAGAGGAAAGGTTTTGAACATCTATAAATAGAAGATCTTCCTTCTTATACCATAACATAATAGCATCCACAATGTAGTTTTTAAAGAGTCTTTGTTTAGGGGGAGATTTCTCCCAATAGGTTTTATGTTTTTTCAATATTAGTTTTTGATATGTAGGTCGTTTGACCAAACAATATCGTCTGATTTATCGTTTCATGATTTGCAAATTTTAAGCTTCCGCATGACGCCCTCTCGATTTCGAATCCAACAAGTGGTACCAGAGCTTACGGTTCAATGATCCAATGGTGCGGTGAGACGAGATTAAACAGGTTCAAAGCGGTTTCAAAATCAAGCTGTAACCAATTTGATGATAATGAAGATATATGTCCAAAAACTACATGTGGAGACGATTGTCAATCATATTTTCAATAATCCTGCTATTACATATTTGAAAAGAAAGCTTACTTTTAACCCTATAAAGGGCTCCAATGTTTTTAACTCGAAAGGACTTATATATTTTTAACCCGAAAAGCTTAAATTTTTAAAGCATATCAAACTGCAGTGATATATGAAGAACGAAGATCATGCACAAAAAGAAGGAGGATCAAGAATATTTTGAAGAAAATCAAGCCAAAAAGGGGAGATTTGTTAGGGTTTTTGCTCTAATTTTCTTACTATATTTAAGTTTTTACTTTTTCTTAGAAGAAAATAAAAGTTATCATAATTACTTTTACTTTTTCTGAAAGAAAAAAATATAATTCTTTTCCATATTTGGCTAACCTCTTTCTTAGAGGAAAGGTTTTGGACATCTATAAATAGAAGACCTCCCTTCTCATACCATAACATAATAGCATCCACAATGTAGTCTTTAAAGAGTCTTTGTTTAGGAGGAGATTTTTTCTCTCATTAGTTTTTATGTTTTTAATATTCGATTTTATATGTAGGCCAATTGGCCAAATAATATAATAATATTAAGCTTTTTAGTATTGTTTATGTGTCTTCTGAATTGTCACTACAATGGTTTGCAACTAATAGCTTCCGCATGACGCCCTCTCGATTTTGAACCCAACAAGATGGACCATAGTGTGTTACATATCTCTTTTCTAAAGTTGTTCTACAATCATGCCACACAACACAACTTCAGTTACACACTAACAACAATGTCTAAGTAAATTAGACTAAGTTTAAAGCAGCATAAAACACTCAACAATATATAGAAAATAAGTTTCCAACCTTTTTTATTCTCTCAGAATTTTACAAAAGAATTGCCACACGAATTTTCTAAGGCATACACCACACTTTACTGCCATAGACAAATTTTAACACCATATAGAAATACTGAACAATGGCAGTTAGAAAATAGTTACAACTTCCATACTTGGCAACATGTTATTGGATATGACCTGCCTGTTTGCTACATAGCTTAACTGAACTTATCCAAATACAAATCTAAATTATCTACATGTAAAAAACATTTATATTTCAAAATGCATCTGCCCCATGTGACAAGTACATGGGCAACCTTGCCCTTAGCCGAATTTATCATGTTCCAATACTTCGAATATTTTTCAGCTTTCTTCCAACACTTAGAATATTTCAGCTCCAGTCTTATCATGCCTTCAAGACACAAAATTGCCTTGTATACACATGCCTTGCCTGCGTCATGTCACTGCTCATACCCACTTGGGTGTCATGCACTTGTCGTCGCACATTGTGCCCAAGATTGCCTTGACATCGTTCCAGCACCTTGATCATCATTAGCTGCATACTATCTCATAGTCAATACGACAACACATTTCTTTTCTAGCCTATGTCAAGGCCAATGTTCACCTTGACATGCCTTGCCGATCATCATGCCTTGGACTGAGGGACTAACAATTCACCCACTCCAGATGAACTCGACGCCTTCATCGAGGACTGTTTTAAGATAGTCGTCAATTTGCTTATCGAATTGCCCTAGATTTTGAGCCTTCTCCCAAACTGCATCTTATATACTTTCTTCTTTTTAATGAATAGAAAATTATGTCATTGTGTTTCTTTTGTTGTTTCCCATACGATGATCAAGTATTTTCACTATCTTAGTGTTATACTATTTCGAATTCAAGAGAGGAGCCCTCTTTTATTTATTTCTACTTGGATCTTCAGCATCTTCATAATACGGCTTCAGAAAACTCACATGGAAAATGGGATGAATCTTCAACCTTTTTGGCAATCTCAAATTATAAGCAACTTTTCCAATTCTTTCAACAACTTCAAACGAACCATCATATCTAGGAATCAATACCTAAGCCTCTTCTTGCTCTTAATTTGTTTTCAGATTTGAGGAGTGAGCTTCAGAAGCACCTTGTCCCCAACATTGTACTCCATTGCATGTCTATGCTAATCTGCATACTTTTTATGCGTTTTTAGGCCTTTCATAATCTGTCTTGTGCCTCAACAAGTATATCGTGCTTGTCTTTTGCATAATGATAAGCAGCAGGAAAAATTCCATGACTTTTCAGCATCATTACTTCAAGTAGTGTCATAGGCTGTATGCCTAAAACAAGTTCACATGGACTCAACTGCATTATATCAAACACGTTTTCTCAGTTACGTTGATTTGCTGTCACAAAATGCCTCAAGTACTCTTAGCAAGTGATTGATTATTTCTGTTTGTCCATCTATTTGAGGATTGTTTGCTATGAAAAGCTTCAATTCAGTCCCCATTATGTTAAAAAAGTCTTCCAAAGCCGACCTATAAACCGCACATTTTGATCACTCATAATGTCACTAAACAGACAAAATAATCTCACCAAATTCTTACATAATAGACCTGCACCAACTTCAGACGAGCATGTAACTGGTGTAAAAATAAAGATAAAATATTTGGAAAACCTATCTACCACCACCATTATAGAAACATTCTCATCAACCTTTGAAAACCCAGAAATGATGTCCATTGAGACAGACGACCATGGCCTTTTAGGAATGGGTAGAGGCTACAACAAACTTGCCTCTAACATACTTAGTATTGTCCCTTTAGAAAACTTGACAAGTCTTTACAAAATCTTCTATGTATTCTTCTATTTTTGGTCATAAATATACACAGTACAACAAAGCTAGCATCCGTTCGACCCCTGAATGTCCAGCCCAAGGAGTATCGTGTGCCTCCTTCTTGAAGTCTTTACACAGTCCACTGCCTTGAGGTACTATGATTCTCCCCCATTTGAAATAAAAGAGACTGTCCTTGATCCAATACCTTCTGATAGTCCTTTCCTTCACTTGACCCATCCATTTGACATAGAGTGGATCATTACCAGCACATAATCGAATTCTATTAAGAAAATTTCTCCCAATTCTAGAAATTGAATATATAGAAGCAAACACCTCTTTTTGACTAAGTGTATCAAAACCTTGGTTATGTTTTCAAAGTTTATGTTCCCAAATGAAATCATATTTAGATAAGAATTCCTGCCACTGTGCTTGCTTTGGATTCAGCTTCTCTGCATCTTAAAGAAAGTATTGGCAATATTATCAGTTCTTACCATGAATCAAGTACCCAATAAGTATACCCTCCAAGTCTGCAAGTAATTCACTACTGCTACCATTTTTTTTCATGGGTTAAATGCTGCTACTTCGCATCACTCAGTTTTTTAAAGGCCACCAGATGACCTTCTTGTACCAACACATCCCCAACAACTTTGTCATATGCGTCAATATACACTTCAAAAGGTAACTCAAAATCAGGCAGCTTCAAGATGGGTTCTGAAGCAATGGTTTCCTTCAATGTATGAAATGCTACATCAGATCTTCCAAACCACTCCTGCATGACATCTTTTTTCAATAAATCTATCAATGCGACTGCTTTCTTTGAGTAACATGAAATAAACTTGTGATAATAGTTTGCCAAATCCCAAAAATGACCTAAAGTCTTTGACCCCTCTAGGTGTCTTCCACTCCACAATTGCTTGCACCTTCTTTGGATCCATTCTTACTTGGGTTTGACTGACCAAATGCCCAAGGAATTTAACATCCTTTTTAGCAAATTCATATTTTTCCATCTCCATATAAAGTTCCCTCAATCGAGACAATACCAACTTTAAGTGTTTCATGTGTTCATCAAAAGAACAATTATAAATAATGCCATCCAAATATACCACCATAAAGTTGTCTAGGTAATTAAATAACATGTCACTCATCAAGTTGCAGATAGTTGTCGGGGCATTTGTCAACCCAAATGGAATAACAAAAAACTCATATGAACCATATCTCATAATACATGCAGTTTTAGGTTCATCTCCTTCCACTATTCGAACCTGCTAATAACGTAACTGAAGATCAAGTTTAGTGAACTAGCACACCTTTTTTAGCTTATCCATAAGATCTTGCACCAACTGAACATGATATTTGTTCTTCACTATTACTTTGTTCAAAGCCCTATAACCACACATCTCCTCATTAAACCATCTTATTTATTTAGAAACAAAATAGGAGCACTAAAAGGAGCAACATCTAGCAATTCATACAATTGTTTCCGCAATTTAGCCAACTCATTAGAAGCCATTCTATAAGGAGCTTGGGTAGGGGAAACCAACCTAGCAGTTGTGACACATGATTTTTGTTCTCTATGCTTAAAATTAATGTCTTCAGACTTCCTGATCGTTAAAAGGCATGAAATGTAATTTTTACATATTTTTTATAATTCTTAACAAATTATTGATAATCATTCTTGCTTTAGGATTTTTATCAATTCGTTGTCATATTATTACTTTTTTTAAACTTCTTTGTATATTAGAATTTTTTTATCAATTTATTATCTTTGTAACATTTTTTATAATCATCTACACACGTACAGACATGACATCACATTTTACAATATTTTCAAATTAATTACATTTTCAATATTTTCAATATTCTTTACATTTTTCTTATAATTACATATCAATACTTACAATTTGTACATTTATTACAGCCCACAAACGCTGAGTCGAATTAGGTATTTTAATACAAAGTATAATAATTCGATGTCTTGTCACATCTGACAAGGACCACACAATAATGTCTTGTCACATTCGACAACAACCACACAATGATGTCTTGTCACATCTGACAATGACCACTCAATGACACTACCCTTTAGATATTAGCTTTATCTATTGGTCAAAATGATAAAAATCCTTTGATCAATAACTTAAGGACCAAAGGGTGTCCTAATATATAAAGAGGGGACACCTCTTTATCCACTGGACAATAAGGGGTGTCCAATTTTATTATAAATAGCGGTGGAGGATTCAACATTTGAAAGACACAAAAAAATACATATACCTATTTCATTTTTCTTTCTCTCAAAAAGTAAATATCTACATTTTTTAAACACACATATACTTTTTTTCTTTCTTATATCTCTCAAATACACAAATACATAAACACATTTTTCTTCTAAAAAAACACATACATCTTTTTAATACAGAAACAAATTTTTCATCCTCACACATTCACAAACACAAAAAAAAAATACACGCTTTTAACACACACACACTCACGTGTACATCAGTCACCACTGTCGAAGCTCCGACAAATAAGCTCCAGCCAACACCACCACAACACCCTCCTCTCTTATTTTTTCCCATTTTTGTCAGGACTCGTCAGATTTGGATGTCGAAAGGATTTCTAGCTACCTCTCTTTACAAGAGCCACCCCCTTCTTCCTCCTTTATTTCACCATTAGCTCGCTGAATGTGATTGCCGGCGAGTTCCAGCTGAACAATGTCACTGCCGACGTCGCCCTTTATCGTTTCCCCTCTCGCCGTGCCACACCGGAGTTGTTCACTGGTGTTCAAGACTCCAACGCACCCTAATTACTACCGCTCATCGAAAAAAGGCCGGATCTGGTCGATTTCGTGCCTCTCAAGCGTTGCTCCGGTGAAACCCATTGAAGCAATACCGGCACCATCACTGTTTGGAATTTTGTTTTCTTCATCTTCGATTATAATATTTATTAACTATTATTTTTTTCTCAAAATTGCTCTATTTTATGTACAATGGTGTTGTTGTGCTCTTACAGTGTTTTACGATTTTGGATTGTTTGCTGACATTTTTGGTTAACTCCATGGATGTTAGTGAACCTTTGACATAGTTGTCGTACCATTATTCGTGAGGTTATTGTAGTTATTATTGTGGTCTGGCTCTCTGATTTTTTACTAACCTTGCAGTTTTTAGTGACTGACGTTGTCCCAATAATATGTTGCTTCCATCATTCTTGTTGCTCATTTTTTGGACTATTTCTTTGGCAATTTCGCCCGTTTACTTTACTGTTTGATACTATACTGATAATGAACAAGAAACATCAATAACTGGATGATGACAATATCTCTCCGTTGAATCTTTGAGTCCGCCCCATTACAAAAGTCGAATTTTTATTTCTCAAGTTTATTTCTTTTGTACAAAATAAATATTTGGCTGATGAAGAAATTATCCATTAATTTTTAAGGACTTCCGAAAGAAAAGACGAACTTTACGTATACAAAAATGTAACAAAAATAAATAAATCGAGCGATGACAAAATCTTTATAATATTACAACAACACAAAATTTTACGATTCGTATCTTGACAAGGTAATTTAGGATGGCCTATTAATCGAGCAACCACTTTATAGCCATTGCACATCTAAAATTTAATCCGAGCCCACTTTGTAATAAAATGCTATTTTTTATACATCCACATATATGTACGTGTACACATAATTTTATTTACTTTAGTGATTATTTGTTCATTTTTGATACTTGTATCAAATATTTATACATGCTCTTGGTAACACATCCCGAAGTGCTATTTGCAAGGGAGTCCCGACCTTTATGTTTGTACTTTATTTCTCATCTGTATAATTGTATAAAAGATAGCAATATAGTGAAAACTTTACTTTTGGGTGTCGGGCGGGAACATCCTTTACTCACATTACACACTATTAGGTAAAATTTAGGCCGTCAAATATTTATACAAACAAATTAAATTAATCAATTAATTCATCATAAACATTGCATAGTTTTTCTTTCAAGTAAAATATTTATTTTTCTCTAATTTTGGTCAAGATAGTATTATTTGCAAAATGTTTTTTGTTTTTTTATAGTACATAAAAGATAGTTTTCTTTTCATATGTTACAAAATAATTTTCTTTTCACATGAAATCTGTACATTTTTATACATACATTTTATATATTTTCATAACAATAAGTTTGTTTATATACTTAATATACATACACCTTTACAGTACTTATATATTTATACCTCCCCCCTTATTGATAAATTTAGTCTATCTGGGTATCATATTTGTGGATTCTGAAGGGTGCCTAACCCCTTCCCTTCGGAATAATTTGAACCCTTACCTAGAATCTAAGTTGGTTTTCACAGATTAAAAAATAAGTCATATGTGTTAATAAAATAAATAGATTTTCTTATTTTCCTTAAAAATTAGGTGGCGACTCTGTACAAAACTTCAATTCTTTTAAGATTTCACGAATTATATTTTTTTTAACCTTGGTAAAAATAGGACATGATAGAATGGCAACTCCGCTAGGGACGCAATAAGTTCTAACTATGATATACTCAATTTTTCAACTGAAGGGGGTATTGTACATTTTTATAAATGCTAATTTTCACATTCTTTGATTCTTTATCTGTTATGCTCATAAATTTTTCACATTATTTGCACAAATTAGTTTTGTTGTCTTATCGATTCTTTGATTCATTACTTGTTTAATACACCATATCTATACATTGTAAAAACTGGTAGACATTATCTTTTACTTTATTTAATCATAAAGCACAATTTCATCGAGTCTTTGGCCATACACTTCACACACTGTGGTTTACGCGGGGGGTATATTCTACTCTCCCAAACCTTCTTTGAATTTCATAGTTTTTGAATTAGTGCATTTAGGTTAGTGGGCCTTTTCGCAATTATTTAGTTCTATTGTCAACCATTTAGGAAAATTCCTATTCTAGAAATAAATCATGACATGTACAAACTCATAAATTGATTTGAACTACGTTTTAACCTGATTCTTTTCCTGTCAAGATACTTAGGCAGCCCTACATTAGGGTTCAATCTCTTCATTGTTTCAGAATAATTTTTCTGGTATTCAAACTGGGACAGTTTTCTGGAATAGTTCAAAAACGCTCTCCAAAAGTCTTCAAGAGCACAAATCAATTGCTCCTTAAATCCAAATCTCATTGACATTAGTGCCTATCCAGCCTACTTCCAGAACTTTGCTCGATTTTAGTTTGAGACTGTATAACTTTTCTCGAATGTCGTAAATTATTAAATTTATGACGTATCGATCGTCATTTTCAAAATAAGGGTTGAACACTCTTTTAGTCATAACAATAATGCCAACTATGGTGAAATAAGACCATAAATTCTTCAATGTCCAACCTTCCCAATCTTGTGGACATACTGAAGTGGTTTCAAAACCCTCCCCATCCTTGACATCCATCTTCTTGATTGTATGATCGAAATAATTTTGATGCTACAAGAAATTCCTTCCTAATAGTCTTTCACATTATTTTCAAGGATGACCACCACTCTTGTACAATAAAACATGCTACGCATGAATTTTCAAATTTACCTAAACTATGTAGACCTGATTCTTGTTTTTACAAGATACATAGACAACCCTCATTCAGGTTCGGTCATATTTTTTTCTAAAAAAAATAAAAAATCTAAATTTGACTAAGTTGGTACCAACATTGTTAGGAGTGTGCATGAGAAATAATAGATTGGTATGAAAGAAAGGACCAACTTCATGGTAAATCATAGATTCTTTTGGTAACTTTAGTCAAACCTGAGTGACAATCAAAAAATTCTCTCGCATACACCAAAGAAAAGAATGAAGCCAACCTCATCGCTTCAAGTGCATTGTGTGGTGAGATTTAGATTAGTTCATTGCATTGTATTGTTGATCTAGAACTTAGCCTGAATGTCTGTTGAGGCAAAATTCTGAGTTACACTTGGTTTGGTAAAGGTTGTAGGCCTTCTTTGACTTGATTATTCCTTACAAAGACCACCAAATGACATTAATCCCTAGCATCCCCCCTTTGAGGCTAAATCTTTTCTTTGGCTAACCACATTTTAGCCTATACCTTTTGAGTGCTTATATGCACTATCCCCCTTTTAGCCCACACCCTTGAACGCACTAAGTACGTGCAAGTTACAAATGAAGATTAAAAAGATCAAATCTGCCAAAGGAAAAGGACGTATATCCCCAGAAGAACTAAAACAAAAGACGAGTTCAAACAAGAAGGAGAAAAAAACCCCCCCAAAAATTGAAAAAAAAAAGATAACTCCGACAAAGATGGAGAATCACTATAAAAAAGAGAAGAGGAAAAAAAGAAAATATAAGGAAAAACTACAACACAAGTTTCAAACGAAGTCAAAGAAAATACGAAACAAAGGGAAAATGAGCACAACAAAGAAGATCAAGCGTCAAAGTGCAACAAATGTCAAAAGCATGGATATAATGCCACACTCATTGAGGGATTAGTCACTTTCAACCCAAATATCATCTTTCCCATCCCCAAGCCTTTATTACAAGCCGATAACAAGTCCTAAAGATCTTATTCTAAGTGTTCTCACATTAGTGGATACTTACATGAAGGCCAACCCTATGGCATCACAATTACACTCATTGAACTTCTTTCTGAGTGTGAGTGTAGATCTTTTTACGTGTCTAAATTCAAAAGGAAAAATATTCAAATATATGTGAAAATAAGACATTCTTTCTAGAGAGGACACTTGAAACATAAGAATAAACACAATTTAAAATTTTTGCTTGAAGCAAGATGAATAAATCTTGTCAATACTTAGGTATGTCTGAGGTATCAATTGAAACAATAGGAGTTACTCAGAAGTCGATCTCGATTAGTAGGGAAAGATACTGGGAAATTCTTATACACACTACTAATTGTTGGTACCAACTGCTATCAAGACGCAATTATATCTTTTTCACCTCTCAATATTTTTTACAAAGAAAATACAAAACAATCTTCAGCATTTTCCCCTTTCCACATTTCTTACAAAAAATAACACAAAATAATTTTCTATAATTTTCACCCTTCAATACATTCTTTACAAACAATATACAAAAATAATTTTCTTTCTTTTCAAAAACTTGTCTTTAAATACATGCATTATGCTTTTCATTCAAGGATCCCACCTCCAAATACGGACAATAGGCTTTTCCTTTCAAGAATATAGCTTCACATACATGCATTGCATTTTTTATTCAAGACACCTACCTTTAATACAGACAATTGACTTTTCTTTTCAATCTCTCGCATTCAAATATAAACATATTGCTTTTCTATTAGGCGTTCTCCTTTGAATTTTGCTATCACCTTTTCATAGCCCTTCCAGTTGAGAGGATATTACCCTTCAAATAGCCCTACCAGTCGAGAGACTATTAACCTTTAAGCAGCCATGCCAGTCGAAAGTCTATTACCCTTCAATTTGCTCTGACAGTTGAAAGCTCTTACATTTCCATAGCCTCTCCAGTTGAGAGGCTATTACATTTTTATAGCCTCGTCAGTCTCGAGGATATCACCTTTTATTCACTCCTCTGGTCAAGAGCTTTTTCAATAGACTCATCAATCGAGATGCTATTACTTTTCAATTCCTTCACCAGTCGAGAGTTCCTTTATTTCATAGCCCCGCCAGTCAAGAGTCTATTACTTATTAATTACTCCACCAGTCGAGAACTTCTTTATTTCATAGACAAGATGAAGACTCCTTAGTGCCAACGTTAGTAGAGAGGCTATTATCTTTTAATTACTATGCCAGTCGAGAGCTCCTTTCTTTCAATAGCCATGTCAGAAAAGAGGCTATTACTTTTCAATTGCTCCACCAGTCGAGAGCTTCTTTATTTCAAAAAACCTCGCCAGTCGAGAGGTTATTACCTTTCTGTTGCCCGGCTAGTCGAGAGGCTATTATCTTTTAATTGCTCTGCCAGATTAAAGATCCTTTATTTCAAAAGCCCCTTCAATTAAGAGGCTATTACTTTTCACATGCTCTTCCAGCCGAGAGCCCTTACATTTCTATAGCCTCGTCAGTCAAGAGTCTATTACCATTCAATTGCTTCGCCAGTCAAGAGATCATTTATTTCATAGCCCCACCGGTCGAGAGGCTATTACCTTTTAATTGCTCTTCTAGTTGAGAGGCAATTACTTTTCAATTGCTCTGCTGGTCGAGAACTTTTTTATTTCAAACGCCCCGCCAGTCGAGAGGATATTACCTTTCAATTGCTCCACTAGTGAAGAGCTTCTTTATTTCAAAAGCCCCGCCAGTCAAGAGGCTGCTACCTTGCAATTTCTTCGCCGGTACAGAGCTTCATTATTTCAATAGCTCCACCAGTGGAGAGGCTATTACCTTCCATCCACTTCACCATTTGAGATTCCCCTCATCTCTATAGCCCCACTAGTTGTAAGGCAATTATCTTTTGCTCTTCTAGTCGAGAGCTCTTTAATTCAACAACCCCTTCAGTCGAGAGAATATTACCTTCTAGATGTTCCATCAACCGGGAGGCAATTAGAATTCAATCACCTCACTAGTTGATGACCTTAGTCTTCATAAACACGTGAGGACGACCATTATCACCAGTCACCATAGACAATTGAAAATATCATGCACCAAACAACTAGAGGACTTTACCATAATCAACATCCGTCTCCATTAATAATTAGAGATGTCATACATAATTCTTCATAGACAATCGAAGTCATCATCAACTAACATCAGTCTCCATAGAAAATTAGAACAACAACCAACAATAATCTTCATAGATAATTGGAGATGTCAGACATTTAGTCTTCGTAGACAATTAAAGACATATCAACCAACATCAATCTACATAGATAATAAGAGATGACAATTAATACCAACCTCTATAGACAATTAGAGATGCCATGTATCAAGTCTTTATAGACAATCAAAGACACCATCATTCAACACCAGTCTTGTAATACCCCTGAACTTTTCCTTAAGCTTAATTTCGTCTCTAGAAGGCTATTGAATGACTTCCTAAGCGTGTAACATTTAAACCATATAGAATTTCCCTAATTTCAACTTTTTATCATGTGAGAAATTTAATTAGCTTTCCAAAGATATAAGATCCGGCCAAATCCAATAACCGGGCATGAAGTTGTGGCTAATTTAAGTCCTAGTCGTAAAACACCGTCACTTTAGTGCTTGGCGCATCACAGAGGGGGTCTATTTTGCAATTGTCAAATTCCAGTAGCCTAGTGCGATTTTGGCGCATCACGCAGAAGTTCCAGGTCCCAACCAGTGGGACAACGCGATGGTTCCGCATCACGGTGACCCCAAGAATCCCATTTGTCAATTTCCAGTGAGCCACCGTGATAGTGGTGCATCACGCTGGCCTATAAAATTAGGTTTTCCAGTTTAATTTTCCCAGCTTCATCCAGGAGTTAAAAAGGGAACTTTGGACTTTTTCCAAGCCTCGTAAACTGTACAAACACTAAATTAAAGTCATTTACAAGCATTCTATTAGGTTTTTCTCAAGTTTTGTCTCAACAAAAACCCTAAGTACCCAAAACCTCTTCCAAGAATCTCAAGAATCCACCATAGTTTTCACAAATTAAGTTGAAATTAAAGGTTCCCAAGTCAAGGGCTTCAAGAACCCTCATCAAAAAGTACGAGAAAGAGTCTCAACCAAGCTTATTCATCAAAGTTCATAATTTAAGGTATGTGGGGTTTGAACAAGAACACTTCTGCCATTCTTTGGCCCAAAGTTTTGTCTTGTCTTAAAAGATTTTAATGTTTCAAGATGAATTATTCCTAAATTGCTATATTTCAAGTATATGAGATTATGGATTTGTTCAAGTCTTGAATTATATGATGCTAAACCTATTTTATGATTTGAATTGAGAATTAATGTTATGAATTGCATATTCCTTCCATGATTGATGTTTGGAATACTCTTAAGATTGAAGTCATGATATACCCTCTATTTTGAATTGAGATTTCTTGAATACATATACATGTTTTAAGGTCCAAGAATGAATTTTGATATATTCTATAGTATTTCAAGAATGGTGTTGATACCTCCATATCATTGAAGTTTCAAAGCTTGTTAAAGATAGTCTACCAAAGTTTAAAGAAAAGAATTGATTTTGATCCTAGGTTAAGAAAGGAATCCATATCTTGTGACTTAAGTTAAAGAGAAGCATATTGGCTCCCATTTCATAATGTTGAATTGTATAAGGTGGATTTTCCTAAAAGTTCTGAGCCTAGTATGGGAGTAGTACTTAGCACCGAGATGGGCTTGATTCTAAGGTCTCATGCCCCAGAACTACGAGCCACCATAGAATTTAATTTACCCTAAGTGGGTTAAGCTAGTGATCACTAAAAGTAAAGGTTCTACTCCGATGGAAAGGATAGAACAACTCTCCCGAACATGGGCAAGACGTTGGACTCCATGTGGCTCACATGGTTTATGTCGGTTAGAAGAATCTCCCAAAGTAGTCCCTACTCTACTTAAAGTAAAAGTATATGTATTTCGAAAGCTATGATTCTAATATTTCTAAGGTTCTCAAGTGCTATAATCTTTAAGTTGCAAAGAAGCTCCTTGTTTTCCATAAGATTAAAGTGTATGTTCTGAAGGTTGTTGTTTTAAGACTTTATCTAGTTCACAAGCTTGAGTACAAAAAAAAGTACAGATTTAGAATAAAGTGAAATGACTCACATGATTTATATAGTATATTTTCTATTCACATTTTATGAGGATCTTATTCAAGCTATGTGAGTCACCTATTATAGCATGCATGTTTTCTATAAAGACTTATGATATGGACTTTTTAATTGCATACATCCCCATATACGCAGTACATTCCCAAGTGCTGATCTACATATACGTCTGTGTGCTACATTGTCTCATAATGTAGGTTCAGGTGCTCAGTACCAGCAGTGTCAGTGATCTCGAGTACCTTTATCTACATCTCCACTGTGCTGACTCCTATCTCCAAACACTTCAGTATTTTTAGTAGTTGTTCTACTGTTTTCAATTCAGTCTGAGTTAGTTAGGGATTTGTTCCAATGGCTCTCTAGTTTGTTGAGTAGTAGAGGCTTTGTCAGACTAGATGGTCAGTATGTTTAGATTTGCAATATTTTGTTACTTTTACGGTACTCATTTGGATTTCTGTTAGACATGATTCCTTATTTTGCTCTCATTATCTTTAAGTAAGCTTTATACTAAGTAGCAGTCTCAAAGAGTTAGCTTGGGGCTACTTGTAGCCTTAAGCACCGTGTGAAGCTCTAGGATAGGATTTCGGAGCGTTACAAGTCTTTGTAAATAATCAGAAATGACAATTAATACCAGTGTCCATAGACAATCAACATCAGTCTATGTAGACAATCGAAGACCCCATTCATTCCTAACTCCCCGTTAACAATTGGAGACATCATTTCATCCTCGAGTCCCTATAGACAATCGGAGACATCATGCATATTTTCAACCAAAAATAACAACACATTTTTTCAAATCTCATATATCATATACTGGGGCAAATTTTGAGAATCACCTCAAAAGTTTCCCTATTTTCTCATTCCAAACTACATTGACCTGATTCTTGCAACACTTGAGATATGTAGGAAGATATATGCAGAATTTGATCATCACAACCATACAATCATCCTTTCTCCCCAGCTAGTAACCAATCTCGCATCCCCAGCATCTCACAACTGATACTATGGCAACTTCGAGAGGAGCATCGAAAATATGTGAGCAATTCCGTTCCCAAATAGTCCTCTCAATAATCATTCCGCATGATCATTTTTCCTTAATAACGGAACAAGGGGAAATTATCCTATTCTTTTGAACTACACCCGATCTGATCCTCATGCAACTCGAGGTATGTAGGCAACTCTAAATTAGAGTTCGGTCGAATTTTCATCAAAAAATAATTTTTTGTCAAGCAAAATTGGCTACACGTCAACTTTTTCATTTGAAGACTTCTACATCATCTTCAAATGAAAAGGGCCAACTGTTGACACCCATTTTTTACTCTCTATGCTTAAAATTAACATCTTCAGGCTTCCTGATCGTTAAAGGACATGAAACGCAATATTTTTTACAATTCTTAACAAATAATTGATAATCATCCTTAATTTAGGATTTTTTTATCAATTTGTTGTCATATTTTTACTTTTTAATAATTATTTGTATATTAGAATCTTTTATCAATTCTTTGTTGTTTTAACATTTTTTACAATCATCAGCATACGTGCACGACATGACATCATATTTTGCATTATTTTCAAATTAACTACATTTTAATATTCGTTATATTTTTTTATAATTACATATCAATACCAACAATTTATACATTTATTATACCTCACAAATACTGAGTCGAATCAACTATTTTAATACTTCATAAAATAATTTGATGTCTTGTCACATCTGACAAGGACCACACAATAATGTTTTGTCACATCTGACAATGATCACTCAAAGACACTACCCTTTGGATAATAACTTTATTTATTGGTTAAAAGGATAAAAATCCTTTGGTCAATAACTTACAGATCAAAGGGTGCCCTAATATAAAAAGAGGGGACACCCCTTTATCCACTGGACAATAAGGGGTGTCCAATTTTATTATAAATAGTGGTGGGGGATTCAACATTTGAAAGACACAAAAAAAATACATACACCTATTTTATTTTTCTTTCTCTCAAAAAGTAAATACCCACATTTTTTTTACACACACATACTTTTCTTCTTTCTCATCCCTCTCAAATACACAAATACATACACACGTTTCTTATAAAAAGACATATACATTGTACATTTTTAAACTACAGACACACATTATTAATCCCCACACATTCACAAGCACAAAAGAAAAAATACACACTTTTAACACATACCCACTCATGCATACATCAGCCTCCACTATTGGAGCTCCAGAAAGCAAGCTCTGGCCAACACCACCATAACACACTCCTCTCTTTTTTTCTCCCTTTTTCTGTTGGGCCTCGCCGAATTTGGCCGTCGGTAGGCTCTCTATCCACCTCTCTTTACCAGCATCACCCCCCTTATTCATCCTTCGTTTCACCGCTGGCTCACCGAGGTGATTTCCAGTGAGTTTGATACCAAACTCCCCAAGAACACAACAACACAAACACCAAAATCAGTCCACTAGTTCAAGAACTATGGACCCTTTTGATGACCTCTCTCGAATTCACAAGAAGAACAAGAAGGGAAGTGATATCAATAGTAAAACACACTAAAACAGCAACAACACTTAATGAACAAGATGCAATAACAACAACACACGGTTACAAGACAAGAACACAAACGGATTAGACTAGATATAGACAAACGATCACAAGAAAGTAAAGATAGATAGATAGATAGACAAAGGGATGGTATAATATTAACAACCCAAAAGCTTATTCCACTTTTGTACCTTTAATATCATACACAACCTAAACCTATCTCTTACATGACCTCAAGGGAATTGGAATTCCCAAGCAATCTCCATTTCTAAGCAAATGATCAACACAAGGATTCCACCTTGTCAAAGGATTCCACCTTGCTAAAGACTCTCAAAGAGGCTACAAAATATATTCTCCAAAAATCCACAAAAATAACCTAATGAGGTTCTATTTATACCTAGGTTAACTTATTACAAATGACTAAAAAACCCTTGCAAAGTGCGGATGAACAGTGAACGCGGATGAACGTGAACAATTTTGGAGCTTGTAGGACTTGTTCTCTACACTTCAAAGCTTGTTCCTTGGATGGGAAGCCCCCCGAGCTCGAGTCTTGACACATTGGACCCTGATCATGATCGTGACCATATCATCCTCCCTTCCTTAGAAAGGATTCATCCTCGAATCCGAACCTTGCAAAGCAATGGGAAGGACAAGCAAACAAAAGTTCCTCAAGGTATGAGGGTTAGGATTAGTGTAATCAATCATAGCATCTTGCCAAGGTGGCTCAAACTTCACATATACCCAAACATCCCTCTTACTCGAATACCCTATCAAGGGAGAATCAACTAGTTTATCCACATAAGTGTGACAAAAAACAAGGAATAAGAGTCGTTTATCAAGTGGAAAACATAGACTCTTCTTGGAACAACAATTAGACTTTAAAGCTAAGAGAGGAAAGCCATACATTCCATGCACAATCAAGTCATTCCAAAAGACATCCTCATGACCACACTTCAAATAATCACCAGAAATAAATGGGTAGAGTCTCCATGGGCACGGGTTAAGAATACACTTCCTTACCCCAATACTACTACAATAATGATCAAATGTCCCCTCTATACTATCATGGTCAATAACAAAAACAACTAGAGGGTCATCCTTAGTCATTTGGCCAACATGTTCAACATCATCATTTTTACATACAAGTTGGTATTCATGACTTCCATAAGACAATGTACTACCACTTTTCACAATCGCTTCAACACTAGGTGAATTAACTAGTGTATCCACAATCTCAATTTGTACATTATCATCACAAAAAAAAGGCACATTCGGCTCACTTAAAGACAAACTATCATTCACACTAAGTTGGCTATTATCCTAATTCACTAGAGTACAAAAGTTAGTTTGATTACCTTGTAGCTTATGTGGAGCATGTACACTCACGGGAATTTGATTAAGAAGTCTTGGATGCTCCATCAAATTATCCAACTTCTTGCACAGAGAGCCTTCCGTCCCTTCCAATCTTCCTTCCATTATGTCCATTATTCGCCTATCTATGGCATCAAGCCTTGCCATGATGGATTTAACCCAACTAGGCATTTCAGCTTTATTCGCCATTGTACCCATCAAGAGCTAGTAAGAAAAAAACACGAAAACAACAAACACATTAAAGATTAGCAAAAATCAGTCCACAATTCGTCACAAAATAGTCCACAATGTCTCAAAATAGTCCACAATCCCTCACTTTCACACTTTGGATTTTTCAATCTATTAGCCTTACAAATGTTGATAACTCGCTTATACTCCAATGATGTTACTTGGTTCTAATTGTGGCTCGAGGTCAGAGTAGATTCTTGTTTGAAACGACTCAAATATGTAAAGTACGAACTTGAACCAAAAAAGATACTACGACTCAAAAATGAGAAAAGCACACAACAAACAACGTTAACACGAAGAATGTACACAAAACTAACTTACAAGCTAGTAGGGTATTACTAGGTTGTCAATTAGTGTCGAGCAAACAAACGAAACTAGAAAATAATAAAATGAAACTAAAAAATCTAAAATTTGAACTCAAAATGTTGCGTGAACAGTACTTTAGTAATGTGGAAGTCCACTATTGGCCTCGAGTTTTATCAAAATTTTATTTCTCAATTTCAAGTCTTGATCAATATACAATTTGGAATTGGTGGATTTGGTTAATGGAGGGAAAAGTGGTCTTGGAGCCTTTTTGTTCAAATTTCAAGATCAAAACTTGACTTCTTTGAACTTTCTCCCCGAAACAATGTCCTTAAATCAAGGAAAAGTAGATGAAAAGTCTTTGAAGTGATAGGGACAAGTCTTTCACTAACAACTACTACAAGCTTGTCTTCCACCTTTTTAGATCCACTTTGGACTTTAAGGATTAACAAGATGATGAAAGGGTGAAGAACCTTAAGAACACAACAACAACTCCAAGAACAAAAACAATTTCAGTTTACAACTTCACTACAACAAGACCATCAAATCGGCCAAGGTTTAGGTAAATACAACATCCAACTCGGCCACACCTTGTTCACATCTACAACTTCAACAAGTTCAAGTTCAATCTTAGATTTGGATACTTTTTAGTGTTGATGAGAAATAAACCAACACTAGAAACATTATAAACAAACAAAAGACTACAAGTTCTATACACACAACAAACAAATCTTGGCCAAGATAACAACAACACAATTTTCGGCCAAGAACACAAAATGGACAGATTTGTACTTTTCTGGAATTTTTTTTTCAGTTTTCAGTTTTTTTTTTTTTGAATTTTCATCCAAGAGAACCCAAGATTGGTAGTGTAGGAACACAACCAGCCTTTCTCTGATACCAAATAATACCAAACTCCCCAAGAACACAACAACACAAACACTAAAATCAGTCCACTAGTTCAAAAACTATGGACCCTTTTGATGAACTCTCTCAGATTTGCAAGAAGAACAAGAAGGAAAGTGATATCAAGAGTAAACTACACTAAAATAGAAACAACACTTGATAAACAAGATGAAATAACAACAACACATGGTTATAAGACAAGAACACAAACAGATTACACTAGATATAGACAAACTATTACAAGAAAGTAAAGATAGATAGATAGACAAAGGGATGGTATAATATTAACAACCCAAAATCTTTTTCCAATTTTGGACCTTTAATTTTACACACAACCTAAACCTATCTCTTACGTAACCTCAAGGGAACCAGAATTACCAAGCAATCTCCGTTTCTAAGCGAATGATCACCACAAGGATTCCACCTTGCTAAAGACTCTCAAAGAGGATATGAAATATATTCTCCAAAAATCCCCAAAAATGACCTAATGAGGTTCTATTTATACCTAGGTTAACTTATTACAAATGACTAAAAATCCTTGCAAAGGGCTCATGAACAGTGAACGCGGATGAACGTGAACAGTTTTGGAGCTTGTGGGACTTGTTCTCTACACTTCAAAGCTTGTTCCTCGGATGGGCAGCCCCCCGAGCTTGTGTCTTGACATATTGGATCCCGATCATGATCATACCCGTATCAGAGTTCTAGCTGAACAACGTAACTGTTGGCACCGCCTTTTTCCCTTTAACCTCTCACCGTGCCTCGGTGGAGTTGTTCATCTGTGGGAAATCCTCCAACGCACCCTCATTGTTACCACTCACTGGAAGAATGGTCAGATCTAGCTAACTTTGTTCCTCTCATGTGTTGCTTCGGTGAAACTTGTTGAAGTAACGTTGGCACCATCACCATTCGGAATTTTGTTTTCTTCGTCTTCGATTATTATGTTTATTAACTGTTACTTTTTTCTATATTGCTCTGCTATATATACAGGGGTATTGTTGTGATTGTGTTGGATTGTTTGTTGACATTTTTGGTTAACTCCATGAATTTCGGTGAACCTTTGACATAGTTGTTGTACCGTTATCCTTGAGGTTGTTGTAGTTATTATTGTGGTTTGGCTCTTTGATTTTTTTTACTGATCTTGCACTTTTCCTTGACTAATATTGTCCCAATAATATGTCGCCTCTATCATTCTTGTTGCTCATTATTTTGGATTTTTTTTGGCAATTTTGCTAGTTTACTTTACTATTTGATACTACACTGATAATGAACAAGAAACATCAATAATTGGCCGATTACACTATCTCTCCATTGGATTTTTTAGGCTGCCCCAGTCGAATTTTTATTTCTCAAGTTTATTTCTTTGTACAAAATAAATATTTGGCTGATGAAGAAATTATCTGTTAATTTTTAAGGCCTTCCCAAATAAAAGATAGAATTTATGTATACAAATATAACAAAAATAGATAAATCACGCGATGAATAAATCTTTATAATATTACGACAAAACAAAAGATTTTACGATTCGTATGTTGATAAGGTATTTAGGATGGCCGATTAATTAGGCAACCACTTCGTAGCCATTACACATCTAAATTTAATTCGATCCCACTTTGTAATAAAATGCTATTTTTTTATACATCAACATATATGTACATTTACACATAATTTCATTTTCTTTAGTGATTATTTGTTCATTTTTATACTTCTATCAAATATTTATACATGCTCTCGGTAACATATCCCGAAGTATATTTGAAAGGGAGTCCCGAACTTTATGTTTGTACTTTATTTGTCATTTGTATAATTGTACAAAAGATAACAATATAGTGAAAACTTTCCTTTTGGGTGTTGGGTAGGAACATCCTTTACTAACATTACGCACGATTGGACAAAATTTAGACCATCAATATTTACACAAATAAATTAAATTAATCAATTAATTCATTATAAACATTGTTTAATTTTTCTTTCATGTAAAATATTTCTTTTCCTCTCCGTAATTTCGGTCAAGATAGTATTATTTGTGAAATATTTTTTCTTTTTATAGTACATAAAAAATACTTTTCTTTTCATACGTCACAAAATACTTTTTCTTTTCACATAAAATCTATACATTTTTATACATACATTTTACATATTTTTATAACAATAAGTTTGTTTATATACTTAATATACATACACCTTTACATTATTTAAATATTTATAATTCCTCCCTCATTGATAAATTTGGTCTAGTTGGGTACCACATTTATAGATTCTCAAGGGTGCCTAACCCCTTTCTTTCGAAATAATTTGAACCCTTACCTAGAATCTAAATTGATTTTCATATATTAAAAATAAGTCATACGTGTTAATAAGATAAATAGGTTTCCTTATTTTCCTTAAAAATTAGGTGGTGACTTTGTACAAAACTTTAATTTTATTAAGAGTCCACGAGTCATGTTTTGTTTAACATTGGTAAAAATAGGGCATGACAGCAGCAACTCTATCTTATGATCAATATCCCCTTTCAGCAGCAATGTCTTTAGGCAATTTAGGAGGTATAATATCAGCTAATTGTTTCAACACTTGTGCTATAGAATTAGCACCTCAACCATCACATTTGACTTCACTTCTATTATGGAAGAAAGGAATGTTTTGTCACTTTCTTAAGTCCTTTTTCTACAGTAATAGCAGAAATGATGGGGGTCTTGTTCATCACTTTCTTGGCTTCTCCATAATAATAAGCAATTATGATAATGCTAAGGGATAAATAAGGATAAACTTATCCAATTCTAACCATATTTAGGAACTAAAGTGCGATATTACCAGTCAATATACAAATGAAGAGCGCGACAGAAGGATATATAATAGTAATATAAGGCTAAAGGATACATATACGATATGATTAAGTAAGGTAGTATCATACATATATATATACACACAGGGGCCTACTCAAGGTAGTAGCTTGGGGGATCCAACCTAACATCTTGAGGCATCCTAACCCAGTAGGAAAGTTACTGTTGGCATAATCAGGATCCCTAACCATAATGTCTAAACATGAAATAACTATCAATAATGTAATTTACCATAAAAAGAAAAGGGATTAAAATCATACCGACAACTTCGGGTACTAATTCATTATCAACCAACAATGAACTAACCACAATAACAACAATAAAGTAATCGGCTAGTTCGAAACCATACCTAACCGGGCCCCCATAAGCTCAAAAGGTCTAATCAAATACACAACACACAACAATCATAAATTTCACTTATACAACCCCCCCCCCCCCCCATAAGATTGATAGATATAAGCACTAAACAATTATATGGTGATAGGTAATAAATTTGAATAAAAGATGTACAAAAACCAATAGTATACCATAACCGATTCGAGTGCCATAATGTACAAGTGTATACACCTCCTCCAACTTAACTTATTGCAAAGGATAGACCTATTGCAATCACTCTTCTCCAGCACTCTTGCTCACGGATGAAGAGGCCCCTAGGAGATTTGGCAATATTTGTATATACTACCTATTCCCAATCTAAGATTTCCAACAATCATCATTATCAATCTACTCCATCTAGTATTAGATAATTGTGTGTATATATATAATAAGTTCACGAACTCAAACCATGACTAAAAGAGTGTACATCTATAAATTCATTGCCCGAGATCAACTCTAGGACTAAAATAATAAAATAGAGTAGAAAGGGTCGAAATCTCTCTCAACCAAAGTAAATAGTAGTAATAAAATGATACGAGATCAAACATACAACAAGAAAATCAAGGGATCTAAAAGACACTCGGCTTCTCTATGCTTTCAAGACAACAACCATAATATTCAACAAGATAGATAGAAAACATTAGATTACAATGACTATAGTGAATTGAAAGATCCCCTCACAACTTCACTATATCAATACATAAACAACAAGATTACAATAAAAAGAAAGTTACGGGTATATTAACAACCACAAGGAACCAATAAATACAAGATAAATAGTTAGACCAAATGCAGGGACAATCTTAAGAACCCAAGAATTGTTATACTCTTGGACCCTTAACACTACCCTCAACACAAACCTAACTCTACATTGACATAAGAGGGACTTTACCTCCTCTAAACACCAATGTTTCAACCCAATATGCAAACACAAGTGAATTTTCACTTGCTAAGCCCTAGTTTTGATTTGGAGGTTCTAAGAGAAGACTAAGGTGTTACAATGTTACAAGTCTCAAGAATATTCAACTAAGGAGAATCACCTCTACATTTTCTATCCCAAAGCTTGGAGGCTTAGCCATGGACTCTTTGAGATCATAAAGTACGCTTTGGTGGGTATGCTTCTCGGTTTTCCCCTTAGTACGCACATGATCATGTACCTGCATGCAACAAAAAGGGGTACGAGGCAAAATGCTAGTACCTATGTTAGTGAGAAGTGAAGGTTTCTCGACGGTAAGTCCCAAAAGTGAGGACCCCTTATCTCTTTGCTCTTTGTTCCTTTCCCTTTTCCTCTAGTCCCACTCTCGGTCTTTCTCTTTCTCTCCTTCTTCCTTTTTTACTCTACTCTCTCAGTTGTTAGTTAACCTCAGCCACTTACATCGGTGAGAGAGGGTGGAGTGTATACCTTCAGTCTTGGAGCTCCAAAGTGTAGGTATTGGTTTGGCTATCATGAAAGGTAGCTCAATCATATTTCCATGTCCTTCCCAATAATAGGTGACACGCTTGCATAGGAATAACATCACACAACACCTCGTCAAAGTAGTTGTCGACCTTAAACTGTATCACCACTTGCTAGTTTACCTTTAGCTCCCTGCACTCATTTAACCATTGGAGGTTGTATGGGCTGGAATGATGGATAGTGGGTAGCCTCAAAATATAAATCAAGGAACTACTAGCAATATTGGTGCAACTACCTCCATCAATAAGCATAGAACACACAACCCCCTTAATTTTGCATTTGGTATTAAAAAGGTTTTCCCTTTGACTAGGATCACCCAAAACCTTACTATGCATGGCCTTTTTCACTACAAAGCATGGCACTTCAAGATCACAATCACACAGCCAAACATTCTCCTCCTCCCCTTTCTTTAGATTCTCGGGTTCTACTCTCTCTCAACCTTGAGATTGATCATCAATCTCCTTTGGTTCAAGTACCACCTCCTTCCCAAGAAAATATAATTTCCCTTCCCTTAGAATCACATTTCTCCTATTCGGACAATCACTAGCATTGTGTCCCCAACCTTGGCATTTGAAACATTAAAAGCCCTTAGAATTAGGAAAGAAATATGGTTTACCTTTATTTCTCGGAGGGTACCTTTGGTGAGCCTTGTTCTTGGCTTGGACAGCCTTGGCCTCGAGTTTCTCCACCTTGGATGAATCATTCTTGTCATGCTGCCAACCCGAGGTGATTGGACTTTGAACTTGGTCCCCAGTTTCTCCCGCAACTCTTTTTCAATTTCCAATGCGGCTTGGAAGATGGCATCAAGGGTGTCGAACTTGTGAAGTGTCAAACACAAAGCAATATCTCTATTCAACCCCACCTTGAATCCAATGATGTCGTGACTCACTTGTTGGAAATCATCGTAGTAAGCCATGACGCTTTTGTTTCCTTGCCTAAAGTTATACAACTTGGCGAGGAGCTCTTGATAATCTTTTGGGTAGGTACCAAATAAAGGAAATATAAATACCAAATGATACGATATCAAACACACAACAAGGAAATTAAGGGATCTACGAAAAAATAACACTAGACAATAAAAGGCCGCACTTGGCTTCTCTATGCTTTCAAGACAACAACCACAATATGCAACAAGATAGATAGAGAACACAAGATTACAATGACTATAGTGAATCGAAAGATCCCCACACGGCTTCCCTATATCAACACATAAAAAACAAGATTACAACAACAAGAAAGTTACAGGTAAATTAAAAACCACAAGGAACCAACAAATACAACAACATAAAAGATAAATAGTTACACCAAATGAAGGGACAATCTTAAGAACCCAAGAATTGTTACACTCTTGGACCCTTAATGCTACCCATGAAATAAAACTAAATCTACATTGACACAAGAGGGACTTTACCTCTTCTAAACACCAATATTTCAAGTCAATATGCAAACACTAGTGAATCTTCACTTGTCAAGCCTAGTTTTGGTTTGGAGCTTTTAAGAGAAAACTAAGGTGTTACAATGTTACAAGTCTTAAGAATATTCAACTAAAGATCAAAAGACCCAAAATGTTCTGTTTATATTATATCTCAAATAAAAGGTGAAAAGACAAAAGGGCCATTTATTTACCAAGTGAGCATTGAGTGCCTATGTATTGCCCATTATGGACGGTTTTGGAGCCTCTATCTCACTTAACGTGTGCACCTTTGCGGTTGAGTTCAATAAGCTAAAAAATATGCCCATCTACGAGGTCGTACTCATATTATAAAAGAGTGGATAAACCACAGATCAGAATCAATCTCGGTCTAATTTTCAAAACATCATCTTTAGTTTCAAGAGCTCATAAATCATTAAATAAGATGGTACAATTTTTGTTAAAATGAATCTGATTTAAAAGAGAAAAGTGAGAACAAAATCCCTTTTAAAAAAAAAAGTAAAATCATAGTTTGGTTGAAATTTCATCACTAAGTGAGCATGAATACACCTAAAAGTATGTATGGACTCACCAGCATCCAAACTAAACAACAATAAGTGCCTAAGAATCCATAAATTAGAATCATCCTCTCTCTAAGGGTAGAATACTCACCTTGAGTCCAACTGGTATTATAACCACGAACTCTTCCCCATCAATATATGTAACTAGCATAATAATAACACTACAATATAAGAAACTATGATCCAAGCCACTAAGTTAATGAGTAATTCTTATACTAAAGGATCCTTTATATCGAGCTATGGTTAACATGCTTATAATCGAGGATGATAGGATTCATGTTGTTTTGGTGTGGGCCACGAGAGTTGTTATAGCCATAACAAGTATTTTATCCTAATGGTTGGGTCACCTTTCTCTTCCCAAACTGCCTAATTATGCCAAATCTTGATACACTAATCATAAACATATCTTATCATTCTTACCTAGCATGGAATCTATACTCTACATAATTTCATGTAAAAAAGTAGACTAAAGCCTAATTTAATGCTGAGCCAAAATTCTTAAATCTTCCATCAATAGTCTGTCTTTTCTCTACTATCCCCAAATACTTCCACATTTTAAAAATAATAATCTACATGTTAGTAAAATCAGACCCATATTGCTATAAAAATATTTGGACCAAAATGTGGGTCAAGAACAACCCATAGGCCATAAACAAAACCGAAAATTGAATCTGTCCCAAGGTCCCTCAAAGGACAAGGAATGTATGCTCAAATATTAAGAACAAATAGAGAATAAATCAAGACCCAAATCATCCCCTAAACTTTGGGAATTTTAAGACCCAAATTCTAAGAATTTACAATGAAAAAAAATGGAATTTGATGGGAAAAAATAATAAAAAATGACCAATGAGTGTTGGACTAACTTACAATAGCTTCAATGGATGATTTACCACACTTTATCATGTCTCATGCTCTCAAAAATGGATTTAAAATGTTAACAAATGAAAGAGAAAAATGGGTGAAAAGGGGGATTTATCCCTAGCAGCTGCCGCAAAATCAACCAAGTAATCACTTAAGCGATCACAGCTTAAGCGGTCAAATAATAGCTTAAGCGATCCTCCACAAAAATCTAATCTTCTCTTACGCGATCGAGTGTCGCTTAAAGACCTTTACTTAAGTGATGAGACCATCTGTAAGACCCCATAAAGTCCTAGTCCATCTCAATCCCATATAGCATGCCAAAAGATGTCCCAGACTTAGAAAATTTTTAGTCAAGTGTTAAGACTTAGTCTTATTTTTGGCCTCGATATTTCAATGGTCTCATTTTTTATCTTTTCGGTTTTAAATTATCGATTTTTAAATAATTCATGATCAGGGTTATCTATAGGTCATTTCGAGTGAGTATTGGAAATTTTGGACATCGTTTGAGATATTTTTGGATGACCAAAATAGTGAGCCAATATGATCAGGATGCGTCGCGTTGGCTATCGCTTCATCACCATCGATGCGGTGCATCGACAATCACGTCGACACCATTGACGCGATGCGTCATCTGCAGCATCATTGGGCACATTTTCTGTAATTAGTCCTGAGTCCATAGGTGTAGTTGGGTCATTTTTCCCTTACATTATTCAGCCGTAACACGAAATTAAGCCTCCCAAAAGGCAAATTCACTCATTATTTCATAAAATTCTCACAAGAACAAACCCTAGGTTCATCAAAGTTCAAGTCCAATCTTAAGAACTTACCAACAACTTTAACAAATTCAACTACTCAGGCATATTAAATATTCATCCATGGACCCATTTCACCCATGGAGTTCAACAACCCAATTTCAAATTTAAAGTTATGGATTATACAAGTTATTGTGATTTTAACGAAGAATCCCCACGAATTTTGATTTTTTTTATCATGTTTCCATGAAATTGTTGTTGTTATAAACCCTAAATATTTCTAATGGTATTATTCGTTACTATAAGTCTTATACTTGGGATTTAGTATCAAAATAATGCTACTAATAGTTGCTTTAAAATAAAACTATTTCCATGTTTAAGCCATGATGATAACGCTCAAACTACACTCTTGAATGGGTGTAAGCAATCATTGTCAATGTAAAATCCAACTAGGTTGGGGTCGAATCCTACAGGAAATAGGGTGTGAACTTCGATTTGTTTACGAAATACTTTAATGGTAGTTTACTATTTTCGAAAATGGGGGTTTAATGTTCACAGAGAGTCAATTGTCACTTTCAATATTTTAGTGTTTGTAACCAAGATAAATGAGAGACCAGAGTTATGTTCACCATGGGTTTTGGGAATTGAAAGATACTAGGTAATGCTTAAGACTCTTGAAGTAAGTAGAAACAATAGAATATCCCTGACGACAATACTATCTGACTTATCTCTCGACCTCACCAAACAATTTATTATCTAATTCTCTCGAACTCAGATAAATTATCTATTTCCAATAGGATTTTATCTCAGGTAGATTAATCCAGTTACGACATCAATCATTAAATAGGAGGTTGGTAGCTTTTGAGTCCCTATTGATAATTCACGTCCTCTAGTTTATTTCTCAGTTAAAAGAAAATAAGCCTAAGACATAACCTATTATTTGTAGCCAATAGATTCAAGTTAAAGAAATAGAATTTCAAGATGTCCTACTACGCTTTGAATTCTGTAAATACCTAGCATCATATAAAACCCTAATCCATGGATCCCATAACTCGGGCTAATAGAATTAGCCACTCATGATTTGATGAACAAAATAATAAGTTGAATTCATAGTAATATGGATAAACTTATTGATGGATGAAACCCAATAAGTATTTCTTCAATTCAATCACAAGATGGAAACCCACAATAGTTGATAAGTGTTTGGAAAAGAAAATAAGAAAAATATCTGATGAAAAAGATGAAGCAATTTTACGTGTCACCCTAAGTTAATTGTCTAATCCCCTCTACAGGTCTTTAAATAGTCAACCCTAAATAAGGAAATAAAATTAAAATTTATGATTATCTTTGGAATAGGTGACGGCATTCTTGATGGCGCGTCATACATCTGACGGCGTGTGCAGGATGTCGTCAAAGTTTCCAGTGAATTACTATCTTCTGATTTTTCTGACGGTAAATCTGACGGCGTGTCAAATATGTGATGGCCCATGAAAAATGCCGTCACATCCTTACTAGAAATCATCATAATCTGCCTCAGGTTGATGGCCACTTTGACAGCCCGTCCCATTTTTGACGGCGCTGGCGAAACGTCGTCACATTTTGTCTCAACTCCTCAATTTCTGTCTAATCTTGGCGGCTACTTTCACAGCCCATCATATATCTGACGGCGTTTTAGAAATGGCGTCAGCAACACTTTAGCTTATTTGCACCAGATTTCAGCTGATTTATTTTCCTTTTGTTTGGGTTCCTCCCCGATCACTAGTATCTGCATTAAAATAATAAAAACAATCAAAAAACAACAAAAGTTGCTTAATACTTTGCAATTATTCTAGGCTAAAGGCCTTAAATGTGTTCACAATTGCGCACACATCAACACCCTCATCTTAAAGCAATTGCTTGTTTTCAAGCAACTAAATCTAATTAACAAAACACATAGCACATTTAGCACGCATAGCTCAATATAAAGTTATCCTCCTTAACACTACACTTCTTTCTTGGACTCACTAATTATCCTTTTTCATTTTTCTTCTTCTCTTGATTATCCATATTCAAGTTAGGTATTGCAACAACTCTCTTTTTTTTTTTTTTTGCATTATTAGCACCTAACTTTAGTTCATTCTCTTTTATTCCACCCTTTTTCATACTCTTCATCTTACACCATGCACCCCTATGATAGCCACCCTCAACTTAGGCTATTTGCCTAGATCAAGGTGCTCAGTGTCCAAGGAAGCCTAGGGGTAATTATGTTTATTATGGTATAAATGGGAAGGTGAAAGTTGTCATACAAAATAAATGGTCAAGCTAGGCTCTAAACAGGGATCAAAAGGGTGTTATGCATACATGGAAGGATATTTAGGCTAAAAGTGAGTTAATCAATGACGGCCTATGATCTTGTCCTGACTCCTATCCTAAGATAATGGCAAGATTAATCAGGCAAGTTCTGGCTTTAGCATATAGAGGAAAACAAGTAATAGCTCGCACACACTTGGCACACAAGTATATCAGATATCACCACTTATCTAGTTCATGCAATTATTCAGTAATGATCATCAAGTAGCTATAATTAATGCCATAACAAGATTCACAATGGTCACAAGTAAATGTAATCCACACTGTTTATCAAGCAAGACATTGGAAGAATGGTTAAACGTTGAGCAAGACATGTCACTGCCCCCCCTTTTTTTTACCAAAAACTATGTTACAACAGCAGAGTACCAACTACCCTCAACTTAGAACAAAAGAAAAAACTATCTTAAGTGTTAGGGTCTACCTGGACTGGGTTGTTCTCACGGATCATGGGTTTCCTCCCATGCAGCGCTTGATTTAATATCCTGGAACAACACAGGTGTCTCGATTACCTCAGACTTCATCAAGACAGATAATGGTGATGCTTTTCACTGATTCTTCTGGGCCAATGTAAAGCTTGACCCGTTGACCATCTACCTTGAATGTACTACCATCTTTGTTTTCAAGCTCCACTACTCCAGATGAGTGTACCTGACTTACCTTAAACCTGACCACTTAGATTTCAGCTTCCCTAGGAACAATTTGAGTCTAGAGTTAAACAGAAGCACCAAGTCCCCTTTTTTGAACTCTCGTTTCTCTATTTTCCATTCATGGTACTTTTTTCATCTTCTCTTTATACAAATCTTCTCGTTCATATGCCCTAAGATGAAATTAATCCATCTCATTCAGTTGCCCTAGTCTCATCTCTGCTGCTTCCTTCCAATTCAAATTCAACCACTTGAGCACCCATAAAGCTTTGTGTTCTAGCTCTATTGGCAGATGGCATGCCTTTCCATAGACCAGCTGAAATTGTGACATGTCAATAGGTGTCTTGAAAGCAGTTTAGTATGCCCACAAGACATCATCAAGTTTTAGGACCAGTCTTTTTGGCTAGAATTCACCGTCTTGGATAGGATGGCCCTAACTTCACGATTCGACACCTCCACTTGCCCACTAGTTTGCGGGTGGTACAGAGTAGACACTTTGTGCTGTTTCACTCCATATTTTGACAAAGCTGCTCAAAATAATTAGTTGCAAAAGTGAGATCCTCCATCGCTGATGATAGTGCATGGTACCCTAAAGCGAGAGAAGATGTTCTTTTTGAGAAAAGCCACGACTCTTTATCCCTTATTGTCAGCCAAAGCAACGCTTCGACCCATTTAGAAACATAGTCAATAGAAACAAAAATATACTTCATTTCGTAAGAACTTACAAACGGACCCATAAATTCAATGCCCCAGACATCAAATAATTCCACTACAAGCATCTTAGTCAAGGGCATTTCATGCCTTTTAGATATGGACCCCTGCCTCTGACATTGGTCATATTTTTGTACAAACTCGTGGGTATCTTTAAATAATGTTGGCCAATAATCACCACTCTACAATACCTTCCTGGCCATTCAGTCACCTGCATGGTGACCTCTAACTAGGGAAGCATGACATGCTTCAAGTATGCACAGTACATCTACTTCAGGCACGCATCTCCGTATGATATTGTCTGCACATCACCAAAAAAGATAAGGCTCATCCCAGAAGTAGTGTGTTACATCATGCAAGAACTTCTTCCTTTGGTGGAATGAAAGATTTTCTAGGAGGATCTCACTCACAACGTAGTTTGCAAAATCCGCGTACCAAGGCAATGTTTCCATAGCAGTTGCCAAGATCTCCTCATCAGGATATGCATCATTTTTCTTTGTTTCATAATTAGCTTCCTGTTCACCTTCCATTCTAGATAAATAATCTGCAACCTGGTTTTCACAACCTTTCCTATCTTTGACTTCGAAATCAAACTCTTGCAGTAGCAATACCCATCTAATAAGCCTTGGTTTGGCATCCTTCTTGGCCATCAAGTACCGCAAGGCAGCATGGTCAGTATGGACTACCACTTTAGTCCCAAATAGATAACATATGAATTTCTCAAAAGTATATACCACAGCTAGCAGTTCATGTTCGATTACTGTGTAATTATTTTATGCTCCATTCAGTGCTTTACTGGCATAATAAATCGGGTAAAACAATTTATCCCTCTTCTATCCCAATACAGCTCCCAACATGACACCACTTGCATCACACATTATTTTAAATGGTTTTGCCTACTCAGGTGCAATAACAATAGGGGCCTCAATCAGCTTCTTTTTAAGGCACTCAAATGCCTTCAAGCATTCATTATCGAAGAGGAATTTCACTTTCTTGTCCAACAGCTTGCAAAATGGATTTGCAACTTTTGAGAAGTCTTTTATGAATCTCTGATAAAATCCTGCATGACCAAGAAAACTACGCACTCCCTTTACTGAAATGGGAGGCGGTAATTTCTCAATAACTTCTACCTTTGCTCGATCGACTTCAATCCCTTTTTCGGAAATTTTTTGCCCAAGAACAATACCCTCCTTCACTATAAAATGACATTCTTCCCAGTTAAGCACTAGATTAAATTCAACACATCTTTGCAAGGCCACATTCAAATTCTCTAGACATGTTTCAAATGAATCACCTACCACAGAGAAATCATCCATGAATAACTCTATGGTGTATTCCACCATGCCTAAAAAGATAGACATCATGCACTGTTAAAAAGTGGCGAGTGCATTGCATAGACCAAATGGCATCCTCTTAAATGCAAATGTGCCATATGGGCATGTGAATATCGTCTTCTCTTGATATTTCGAAGCAATGCAGATTTGGTTATATCTAGAATACCCATCCAATAAGCAATACCACCCCCTAACAGCTAATCGATCAATAATTTGGTCCATAAAGGGCATTGGTAAGTGGTCCTTCAGAGTCCAAGAGTTTAACTTACAGTAATCCATGCAAACTCTTTACCCGGTTACTGGTCTGAGTGGAATCATCTCATTCTTTTCATTAGCAACCACTGTCATACCCTCTTTCTTAGGCACGCATTAAACTGGACTCACCCATTTGCTGTCAGAAATAGGGTAAACTACTCCTGCATCCAACCACTTAATGATCTCCTTTTTAACCACCTCTTGTATTGGTGGGTTAAGACGGTGCTAATGCTCAATGATAGGAGTATAATCTTCTAATAGTTGGATTTTATACGTACAGATGCCAGGTGGAATACCAATAATATTTGCGATGGTCCATCTGATTGCGCTATTGTGCTTCTAAAGTACTAAAATAAGTGCATTTACCTATTGTTCTTCCAAATTAGATGAAATAATAATAGGTAGCGTGTTCCTTTTCCCCAGAAACACATATCGTAAGTGAACAGGCAGCTCCTTCAATTCCAACATCGGAGGTTCTTTAATAGATGGCTTGGCTAGTGGTGTTGGTCAATTAGCTAGGTCAGGGTCCAAATTTTTAGGAGCATATGAATACGAGCCCAAGCCAGTGAGGGAACAAACTGTCTCTTCATACTCCTCAATGCCTTCACTATCATAGTTCATCACGACCATAGCTAAAGGCTCGATAACAAGCTATTCAGGTCTGAGCACATCCTGTTCGTCCTTAAAATACACACCAATCACTGAGAACACACTCATTTACTCATGTTTTTTCATTGATTTGCCTACATCAAACCATACCACTTCATCGTTCACCCTGAATAAGAGCTCATTCCCTTTCTAGTCGATCAACACATTTTCGGTTACGAGGAAAGATCGACCCAAGATTATGGGCACCTCAAAGTCCACCTCGCAGTCTAGAATGACAAAGTCTATGGAGAATATGAAATTTGAGACCTTTACCAACACATCATACAGAATGCCAACAGGTCACTTTACTGACCTATCTGCTATCAACAGTCTCATGTTGGTAGGTGTGGGATTCCCTAGACCCAACTTTTTATAAATATTCAATGGCATCAGGTTAACACTTTCTCCCAAATCACACAGTGCTTTAGTGAATTCTATAATTTCAGTTGTGCAGGGAATGGTGACTGCACCTGGATCCGACTTCTTCTGCATCAAGGTCCTTGTGGAAATAGCGTTGCAAAGGTGGAGGTCTTCTTCTAATTCGTAACTCACTACTCATTTCTTGGTAACAAGGTCTTTCATGAATTTTTCATATACTAGCATCTGCTCAAGTTCTTCGATCAAAGGTACATTTATTGTCAATTGCTTGAGCATTGCCTGGAATTTGCTAATTTTGCATCATCTACCTTCTTTCTCAATCATTGAAGAAAGGGAGGTGGTGGCCTTGGGATGGGTTTCAACACCACTTAATCTTCCTTCTCCTTGTCTAATATATCAATAGAGCTATTCGGCTTCTCAGACTCCTTTGGGTGTTGTTCTGTTGGTTCCTCTGCAACTTCCCCATTGTTCAAAGATTTGCCCGCAGAAGGGCCAGATAAAATCTTACCACTCCTAGTGGTAATCGCCAGAAATGAACCGTCTGTCTTCTGATCCTGAACCATTTGATTAAGTGAAGTAACACTTCTTCCCTGGTTCAGTATTGAGGAAAGTTAACTCATCTATTGCTCTAACTGTTGGATAGAAGTTGAATGTGAACTAACCAACTGACTAATAGTGGAAAATTCACTCCTCATACTAGTTACTCTTGCATTGGTAGCCTCTACCACTTTTAACAGTTCTTTCATCATATCCTCCATAGACCACTTTCCTGATCTAGTTGCAGCAACTTTTTTATTTCCAGCATGAACATATAGCCCACTTCTGTCATTACTGCTTCTCTAGTTTTCTTTCTCTCTGTCTCTATGATTAGGATTGTCATACCCGTTCCAACCTTGTTTCCCGTGGCTATTGCCTCAGAAACCCCCTGATTAGTAACATAGTTGGCTTCTTCTTCAAGATCCATATCAACCCAGTCCTGAATCATTACAGCCTTTATCTTTTCCGTCCTTCCTATAATAAGTGTTTGGTGAGCAGGTCCATTTGAGTCTTTAGATGGGCCATATCTTGATCCTTCTCCTCATCTCTTCTGCGCTGTTCATTATTCATTCCAATAAGAATAGTTGGACCTACCACCACAGAATCGCTGGTGTACCAAGCCTTACTTAGTTTGGTCATCCTATTCAGCATATCAGCAGCATCTTGAAATGACAGAGCAACAAATAACCCACCAGCAGTGTTATTTACCACTGGCTGTGTCACAGAGTTAAAAGCTTTGTACAAAGTCTCCATCAAATGTATGTCCTTCATGTTATGGTTCAGACACTGTGTCAGCTTCTTCTTGAACCTATCCCAATTTTCATGTAAAGCCTCATTCGGGAGCTGTCTAAAGTTATTGATCTCATCCCTTAATTATACCCTTTTGGACGGCGGAAAGAACCTTTCTAGGAAAGCTCCTCTCAACTGCCTCCAGTTGGTTATAGAGTCCAGCGTTAACTCATTTAGCCACAATGTTGCCTCTCCAGATAGAGACAACGGGAACAGCCTCAACTGGATAGCGCTCTAGCTTACCCTTGAGTTATCAAAGAATTTGCAAATGGTGATAAAATTTACCAGATACAGGTTGGGTTCATCCCCAGGAAGGCCTCCAAACAACCCCTTCAGATTCAAGAGTTGGATCATAGTTCTTGTATTATTGAACTTTGCTCCAGGTGCCAACGGAGGGGGAATGATCGCACCTGTTGCACCTGCTCCATCCACATCGTCATCATCATCAACCTCATACCACAACAGTTGTTCTGCCATTCTGCTTATATGGTGAGGTTCTGTATTGAGTAGTGCTTGGATTAACCTATAAGGATCCTACAAATAAACAAAAACAACAACCGAATGTAAATCTGGAAAACTTAACTATCAGCAAATTTTTGCACACAAACTTTTAGTCCACAATCGCATTCCCTAACAACGGCGCCATTTTTGATAACTCTCAAACTACACTCTTGAATGGGTGTAAGCGATCATTGTCAATATAAAACCCAACTAGGTTAGGGTCGAATCCCACAGGGAATAGGGTGTGAACTTTGATTTGTTTATGAAATACTTTACTGGTAGTTTACTGTTTCCAAAAATGGGGGTTTAAGTTTCACAGAGAGTCAATTGTCACTTTCAATATTTTAGTGTTTGTAACCAAGATAAATAGGAGACCATAGTTATGTTCACCAGTGGTTTTGGGAATTGACAGATACTAGGTAATGCTTAAGATTCTTGAAGTAAGTAGAAATAGCAGAATATCCCTGACGACGATACTATCTGACTTATCTCTCGACCTCACCAGACAATTTATTATCTAATTCTCTAGAACTCAGATAACTTATCTATTTCCAATAGCACTTTAACTCAGGTAGATTAATCTAGTTACGGCATCAATCATTAAATAGAAGGTTGGTAGCTTTTGAGTCCCTGTTGATAATTCACGTCCTCTAGTTTATTTCTCAGTTAAAAGCAAATAAGCCTAAGGCATAACCTATTATTTGCAGCCAATAGATTCAAGTTAAAGAAATAGGATTTCAAGATGTCCTACTACTCTTTGAATCCATGGATCCCATAACTCAGGCTAATAGAATTAGCCGCTCATGATTTGATGAATGAAATAACAAGTTGAATTCATGGTAATATGGATAAACTTAATGATGGATGAAGCCCAATAAGTATTTCTTCAATTCAATCACAAGATGGAAACCCACAATAGTTGATAAGTGTTTGGAAAAGAAAATAAGAAAAATATCTGATGAAAAAGATGAAGCAATTTTATGTGCCACCCCCAAGTTAATTGTTTGATCCCCCCTACAGGTCTTTAAATAGTTAACCTAAATAAGGAAATAAAATTAAAATTTATGATTTTCTTTGGAATAGGTGACGACAGTCTTGACGGTGCATCAAACGTCGGACGGTGTATGCAGGATGTCGTCAAAGTTTCCAGTGAATTACTATCTTCTAATTTTTCTGAAGGCAAATCTGACGGCGTGTCAAATAAGTGATGGCCCATGAAAAATATTGTCATATCCTTACTGGAAATCAGCATAATCTGCCTCAGGTTGACGGCTACTTTGACAGCCTATCCCATGTTTAACGGTGCTGGCGAAACATTGTCATATTTCATCTCAACACCTCAAGTTCTGTCTAAGCTTGACGGCTACTTTTACAGCCCGTCATATGTCTCACGACGCTTCAGAAATGGCGTCAACTACACTTTAGCTCATTTGCACTAGATTTCAGTTGATTTATTTTTCTTTTCTTTGGGTTCTTCCCCGATCAATAGTATCTGCATTAAAATAATAAAAACAATAAAAAACAATAAAAGTTTCTTAAGACTTTGCAATTATTCTAGGTTAAAGGCCTTAAATGTGTTCGCAATTGCGCACAATCACATGCATTGCAAGTGTTTGATAAAATGCCCCAAAGAATAAGTTTTGAATAAATTCTTACATACCATGACCTTAAAGTGTTAGTATGATCTTTCTAACATTGATATTAGACCGGGGGTTATTAATACCCAAAAACTTAGTTGTTTACTTTGCTTAAGTACTTTAAGAAGAGTTTTGAATCTATTAAAGTATTATCAGTTTAGTCAGTGCATCATGTCAGTAGGCACAGTTCATTCCAGTGATTAGAATCAGTTCAGTAGAGAGTAGGATTTAGCACCAAGTAAACCCAAGGATAGGGGCTCACCTTCCAGTTGAGGGTGTGACCTTTACTAACTATCCCTGTGTTCCATAACTATGTAGACAGTGTAGGTTGAGATGTTAACCTGCCAGTTAAGGGTTGATCTCATAAGGGTACCTAACAGTTGAAGGTAACCCTTAGTCTTTCAGGACAACACTTTAGTGGATCCACACATTCATGTGTTAGTACCAGTGGCACAGTACTGACACCCTTCTAACTAGGGTCACAGGTTAGACCCTAATTAGATCGTTGGGGCATGTCGGTTTGATGATAGATCCCACAATCTCAGTTCATTATTCAGTATACTTCAGTTCAAGATTGTATTAGCTATATCATACAATTATCATTTATTCTATTATTAGATTTCAGTATTTCAGTTTACAGACTATTTTCGAAATCATGGTATATGCTTGGTCATGCATTCTTAGATTTTACAATATTCACGCATTTATATCAGTTATTCAGTTATCTCATCCTATTCAGTCAATTACTATTCATGTATATGAGCCCATGCATATCAGCTTAACCTCATTTAGCATACCAGTACATTCAAAGTACTGACCGCATACTCATTTCTTGCACTATGATATCTCATATCATTGGTTCTAACGCTCAGGTTCCCAACCACACTTAGACATCCCAACATATCAGTAGCAGAATTCGTGGTGAGTCCTCATATTTTGAGGACCGATTATATTTATTTTCATGCTTTTAGTTTAGTAGTTAGTTGGAGTTAGTTGGGGCCTATCCCATCAACTCTTATTGAATCAGGGGCTTTCAAACACTTCAGACAGTCAGTCAGTTGTCATTATTTTTATCAATTTTAGAGAGTTGTTCTCCGACAGTTGTTTCCAGATTTATGATTAAAAAATGCTTTAGAACTTGAAACTTTATAGCGTATTTGGATATTCCGCACAAGTTATTTTGTTTTTATTATTCAGTGCTCACAGCAGGTACCGGCTCATGGTTTAACTTATGGTCACTTATGATCGTAAGCACCGTGTGGAATCCAGGTTGTACTCCTGGGGTATTATGAACTTGGTATTAGAGCCTAAGGTTCTAAAGTATCCTAAGGAGTCTAAAAGTCGCATTAAGTAGAGTCTTATGAATGGGTGTATAGCGCTCCACACTTATGGATAAGAGGCTACAAGGAAGTTTTAGGAAAAATTCCCTTCTTTTCATGTTCATATCGTGTGAGTAAGCATGAGCTCAAGTTAAACTCTTTGTCTAATTCAAATTTTCCTTTCGTTTATAGAACATGCCACCCAGAAAGACTAACAAAAAAAACTAAGAACTAGCCAGCACCTCCGCCCGTTCAAGAAGATCCCCTGAATAAGTACATTTCTCACAGAGAATTCAGAGCAATATTCACCACTCTAGCCTAGTCTGTGATAGCTCAGAATGGTTGGCTAACTGGTGTTCAGGCTAATCCAGTAACTAATACTACTGTATCTAGAATTCGGGACTTCACCCAAATAAACTCTCCTTTATTTTCAGGGTCTAAGTATGAAGAGGATCCACAGGAATTCCTCGACATAGTGCAGAAAGTAACAAATATTATGGGGGTAACTGCTAGTGAGATTACTAAGTTAGCTAACTATCAGTTACAAGATATAGCTCATACGTGGTTTAAGTAGTGAAAAGTAGATAAGAGGCACAAATACAGGGCCTATAGAATGGGAAGAGTTTGCTTCTGCCTTCTTAGATATGTTCTTTCTGTTGGAGTTGAGGGAGGCTAAGAGGTTAGAGTTCATCAACTTGAAGAAGGGCAACACGAGTATGAAAGAGTATTCCCTCAAGTTTACTTAGGTGGCCAGGTATGATCCTCAGTATTTTAGGCCCGATAGGATCATAAGAGTTCTCTTGATGTGGTTACTGGTACGTTGCTAGTCTTTTATTTATATGCTTATGCTTTGTTAGATCTTAGAGATTCTATGTCTTTTGTAACTCCTTACATAGCCATCAACATTGGAGTCAGTTCCAAAATCCTAACAGAGCTTTTCTCAATCTCTACCCCAGTGGGTAAGTCTATCATAGCCCGGCGGGTATCCAGGAACTGTCCGATTATGGTGTCTTAGAAAGTTACTTCAGCATACCTTGTAGAGCTAGAGATGATAGATTTTGATGTCATTCTCAATATGGATTGGCTCCAGTCATGCTATGCTTCTGTTGATTGTAGAAGCAGAATTGTCTATTTTCAGTTCCCGAATGAACCTATCCTAGAATGGAGGGGTAGTACCACAACACTTAAGGGTCAACTTGTTTCGTACCTTAGAGCGAGAAAAGTTATATCCAAGGGGTGTGTCTATCATCTGGTGAGAGTAAAAGACTCTAGTTATGATACTTCTAATCTTGAGTTAGTTTCGATTGCAAGTAAATTTCCAGATGTGTTTCCCAAAAATCTCTCAAAGTTCCTCCCAAAAGAGAAATTGACTTTGGAATATACCTTCGTCCTGTTACTCATCCCATCTCTATTCCGCCATATAGAATGGCTCCAGCTGAACTTAAAGAGTTGAAAGAACAGCTAAAAGACCTCTAAAACAAAGGGTTCATCAGTCCCAGCATATCTCCTTGGGGTGCACCAGTTCTATTCATGCAAAAGAAAGATGGTTATCTTAGAATGTGTATAGACTACCGTCAGTTGAACAAAGTCACCATCAAGAATAAATACCCTCTTCCTAGAATTGATTACTTGTTTGACCAACTTCAGGGTGCTAGTTACTTTTCTAAGATAGACCTCAGAACCGGCTATCATCAGCTCAGAGTAAGAGAAGGTGACATTCTGAAAACAGCTTTCATAACTCGGTATGGTTACTTCGAATTTCTAGTCATGTAATTTGGTCTTACCAATGCCCCAACATATTTCATTAACTTGATGAACTGTGTGTTCAAGTAATACTTGGACATGTTCATTATAGTCTTCATCAATGACATCCTTATTTAATCCCGCAATGAAAATAATCATGCAGACTATCTCAGAATAGTATTACAGACTCTCAGAGCCCATCAGTTATTCACCAAATTTAGTAAATGCAAATTTTGGCTAAGGTCAGTAGCTTTTCTTGGTCATATAGTTTTCGATGATGGCATTAGAGTTGACCCTTAAAAGACCAAAATAGTGAGAAACTGGCCCAGACCTATTTCTCCATAAAATATTAGGAGTTTCTTGATTTTTGTTGGCTATTACTGATGGTTTGTTAAAGAATTTTCATCAATTGTATCCCTCATGTCCATATTGACTCAAAAGAAAGTCAAGGTTCAATGGCCAGATTCCTGTGAGAAGAGTTTTCAAGAGTTGAAGACTCGACTCACCTTAACCCCAGTTTTGACTTTGTCGGATGGTTTAGATAGATTTTTGGTGTACAATGATGCCTCTAGAGTTGGTTTGGGTTGTGTTTTGATGCAAAAGGGTAAGGTCATAGCCTATGCCTCTAGACAGCTTAATCCCCATGAAAAGAATTACCCTACCCATGATCTAGAAATTGCAGGCGTCGTGTTTTCCTTAAATATTTAAAGGCACTATTTGTATGGGGTGCATGTTGATGTGTTCACAAATCACAAAAGCTTGCAGTATATGTTTTCATAGATGGATTTGAATTTGAGTCGGAGAAGATGGTTAGAATTGTAGAACGATTATGACATGAGTGTTTTGTATCATCTAGGCAAGGCCAATGTTGTGGCAAATTCCTTTAGTAGATTGTCTATGTGTAGCACTGCTCATGTTGAGGATAGTAAGAAAGAGCTAGTTAGGGAAATTGATCAGCTTGCCAGACTAGATATTTGTTTGGGTGATTTAGATGAGGGTAAGATTTGGGTGCAGCATAGTTCAAAATCTTCTTTAGTTACTGAAGTGAAAGAAAAGCAAGATAGGGATCCCAGTTTAGTTAAGCTAAAGAAGTCAGTCAGAGATTAGAAAATAGAGGTTTTCTCCCAAGGGGGAGATGGTGTGTTGCGTTTCTAGGTTAGGCTATGTGTGCCATATGTAGATGATGTGAGACAGGAATTCTCGCTAAAGCATATGGTGTGTGTTACTCTATTCATCCAGGGGCCACTAAGATGTACTGTGGCTTATAAGAAGTCTATTGTTGTTGTGGTATGAAGAGGGACATTGCAGAGTTTGTGGCTAAGTGCTCTACGTGTCAGCAATTTAAGGTTGAGTACCAAAAGCCTAGTGGTTCCATGAAGGAGTTTAATATTCCTACTTGAAAGTAGGAGGAAGTGAACATGGACTTTGTGACGGGTTTGCCTCGTACTCGTCGTCAGCATAATGTTTTTTAGGTCATTGTGGATAAAATGACCAAATCAGCCTATTTTTTGCCAGTCCATACTTCTTATTCAGCCGAGGACTATGCCAAGATCTATCTCAGAGATTTGGTTAGGGTGCATCGAGTTCCATTATATATCATTTAAGATAGAGGTACCCATTTTACCTCACTTTTGGAAAACGTTCCAGAAGGGTCTTGGTACCCAAGTTCATCTCAACACAGCCTTTCACCCTCAGACAGATGGTCAAGAAGAAAAGACCATTCAGACTTTAGAGGATATGTTGAAAGCGTATGTCATTGACTTTAAGGGCCATTGGGATGACTACTTACCTTTGATTGACTTTACGTATAATAACAACTATCATTCTAGTATTCAGATGGCTCCGTTTGAGGATCTTTATGGGAGGAGATATAGATCTCTAATTGGTTGGTTTAAAGTAGGTGAGGCTGCATTGGTAGGGCCTGACTCAATGTTTGATGCTTTAGATAAAGTATAGTTAATCAGGGAGAGGCTTAATACAGCCCAGAGCCGATAGAAATCGTATGCAGATGTGAGAAGAAAAGATCTTAAATTTAAGATTGATGACTTTGTGTATCTAAAAATCTGTCCAATCAAGGGAGTGAGGAGATTTGGTAAGAAGGAGAATCTTAATCCCCGATATGTTGTCCTTATAGGATTCTGAGACATTTCGAAAAGGTGACTTACGAGCTTGATTTTCCAGTAGATTTGGCATCAGTGCACCCAATATTCCATGTCTCTTTGTTAAAGAAGTGTATTGGTAACCCAACTATAGTTGTAGTCCACGTAGAGAGTGTAGATATTCAGAATAGTCTCTCTTACGAAGAAGTCCCAGTAGAAATCCTTGATCATTAGACTCGCAGATTAAGAAACAAAGAAGTTCCTTTGGTCAAAGTTCTTTGGCGGAACTAGTCCGTTGAGGGAGCCACTTGGGAAGTAGAAGCAGACATGCGAACCAAGTACCCTCATCTCTTCTCCGCAAACTTAGACTCAACTTAAGGTAACAGTCTTTCTTAGATTTACTTTGTTCCATGCTAAGTTCCAGTTGCATATCTTTCTTATATCATTTATGTATGCATGAATCAGTTCAGTCATATGTCGGTTCTCAAGATTCAGTCATGTTTCAACTATGCACGTTAGTATAGTCGCAGTACCTCAGTGTCTCTCAGTTTAACCTATCTTATTCGAGGATGAATATTCCCAAGGGGGAGATATTGTAAGGCCTCATAAAGTCCTAATCCATCATTCCTATATAGCATGCCAAAAGAGGTCCCAGACTTAGAAAAATTTCAGCGAAGTGTTAAGACTTAGTCTTATTTTTGTCCTCGTTAATTAAGTGGTCTCATTTTCAATCTTTTCGGCCTTAGATTGTCAATTTTTAAATTGATTCATGATCACGGTTATCTATAGGTTATCTCGGGTGAGTTTTAAAATTTTTGGACATCATTTGAGATATGTTTGGATGATCGAAACAGTGAGCCAATGTGATCAGGATGCATCAAGTTAGCCATCGGTTCATCACCATCGATGCAATGTGTTGGCAATCGCGTTGACACCATCGACGCGATGCATCATCTGCAGCATCGTTGGGCACATTTTGTGCAATTAATATTGAGTCCAAAGGGGTAGTTGGGTCATTTTCCCCTTACATCATTTAGCCATAACATGAAATTAAGTCTCCCAAAAGGAAAATTCACTTATTATTTCATAAAATTCTCTCAAGACCAAATCCTAGGTTCATCAAAGTTCAAGTCCTAATCTCAAGAACTTACTAACAACTTTCACGAATTCAACTACTCGGGTATGTTATATGTTTATCCATGGGCCCTTTTCACCCATGGAGTTCAAGAACCTAATTTCAAATTCAAAGTTATGGATTATACAAGTTATTGTGATTTTAACTAAGAATCCCCATGAATTTTGATTCTATATCATGTTTCCATAAAATTGTTATTAAACAATACATGTTTTGAATGGTGTTGTTCGCTGATTTAAGTCTTATTTTGTGGATTTAGTATCAAAATCATGCTACTACTAGTTGCTTTAAAATAAAACTATTTCCCTGTTTAAGCCATGCATTGCAAGTGTTTGATGAAATTCCTCAAAGAATGAGTTTTCAATAAATGCTTACATATCATGTCCTTAAAGTGTTAGTATGATCTTGCTATCATTGATATCGAGTACTGGGGGTTATGAATACCCAAAAACTTAGTTGTTTAATTAGCTTAAGTACTTTTAGAAGAGTTTGGAATCAATTAGAGTATTATCAGTTTAGTCAGTACATCATGTCAGTAGGCTCAGTTCAGTCCAGTGATTAGAGTTAGTTTAGTTGGGAGTAGGATTTTGCACCGAGTGAATCCAGGGATGGGGACTCACCTTCCAGTTGAGGGTGTGACCTTTAGTAGCAGTCCCTCCATTCCATAACTACGTAGCCAGCGTAGGTTAAGATGTTAAGCTACCAGTTGAAGGTTGATCTCATAAGGGTACCTACCAGTTGAGGGTAACCCTTAGTCCTTCGGGACAATACTTTAGTGGATCCACGCAGCCATGTGTTAATACCCGTGGCACGGTACTGACACCCTTCCAACTGGAGTCACGGGTTGGACCCTAATTAGCTCATTGGGGCATATCAGTTAGATGATAGCTCCCATAGTCTCAGTTCAGTATACTTCAGTTCAGGCTTGCATTACCATAGCATTCAGTTATCAGTTATTCAGTTATTAGATTTTAGTATTTCGATTTACAGACTATTTTTAGAATAATGTTATATGCTTGGTAATGCATTCTCAAATTTTACAGCATTCACATATTCATATCAATTATTCAGTTATCTCATGCTATTCAGTCAATTATTATTCATGTACTTGTGCCCATGCATATCAGCTTAACCCCATTTAGCATACCAGTACATTCAAAGTACTGACTGGATACTCGTTTCTTGCACTATGATGTCTCATATCATAGGTTAGGATGCTCAGGTTCCCGACCGCACTTAGACATCACAGCACATCAGTAGCAACAGTTGTGGAAAGTCCTCATATTTCGAGGACCGACTATATTTATTTTCATGCTTTTAGTTTAGTATTTAGTTGGGGCCTGTCCCATCAACTTCTATTCAGTTAGTTTTAGAGGCTTTCGGACACTTCAGACAATCAGTTAGTTGTCATTATTTTTATCAGTTTCAGACAGTTGTTCTCTGGCAGTTGTTTCCAGATTTATGATTCAAAAATGTTTTAGAACTTAAAACCTTATGGCGTATTCAGATATTTTGCACATGTTATTTTGCTGTTATTATTCAGTTCTTACAGAAGGTACCAACTCATAGGTTTGTTTATGGTCACTTTTGACTGTAAGCATCGTGTGGCATCCAGGGTGTACTCTCGGGGCATTACACCATCGCTTAAGCGACTATGTAGGACCAAGGATGATTGCTAAAATGATCCTCTGATCACTTAAGTAGCCATTGTTTAAGATACCAAAGATCCGCTTATGAGGTTGCACCCGCTAATGCCAAGCACCAGATTTTGGTAAGTCCAAATAGACTCCGATCGGGTGCTCAAAATTCGTTCGAAACTCGTTCACGCAAGCAAACTATGATTCCATACTAAATTCAACATTCTGGAATCAATGGAACCATTGAAACTTTCATTTGAGATTTTTCTATTAAAAGTGGGTCCCACATCTAGTTCTATTTTAACTAATTCTACCCAATAGCTCAAACTGAGTTCGGAAGCCTCGAAACCTAAACCAAGGGTCCCCCGAATCTAAATCAATGTTCTAGAGCTGATGGCAGTGTCAGAATGCTCATCCGATATTGTTTATTAGGATTTTGATCTGAGACCAATTCCTTAACAACGAAAACTTCAAACAGAAAATGAGCCTATAACCCAAAGAACTGTCCGATAATCGAACCGACAGTTCTGAATAAGTCATAAATAACTTATAGTCACTACGGGAAGACTCAAAATGCTAGAAAACACACAAAATCAAGAAAATCAGTAGAAGGGTCATTACAAAATAGTACTCCTATAGATGACAATAGTGAATTATCACGGAGCATAATTTTTTTTCTAAAGTTAATTCACTAGTCAATGTGCCTATGACTAGTTGTTTTATCTATAATAAAAAAAACCCACAAGTAAAGTACAAGAGGACTATGTCTTTACATGGAGCATAAATACCCAACTGGTAACTACTCCCTTTATTTCTTTTTAATTCTTCAACTTATTTTTCGTAAGTTAATTTGAGTAAGTTTCAAAGGTAAATTAGATTAATTAATTTAACTTTTTAAATTAATATATATTCAAAAACTACATGAAAAATATAATAAATAATAATTTTTCTTTTTTTAATTTGATTAAAAAATATATTTTAAAATATTGATCAAAATTTATATTGTTTGACTCTAAAAAGGAAACGGAAGCAATTAAAAAGGAGTGGAGGGAGTGGTATGCAAATATTTTGTTAGATTATATATTCAATTCAACTGACAAAAAATATGTCTTTTGTCTTTTGGGGAAGGCTAAATTGTTTGTTCTAAACTCTTGTACCTCCGCGTGCCAAATCGGCTTTTTTTTTTTGCTAGTTATTTTCATGCTTTCAAATTAAAAACAATGAACTTTGATTTGTTTCCATGTTTGTTCACTTAGATTATTCGATTTCATTGGAAAAAATTGATCAACCATACCATAAAGGGCAGGACGATTAAGCTATTATAGTTTAATGGCAGAAAAGATTTTTAATTTGAAGCTTAAATCGAAAAATAAAATCAAGCAAAAGTCATTTCATTTACATGTTTTTTTTTTAAATTGGAGATGGGATTTGTGGTAAAAGATGATATTCTCCATTTTATTATAAGATGGCCTTAGATCAAAAATAAGCTAATACGTCTAAATTTTTTTATTTTTGATTTAGTTTTTCCATATTTATTTTTTAAATTTATTTTAACACCATAACTTGTTTAAAAATTATGTTAGCTTAATCGGACTTAAAATTAGTTAATTAAACCTACTCTAAGTCGCCTTTTGAGTCGAGGGAATTTCCTTTCGATTCAAAATGTGAGGGTCATTAATTGAAGCACATTTTCTCATCCTTAAAATTAGTTAAAACAATAAATAGAAATAATAATAATCAGCTTCTAGAAGCAGTAAAATCCTACAAGATTTTAGCTAGAAATAAATAAAAAAACTTAGAAAAAAGAGTTGCACACGTTTTGAATTGGGCTTAGCCCAAAAACATGTACAATTACATGGGAAAAGAATCCGTGTTTGTAACTAGGGTTTTACACCCTAGAAAGTCATATAAATAGAAGCCTTTTCAAACATAAAAAATATAATTTTCGAGCCGCAATACTTTTGCTTACGAATATTCTCTACTCAAGGCTATAGCAGAAGACTGCAAACTCAGATAGCAATGTTATAGACAAATTGTGTCAAAGCTTCAAAATGTAAGTAATTTTATGATCTCATTTTATCATTATTATCTAAATTACATGTAAGTTAATTGATTATGTGCTTGCTTCGTCACGCATGTTCCATCGCCTAATAGAAAAAAGAAACTCTTTAACTTCTATTAGGAAAACATGGAATATACTCTAAGAGAAGCTAGAAAAGTGTAATTAATAAAATGATTTTCTTTATCAAAAACTCATGTATCGACACTAATTGGTTAGTAAAGATGTACACTGAGTAATTAAAAAAATACTATACAATTCAAAAAATTGTGATAACTATTTAAGATAGTTGGAATCGACTCCTCTCTATTTTTATTTCCTTTATTTTCTAAATGTTTACTTGGATTAAAAACACATATCATAGTTAATATTAATGACTGAAATTTAATTGCCAAAACAAAATCCTAAGCAAGGTTAGAGTCTCAGTATTGATAAAGCCAATGAATACTAACTTTTGGACCAGTTTTGATGTCTTTTGTTTTGTGTTTTATCAGAACCTAGGTTTAGTTCCAAAGAATTAATTTGAATTATTATGATCTAATTCATTTGTGCTTTAAGAAATATTTTGAACCTGCTGTAATTGATAAATTGTAATCTTTATTTTGTGATATATGACCCAGTACACTAAACATTCAATTAATTAAGAAGTATGCTTGTGGTTCTTTTGTTAGGACATATGTTATGTTTTGTCTTTCAATAAAGTGATGGAATTGTGTTGAGTGTGCGAATAAAAGTCTCACATTAATAGTTGAAAAAATTAGAAAGCTACACATAAGGTACTCTTAATGGTGTGAAGTCCTTTAAAAAAATTGTGTGAGTTTGGTTCAAAGTGGACAATATACACACTATGTAAAAGTATCTTTGAGTTGGTTGGGCTCAACAATTGATAGCTGAAAAGATTGAGGAACTACGTATAAGGTGTAGGATCTCTTAATGGTGTAATAACTGTTAGAAAAAAAAATCGTTTGGATTTAGCCTAAAATGAAAAAAATCACATCATGTAGGAATATATTTGTATTAGCTGAGCCCAAATTGGTATGAGAGCTAGATTCAACGGGATAACTATAGGGAAGATCTTTGAATGTTGCTTGTCAAGTTTCTATCTCTTTTGTAATCTTGTTAACATGTTTTGTTGAATATAAAAGTCTAGTGAAGCCCTGTGGGGCTCTTTCGATTCACTAGCACTGTTGCCTTGTTATTCATCTCATTTTCTTGTTCAGAACACAAACTCAAAGTTTAGTGAAGCCGTGTGAGGCCTATTTCGATTCACTAGCAACTTGTTGTTCATTTTGTTGTTCTTGTGTTGGTTGGAATCTCTTGATACACACATAGTCTTGTATCATTTGGTATCAAAGCTCAAGGCTTGGTTTTGTTTTTACAAAAACCAGTCTTGAGAAGGTCTTACCAAAAGTGTATTCTTGAACATTTTGGCCGAAAAATGCTTGTTAGATCTACAATAATTTTGTTTGTCTAGTTTGTTTCTTGTGTTGATTTCTTTCTCATGAACACAAAAGGTGTCTAAAGCTAAGTTGAGTTTAACATATTGACATTGCTATTATGGATTCTAAGTGGTAGTATGATGAACTTTAAGTATGCCGAGTTGTGTGTTGTTGTTGCTTGATGTTTACAGTGGGTCATTGTTGGTGAATTGTGGTTATGTTCTTGAAGTATTGTTGTGGTGTTCATCTTGATATTCTCCTCATCTCATGTCTTGACCACTATAAAGACTAAAATAGATCCAAAAAGGTTGCATGACAAAGTTGTAAAGTTGTTTGTAAGAAGACTTATCAACATCACTTCCTTGATTTAACCACCACTTTTCCTTAAAACAAGGAGCCTTGTCTTATGGAACTAGTAAAGTCAAGTCTCACCTTTTCAGTTGAAAAAAGTTGAAAAGGTTACAAGACTTTACTTTTCCTCCAAAAGCAAAGTCATCCATTACAAAAGTTATGAAGATTAAGGCTTCAAGTTGATGAACAAAATGCATGGACCTGTGACCAATACTATGCTTCCACGTCACCTTAATCACTATTCACGTCATTAATTAAGCTCAATTTGGATATTCTAGTTTCTTATTATTGATTCTTAGTTTCTTCTAATTGACTCGAGAACTAATTAGCAAGCTAGTACATTCCTACTAGGTTTTCAATTAGTCCTTTGAAGCCTTATATTCGTGTAATCGCTTGTTTGTGTCCTTTAGTCATTTGAATAAGTTGTAATTCCTTAACTCTAGTCCGATAGAAATTCTTTGAGTTTCAAAAAAGAATCCACTCCAGCCAAGAGCATACTAAACCTTAAGGATTCATGGGTTACTAGTCAATCTACAACACTTGTGGAGTTCGAGTGTAAGTGATCTGAGAGAGTGTGGGCGGGGAGAGGTTTTAAACTAACTTGTTTGTTGCTTGTGTAGGTGATACCTTGACAATGGAGGGAACCACATCTCAAACCATGGATTCTAATAAAATGGAGAATATGAGGGTCACTCTTGAGGTTGTCACCCGAACTTTTAAAAGGTTGAGTACGGAAGTGAAAGCCATAAGGGGAGAAGTGACGGATATTAGTGGGAGGTTAGAAAAAGTGGAGAATCAAAGGAACTCTCACCCTTCTACTCCTCGACATGTTTCATCAAGTGGACATGATAGAAATTCCTCCTTCACCGTTACTCCCAAAACATGGCCACATTAGTTAAATCCTTCACTAGCTCTACTAAATGCCTTAAGCCAAACCACCCACAACTCCCTAACCCAAGACTCCAATAGACCAACTCATTCCTTAACTCCTCAAGTTTCGTAAGAGGGACATGGGCGTCCAATACCTCCACTAAATCTAAACCCTCCCTTCCGAGCTCCACTAAAACAAATACCACCCCCCCACAAAATCCAATCCCTCCAAATCAAGTTCCACATATCTAAAATTATTCCATCTACTTTGAGGAATATGGTAAAGAGGATTATGAAGGGTATGGAGCCCTTAACGATGCTTACATGAGACAGGAGGAGATGAGAGGGGGATATGTGGATCCAAGAATATACCGAGGGTATGGAGAAAGGGAAAACCAATACCAAGAGAGACGTAGGCATCAATACCATCAAATTGAGCCTACCTATCTTTAAGGGTGAAAATGACCCCGAGGTGTGTCTTGCTTGAGAGTCTGCGTGTGATAAAGTGTTTCAAGTGAATGATACTCGGAGGAGAAGAAGAGTTGTTATGCCATAGCTCACTTTGAAGGCTATGCTAACACATGGTGGGAATACGTCAAATGGTTTGGTAATGAGTTGATTGATGGACAACCACTACCTTGGTTTCAGTTGAGGTACCAAATGAGACAATGGTACTTTCTTGAGAGTTATCGACATGAGTTGCTTGCTAGATTGTACAACTTGCAGGAAGGAAATCGAAGTGTGATGGCATATTATGATGAGTTTCAGCAACTCATGTTGAAATTTGATCATCGTGGGGAACAAATTAGTCATGACATCATTCGGTTCAAGTGTAGCTTGAAAAAAGAGATATCCACTCATTTGAAACTTCACAAGTTTGATACCATTGAAGTTATTTTTCAAGCGGCTCTTGAGATTGAAAGGAAACTTAAAGAGAGGTCGTCGTTCAAAGCAAAGGGAAAATCAACCTCAGGTTGGTCGAGGGGCAAGTATATGGTTCAATCCTCTTCAGGTTGGCCCAAAAACACGGACCAACCCGAAATTACTAGGCCACCCGAGTCCAAAATAGTCCACAAAATCCCTCTGAGGCGAGAAGCTCACAAGTATCCTAATCCTAAAGGGTTCCAATGCTTCAAGTGACAAGGTTGGGGACATAAGGCCTACAAATGCCCTAACCAACACAATGTAATCCTTAGGGAAGGTAGATTGTATTTTCTTGGTCAAGAAGTGGGTATTAAAGGTGATAAGAGTGAGGCCAACCTCAAGATAAAGAGACAGTCGAGAAGCAGCCACATGATGATGATGATGATGATTGTGAGGATGCTTATCCATAAGAAAGAGAGTGCGTGGTCCCAAACATTGTAGTGAGGTGTGCTATGATTAGTAAGGCAATAGATGATCCTAGCCAATGGGAGAATCTATTTCATACTAAATGTTGTGTTAAGGGAAGTGTGTGCACTATGGTGATAGATAGTGGAAGTTATGCCAATGTGGTTAATGTTACAATGGTGAACTTTTTGTAATTGCCGACTACACCTCACACTAGTCCTTACAAGTTGTAATGGTTGAATGAATGTGGTGAGTTAAAGGTTATAAGTCAATGTGTGATACGTTTAAAGGTAGACAACTACCATGATGAGGTGCTTTGCGATGTGATATCAATGCAAGCTTGTTACTTGTTGTTAGGAAGGCCTTGGCAATATGATAGGTCGACCAAATATGATGAAAGGTCCAATTGGTATACACTTGAGAAGGATGTCCGAAAGGTCGCTCTTCATTTATTATTGCCTTCCTAAGTGAATGAATTACACCAAAAGATGCAGAAATTGAGGAAAAAGGGAAATAAGGCTGAGAGTGAGGGGAAAGAAGGGGAATTCGAGAGAGAGAGTAGGGGAAGCTGAGGGGTCCCTAAATTCTAAAGGGCACGAGAGCATAGTGATAATGTCTACGAGACAAGAACTATTATTGGATCATGAAGAGGATACTCCGATGCTCCTCCTGGCTCACTGTTTTAATAGTAACCCCACTAACATTTCCATTTCTCCTCTTATCTCTCATGTTTTGCAGGATTACGAGGTTGTCTTACCAAAGGAATTTCCAAAAAGATTCCCTCCACTTTGGGGCATTGAGCACTAAATTAATTTTGTGCCGGGTTCACAATTGCCCAACAAACCGGCTTATAGAAGCAACCCAATGGATACCAAGGAATTGCAATGCCAAGTTGAGGAACTTCTCAAAAAAGGGTACATCAAGAAGAGTATGAGTCATTGTATGGACCCGGATCTACTAGTTCCCAAGAAAGATGAGACTTGGCATATGTGCACTGATTGCCAAGCCATCAATAAGATAACAATAAAATATCGTCATCCTATTCCTAGGCTAGATATTATGCTTGATAAATTGAGTGGTTCATGTTTGTTTTCTAAAATTGATTTGAGGAGTGGCTATCACCAAATTCATATGCAACCGGGTGATGAATGGAAAACCTACTTCAAGACCGAATTCAGTCTCTATGAATGGATGGTTATGTCATTCATCCTAACAAATGCTCTAAGTACTTTCATGAGGCTAATTAATCTTGTGATGAAGCCATTTATCAGAAAGTTTGTTGTTGTTTAGTTTGATGATGTGTTGGTGTATAGTAAGTCCTTAGATGAGCATGTAAAGCATTTATAATGTGTGTTTGATGTCCTCCGAAAGGACAAGTTATATTCTAATCTAGAAAAGTGTTCTTTTGGTATCCATGAGGTTGTATTTCTTGGGTTTGTGGTGAGCTCAAGAGGGGTCAAAGTGTATGAATCTAAGATTGACACCATTAAAAATTGGCCAACTCCCAAAACCATAGGTGAAGTGAGAAGGTTCCATGGGTTGGCTAGTTTTTATAGATGTTTTGTCAAGGGATTTAGCACCATTGCCGCCCCCTTGACCAAAGTGATTAAAAAGGATCGGCCTTTCAAGTGGAGAGATGAACAAGCTAAGTCCTTTGAGGACTTGAAAACTATGCTCATCTCATCCTCTTTCCTACAATTGCCAAATTTTGACAAGACTTTTGAGGTCGAATATGATGCTAACAAAGTCGGCATAGGCGCGGTTTTAATGCAAGAATTAAAATCCATTTCCTACTTTAGCGAAAAGATCGAAGGAGCAACTCTAAACTACTCTACGTACGATTTATATTTGTATGCCTTGATTAGAGCCTTGGCTACTTGGCAACATTATTTGTGGCCTAAAGAATTCGTGATCCGAACAGATCATGAATCCTTGAAGCATCTATGGGCACAAGACAAGCTTAACCGACGGCATGCCAAAAGGATTGAATTTCTTGAAACTTTCCCTTATGTTATTCATTACAAGAAGGGTAAAGACAATGTGGTTGCCATGCTTTGTCCCAATAACATGCGCTTGTGTCTACTTTGTCGTCTGAGTTGATGGGGTTTGAAAGCGTCAAGTCTTTATATTTCGAGGACCCTCACTTCGCTCCTATCTATAGGGAAAGTGAAGAGTTCGATACGGATAGGTGGGTTATGGATAGGGGTTTCCATCTCTATACCAAATTTGATGGATACTTGTTTAAGGGTAGACGATTATGTATTCTCTCAAGTTTGTGGAGAGAGTTAATTATGGGAAAAGCACACAATGGTGGTCTAATGGGCTATTTTGGGGTCAAAAAGACCCTCAAAATTTTAGAAGAACAATTTTATTGGCCTAGAATGCACAAGGATGTGGCCCAGATTTGTGGCCAATGTGTTGAGTGCAAAGGAACGGATCCAACCCTAAGGGTTTTACACCCCATTGTCCACCCCTTTGCGCCCTTGGCTTGACATATCAATGGACTTCGTGTTGGGATTTTTGAGGACTAGAAGGGGCGAGATAGTATTTTTGTCGTGGTAGATTGGTTTTCCAAGATGGATCACGTTATTCCTTGTTCCATATGTGAAGATGCGCCTAGTGTAGCTTCTTTTTTTGTTGATAGTATCGTAAAACTTCATGGTGTTCCGAGGACTATAGTAAGTGATAGGGATTCTAAATTCCTAAGCCCCTTTTGGAATCCATGTGGGGTAGGATCGGTACTAAGTTATTATTTTTGACTTCATGCCACCCACAAACCGATGGCCAAACGGAAGTAGTAAATAGGACCTTAGGTCCTATGCTACGATCCATGGTTAAGAGAAAAAATAACTTCTTGGGAGGAGCACTTACCGTTGATTGAATTTTATTATAATCGTGTAATACACTCAAGCACAGGAATGACACTCTTTGAGTGTGTATACGGTATCAACCTCCTCACCTCTTTGGATTTAACCCCTTTCCCAAGTGATATTTAGATAAGCTTAGATGGAAGCAAACGGGCCGAATCCATGAATAAGCTACATGAATAGGTGAGGTTACGATTGGAGAAGAAAAAACAAGAAGTTGCAAGGCGAGCCAACAAAGGAAGAAGAAATCACATTCTTGAATTGGGAGATTGGGTGTGGGTTCACCTAAGGAAGGGTAGATTCCCATCTCAAAGGAATGCTAAGTTGATGCCGTGGGGTGATGGGTCATTCCAAGTATTAGAAAGGATCAACGACAACTCCTACAAGATTGATCTACCCTCGGAATATCAAGTGCACAACAGTTTTAACGTGTGTGACCTCTCTCGGGTAGAAATAGTGGAGGATGGCAATGATCCAAATTTGAGGACAAATTCTCTTAAAGATCTAACTAAATAACTTTCACACAAAGCGAAGCACGTGAGTTGCAACGATTCCAAGCCTTATTCATGCAAATGGCTGTGTTTGAGTTAGTACTTGATCCACCAAATGGTTTAAATATTTTTAAGTGTGAAGAGGAACCTTGAAGTGTAATAAACTTACACCTTAAGGCCACCCCATGACAAGGGTTAAATGGTTATTTTATTTTTCATTTGTGGTATAATATAAATAGACAACATTAGGGTTATTTTGCCTCTGTTCATTCATAATATTGAAGACAACAACTACATTGTAATTTTTATTAACTTCACTCCTCACTTGAAAAGCCCCAAAATCGAAATTCACAAGGAGAGTGATCTAGAAACTAGGATCTTGTGGTTCTTTGAGTTCCTCTTGGTCCAAGTAAGAACTTGGTGTTGATATTCACTAGTCCTATGGTCCTTTCTCATTGTTAGGGTTCTTAGATCTTTGAATATTGTATGTCAAGTTTCTATCTCATTTGTAATCTTGTTAACATTGTGTCGTTGAATCTAAAAGTTTAGTGAAGTCGTGTGGGGCTCTTTCGATTCACTAGCATTGTTGCCTTGTTATTCATCTCATTTTCTTGTTCAAAACATAAACTCAAATTCTAGCAACTTGTGTTAGGCCTAATTCGATTCACTAGCAACTTGTTCTTCTTCTTGTTGTTCTTGTGTTGGTTGGAATCTCTTGATACACACATAGTCTTGAATCACTTATTAGAGTTGAAAATTACACTAAAATTGATGTATTTGCTGGAGTTAAAAATCCTTTTGGATATAATTCATTTACTCGAGCTGAAAATGCAATTAGTTCTCATTAAACTCATCAACAAAGTGAGTCTTCTAAAAAGACCTTTTCTATTATTAATAAAAAATAGAAAAGCAAGAAAAACAGTGGAAGATGATAATAAGACATTTCTTAAAGGCAACAACTTTACTCAAAGTCAAGGTAAAAGAATCAACACTTTGATTAACAAAATTGAAAATTATGACCAGTTTGATATTTGTGATCAAATTTATTCCATCATAAATTCTCCGTATCTGAGTTTTTCTTCATAAAAAAACGTATCAAAGTTTCAATAGTTTTCTGTGGAGATGACAAAAAGATAAAATTATTTAAATATATAGGTGAACTTGAGCGGCAAATAATGATATAAATGATTATCAATGATAAACTTTGAAACTAGTAAACTTGAAGTTGTAGTACTAGTTTGGTAGTCATGGCTAACAACTCCAAAGTTTGATTGTGATGCTATTTTTTGCTACCTCTCATTACTGGTGTGGGTACAAGGATGCTAGATTTCATTTAGAACGACGTTTGTTTAACATTGTAACTCTAGTGCAAATGTTAAGTTCACATGTAATTATATATATAATTGTTGTGATAGTCTTCAGCTTCTCCTTTTAGCTGTTCAATTTTGAGAATTTTCAATATTTTTTTAAAATATAACAAGACGATTTTTTTTAAAATATAACAATGCACTGAGCTCACAATCAATTTAAGTATATCTCTCTTTTTTTTTTTCATTTTATTTATTTTCTGGATTTTCATACTCTATATTTATATTATATGAATTATATTGCAATCCCCCCTCCCCTCCCCTGTCTCCCTCTCCCTTCCGCCCTAGATAATTAAGTGATAATATTAATATTATTTTTTATAATAAATAATGAAGTTTTACAAAGAAATTACTTAATCTATAGTATGTGAATGCAATTTTATAAACATGCTTTAGAAATACACAGATGCATATTGCTTTAGCAAAATAAGAATTGATTCCAACATAATTAATCATAACATTATTAATACGCCCTATTTACATTACTAAAGATATTTGTTTCACACTTGTCAATTACAAAATTAAAATAGAATAAATAATTTTTATTTGTTTTTGTAACGCCCCGAATCTTTGCATGATCCTAGTATCCTATAGAAGAGTGTACGCTTAGAAAAAAAATCAAGTCTTGAAGTATTATTTTAGGGGTACAATGGTTTTTTCTCTATTAAAAATCATTCCTCCTGCATTAAAAACTCCTTAAACATCGAAAAAAATCCTACACTTTAAAAGTAAAAAAAAAAAAAACTATCCCCCTCTCTCAAGCTCGCAACCTTCAAGTTGAAAGAGAAATCAAGTTAGAGCTCCAAATCCAAAGGATACTTCCCCATCATTCTTGTTTAAGGTACGTAATAGTAATACCTTTCAAGGAGAAACTTGTTCATCACCACAAGTGAGTCACAATCTCATTTTAAGTCATGATTTCAAATTAGGGTTTTGAAGATTTAATTATTCTAAGTGTCGTTCTTGAGTTATGTCATAATTTTCTTCTGTATGATTTAAGTATTATGAATTATTTTTCAAATTAGACTGGTTCTTGAATGTACAGTGTATTTTCATATCTGAAGGTTAGTTTCACTTAAGTTTATGACTTGAGAGTTTATATTGAAAAATTTACATTCATATTCCAAGTGGTCTAACTGTTGTTTTGTTATTTAGTGCATTCCAAGGCAAGTATGAAAATTCCTATATATATAATATATCATGACTTAAAAAGTGAAGAGAAATTATCATATCTTAAAAAGAGAAAGCAAGTTAATGATTTAGAGAAGACAAGGCTCACAGAGAAAGATAATTTTCTTGGTACAGTTATGTAGAGATTAATATGATTTTTAGAAACTATTTTAAGATTTATAATATGAGAAACTATAATATTTTAGGAGGATTATTTAGCACCAAATTGTATATGAGTCCGAGGTCACATGCCCCAGAGCTACATTGCCACCATAGGTTTGCTTTCTGGATAAGAGATGGATCCATAAGTTACGTTTCGTCTTACACCATAGCAAGGTGTAGCATGTCTCTTATCAATGTGGACTCCATGTTTCTCACATGGTTTATGCTGATTAAGAGAGACTCCCCCAATTTAGAAAGACTCGATATTTGTTCAAGCTAATTACTATTTATGATGATTGTATGCAAAGAGTTTTGTACATCATTTCAATTAAATATTTTTGGACTTACATTTTATGAGGTTCACTATTTAAATTTTTATATGCCTTTTTTTATTTACTCATCACATTACTTTAGTCTCGGTAAATTAGCAAGGGAAGAGTCAATAAGTCTATTGTTTCACATCTCTGTAGTTATGTCATATGTTATGTTTTGAATTTTAAGGTTATGTCAGTTTCAGTTTTTTTTTCCACTTCTATGTATCAATATATTCAAAGTATTGATGCTCTTTTTGTGCTATATCATTTTATGATGTAGATTCTGGCATACAGATTCAGGACTATAGCCAGAACATTCATTAGACCTTCTTGTATCTGCATGTGGTGAGTCCTCTTTGCATCTAGAGGACTTGATGATGATTTGTTAGAATTTTTCATCTTATTAGATAATTTTAGTTTTAGTTGTTAGTTTCAATAAAGGTAGCTCCAGGCCATGTCCCAGCAACTCTTTTAATTCATGAGTGATAGAGGCTTCATTAGATATTAAACAGTTGAATGTTTCGTTGTCTTTTAAAGTTCATAGGAAGTATTTCAAGTTAAATTTCTCTTCTTATTTCAAGAGATTTATCACATAACTATATTTCCAACTTCCAAATTTCCAACATCCAAATAATTTCAAAGTTGAGTTTATGAATAGTTTGCCAAGCTAAGGGTTCTCTTGGGATCATTCGTGATTTGGGGTGTCATGTCACGTCCGGGGTGTAGGCTCAGGGGTGAAAAAATTTATGCCTCGAGCCTACACCCTGGATATGACATGGGACCTGAAATCACAAGTGATACCAAGTGAACCCTTGGCTTGGAAAAATGTTCATAAACTCAACTTTGAAATTATTTAGAAGATGAAAGTACAATTATGTGATAAATCTCTAGAAATAAGAAAAAAAAATTTAACTTGATATACTACATATGAACTTTGAAAGACAACGAAACAACCAACTGTTTAATGTCGTATGAAGCCTCTATCACTCATAAATTGAAAGAGTTACTAGGACATGGCCCATAGCTACCTTTATTGGAACTAACAACTGAAATTGAAATTATCTAATAAGCTGAAATTTTTTAACAAATCATTATCAAGTCCTCTAGATGCAAAGAGAACTCGCCACAAGTTGATACAGGGAGGTCTAATGAATGGTCTAACTATGGCCCTAAATCTGTATGCTAGAATTTACATCATAAAATGATATAAAGCAAAAGGAGATTCAATACTTTATCTATATTGGTATATAAACGTGGAAAGAAAACTAAAACTGACATAATCTTAAAAGTTAAAACATAACTATGGAGATGTGAAATAAAATACTTACCGAATCTTCCCTTGCTAATTTACCGAGATTAAAGTAGTGTGATGAATAAACAATAAAAGGCATATAGACACTTAAATAGTGAACCTCATGAAATATAAGTCCAAAAATAATTAATTGAAATGTCATATAAAACTCCTTTCATACAATAATCATAAATAATAAGTAGCTTAAATAAATATCGAGTCTTTCTAAATTAAGGGAGTTTCTCTTAACCGACATAAGCCATGTGAGCAACATGGAGTCCAATATCTTGCCCACATTAAGAAGAGGTGTCCTACACCTTACCAGGGTGTAAGACAAAACGTAACTTATGGATTCATCTCTTAGCCCAAAGGCAAACCTATGGTGGCAACGTAATTCTGAGGCATGTGACCTCGGACTCATACCCAACTCAGTGCTAAATAATCCTCACCAAACATAATAGTTTTTCATATTATAAGTCTTAAAATACTTTCTAAAATTACATTAATCTCAATATAACTGTACCCAGAAAATTATCTTTCTCTGCGAGCCTTGGCTCTAAATAATTATAACTTGTTTCTCTTTTTGTGATACGATAATTTCTCTTCACTTTCCAAATCATGATATATTATATGTATATAAGAATTTTCATAAATTGTTTGTAAATTGATTACCATTGAATGCACTTAATAACAACACAATAGTTAAACCAATTGGAATATGAATTCAAATTTTTCAATACAAACTCCTAAGTCATATACATTAAGTGAAACTAACCTTCGGATATGAAAATAGACTGTGTGTTCAAGAACCACTTTAATTTGACAAATAATTCACAATACTTAAAGCATTCAAAATAAAATTATGATAGAACTCAAGAACGACACTTAAAATAATTAAATCTTCAAAACCATAACTTAAAATCATGACTTGAAATGAGATTATGACTCACTTGTGGGGATGAACAGGTTTTTTCATGAAAAGTATTGCTCTTACGAACCTTAAAGATGAACGATGGGGAAGAATCGTTTAGATTTGGAGCCCTAAAATGATTTCTCTTGCAACTTGAAGGTTGGGAGCTTGAGAGAATAAGATAGATTTTTTTTTTTTAATTTTTAAAGTGTGATTTTTTTTTATGTTTAAGGAGTTTTAAATGTAGGAGGAATGGTTTTTAAAAGAAAAAAGACCATTATACCCCTAAAATAAATCTTCAACTTGACTTTTTTGAAGCGTACACTCATCTATAGGATACTAGGATCATAGAAAAATTTGAGGCATTACAATTTTGCCCTTGGAATTAATTATTTTACAAGAAAACAAATATGGTAAAATTTCAAAACAAAAAACTTTTTTTCATGTACACATTTCAAAACAGAGATACATAATTGCATGAATAAAATACATAAATAAAATGTATTAAAAATAAATTTAAAAATATCTTTATTAATTATAAGTTTTTAATAAAATGTACATTGGAAAGTGTATGGCTCATTTGGTTGGGACAATTTATTTCAAGATTAATTATTGAGATTGTTATTCAACCCTTGATATAAGCTATAATTTTAAAAACTAATTTTATAAAAAGTTATTTTATGATTTTACTCCAACCAAACATATAATATATAAATATACCCTTTAATTTGGTCGTAAATCACATCTATGTCCTCCAACTTTGGATGTGCATAATTGAACACTTAAATGTGTATAAAGTCGAACAAGTAGACACATGCGTTCTATATGGCATAATATGAGAAAGACGCCATGTAGGACAAGAATTGTCTACGTAGGATGCCACATAAGACATTTGTGGCTACTTGTTCAACTATATACAAGTTTAAGTACCTACTTTTACACACCCAAAGTTGAAGGTCATATGATTTGAGGCCAAGTTAAAGGACATGTTGTTGTTCTATGTTGTGATGATGATCAAATAATGCTTGAAGGGCCAAGTTCACTACTTGTTTTGCCAAAAGTACAGTTGTCGCACTCTGCACAGTTTTTTCCTATAGCATAAATACTGTGTAGGTGCATAGTGTATGGATATGGACACCTGGTCTAATCAAATTTCCAACAAGATTCCTTTACTCTGATATAACCAAAAGGATGCAATATTGCTCATTAGTTTTTGCAAACTAGAGATGTTTGAGTGTGGCATCAAAAACCTTCAGCGTCTCAAGATCTGATATTTATATTGCTCATAATGTTGTTATTCTTGATTTAGGCCCTAAAACTAATTTACTCTAGGGATTGTGAGTAAAGTTTTTCTTTTTGCTTTGAGTTATCTTTGGTAAATTTTCCTAAGTTGTGTTGGCTAGAGTTAGTCAACTTGGAGAGAGCTTTTGATAGAGTTGTCTGGTGAGGGTTGTGATAGAGTTATTGCAATCAATTAGAACTTTGAGTTAAGTTCAAATTTAGTCTGTAATCATTAGTCATTCTAATTATAGTGGAGTTTGAGAAATCCTGTGAGTACAGGTCGTGATTTTCCTCTCTTGAGCAAGGAGGTTTTCACGTAAAAATTTGTTTGTGTTTACTTAATTTTAGTATTCTCTTTGTGTTTCTATTTTACTGTAATACATTATCTCCTAGGGATTTGGTACCTTAGCTGTAGTGGACCCCTGTATTTTAACAATTGGTATTAGAGCAAAGTTCACTCCAAAAGATTAACACCTAGAGTGGATTCTTGATCATGGGTGCACCAGCAAATCTGGAGGAGGGACAATCAACCCATAAGACCACCTTAATTCACTGTTCAATACTATGGTTGGTAGAAAATAAGAAAGCACAACTTCATAATGGCTTAAAATAGTGAGCTTTGGGATGTGATTCTTGATGGACCTCACATTCTAGTAAAGGAAGTTAAGGATCGCGAGATAAATAGGTTGGTTTCTAAAACTAGAAGAGAGTATAATGAAGAAGATCATAAGAAGATTGAAAAGGATTTCAAGGCTAAGAAGTTCTTGGTCTATGGGATAAGACTAGATCAATATAACTGTATCTTTACATATAAAAGTGCCAAAGAGATCTGGGACAGTCTAAGAACTACTCATGAGGGAACAAGTCAAGTTAAGGAATTAAAGGTGGAAATTCTAACCACCTAATATGAAGAAGCCTTCTCAATGAAGGAGAGTGAAACCATCCAAGAGATACATACCAGATTCACCTCAATCACCAATGAATTACACTGCTTTGGTGAGGTAATTCCACTTTATTAACATGTGAGAAAGATTTTAGGAGTTCTCCCTAAGTCATGAGAAAGTAACTTTGATGCAATTACTGAAGCTAGAGATTTGAAAACTCTCAACATGGATAAATCAATTGAATACCTAAAAACTTGTGAATTGATTAAACAACAAGACCAAGAGAAGAAGAAGACAAAAAGGAAAAAGTCATTGGCTTTAAAAGTCTCAAAATCTGAGTCCAGTAAGAAGGATGCAAATGTTTCATACCTAGCTAGAAATATTATTAGGTCTATGAAAAGAAGTGGCAAGTTTCGAAAAAAGAAGGCAACAGTAGACAAGAAGGTGCAGTTGAGGTTTGTCATAAATATGAGAAAACAAGATATTTAATCAAGGATTGTCCTTTGAACAAGATGGATTATCAAGAGCATCTGAAGTCAGGGGGATACAAAGCAAAGAAGAAGGACCGGGTTCTTGGTAAGTCAAGAAGAAAAACTACAGCTAACTATGTGATGAAGCAAGCTTTAAATGTATGGGGAGACTCCTCAAGTGAGTCTGATGATTCAGAGAAACTGGAAGATGCATCTATGTTGTCTGTGGAAGATAGTGAAACCTTATATAACTCACTTTTTTTTTCTCTCATGGCTACATCAGATGATGAAGAAGAGGATCCGGTAACTCCTTTTAACATTAAGCAGAACTTAAATGACTACACTCTTAAGAAGTTAGAGAAACTTGACAATGTCCTGATTGATTCTATATGTGAGCTTAATATTGAGAATAATCTTCTTAAAGGTAAAGTAGAAACTCTATAACATGAAAAAACTAGCTCGAATTATTCATCTATCTGGGATAGGAGAACATTCTCTAAAATTGAAATTTGAAAACAAGGAAATATTTAAAAAACTGAGGAAGTTAGCTGAATTTGATAGTAAATGGAAAAAGGAGGTTACCTAATTACAAATTGAACTTGAGGAGAAGTTGAAAAATTCTCAAAGGATTCTTATGACTTCTCTTGAAAAGAATGATGAATTAGAAAAGGTCCTGGTCCAAATAAGAGAAGATCTTAACAAATCCCTAAAATGGACAACCTTCTCATAGATTTTTTCAAACCTAACAAATTAGGGTATGAATAATGGTAGAGGTCTTGGGTGTTAATACAACACTCCTCCTTTTAATCCCTAAGGGAAGTATGTCTCTATAACTAAAAACAAAGTTAATAATTCTCTATGCACTCACTATGGAAGGGATGGTTACAAAAACAAGGATATCAAAGATAACTTAGAGTCAACATGAATTTTTCCAAGCTTGTTCAGTAGATGCAGTATTTTACCAAGGGACCTATTTCCTTGACAAATTTCAGGAACAATAAACTACCTAGATAGACCAAGAAAGATGTGATCACTCCTTTATCTTTATTTTGCAAACTCGAACTCAAATAGGTTCCCAAATCTAACAAATGATCTTTGTATGCAGGTAGGAGTAAGGGAAAGCAGTCAAAGTTGGTTCATGTATAGTGGATGCTCTAAGCATAAGACTGGAAGAACTGATTATTTTTGGTTCATGGATAGTGGATGCTCTAAGCATAAAACTGGAAGAACTGATTATTTTCTCTCACTCAAGGCACTTCTTTGGCAATGGAAAAAAAGGTTATATTAATGGGGTTTGAAATATAGGAAAATCCTTAAATCAAGCTATTGAGGATGTTTAGTATGTAAATGGTTTGACTACAACCTTCTAAGTGTATCTCAAATTTATAATAAAGGAAATACATGAAGTTTCTATCTGATGGGTGCACTATAACCAACTTGAAGACTGTGAAAGTTATTTTCAAAGCTAAAAGATGCAAGAACATATATGTGGCTAATTTAAACTTAGTAGCTGGCTGTGAATTGATCTACTTAAGTGTTGAAAGTGATAATATTGATCTGTGACATAGAATGTTAGGACATGTAAGATCTTCTCTACTTAACAAACTAGTCTCAAAGGACCAAGTTTGTGGTGTTCCAAAGCTACAATTTTTAGATATCAGGATATGTGATGTTTATGTCAAAGGAAAGAAAACTAGATCATCTTTCAAGCAGAAGAAGAAGGTAAAAACCACAAAACCTCTGGAATTGTTGTACATGGGCCTGTCAAAGTCCAAAGTAGAGGAAGGAAGAGATATGTGTTTGTAATTGTGGATGCCTACTCCAGATTTACTTAGATCATGTTCCTGATGACCAAGAATGAAACTTATGAAGTACTAGTGATCTTTGCCAAGAAAATTCAGGTAAAATTGAACAACAAAATAGCAAGGTTCAAATTTGATGATGAAAAAGAGTTTGAGAATGCCAAAGTTGAAGAATTCGGTGCTGAAAATGGTATTAGTCACAAATTTTCTACTTCAAGAACTCCATATCAAAATGGAGTGGTAGAAAGAAAGAATCAGACATTGATTGAAATTGCCAGGACTACGTTGATAGATGGTGATCTTCTAAAGAATTTTTGGGCAGAAGCTGTCAACACTGCCTATTATGTTACCAGCAAATGTATGATCAGATCTATGCTAAAAAAGACTCCATATGAACTTACTTTTAACAAAAGGCCAAAACTTGATTATTTCAGACCTTTTGTCTATAAGTGCTTTGTTCTAAACAATGGAAAAAATAAGCTAGGTAAGTTTGATTCCAAGAGCGATGAAACTATATTTGTAGGATATTTCTCAACTAGTAAATCCTACAGAGTCTTCAACAAAAGGACCCTGTGTATGGAAGAAAGTGTGTATATAATCTTTGATGAATCAAGAAATTTGAAGAATCATAAAGAATCAGATATAGAGGAACTTATTCCTATTCAAATAGATGTCATAGATGAAGCTAAGGTTCAAGAACAAAATGATCAAAATGTCATAACTGATGAAGAAGGAGGTGAAAAATCAGGTCCTCAGTTGTTGAATCCAAATATAAATGAGGGCCATGAAGGAGAACCTGCTCAAAATACTCAAGGACCTGGTCCCAACTGACTTCAATTAAGAAGATCAAATTGGAAGCATAAGTCATCTCACCTCCTTGAAAATTTGACCTCACTATTATAATATGGGATATAAATAAGGGCACAAGCAAGGAACTTGTCACGACTCAAGCCGGAGCCTTGGCCGTAATGAGCATCCCGAACCACGAAGGCTCGGGCGCCCATTTCTGTATGGAAATCATGCACAACATTCATTTAATATAAAGAATTTGTGAAAAGATATAACAAAATGGAACCATGGCCAGTCTCATAACACTTGAACAATTTGGAAAGAAATTCTTAATATTCAAAACATATGACACCAGTCTGTGAAATCTCTAACACTACAATATCCAACATATGTCTAAAAAAAAATTGAGACAAGGCTCCTAGTCAGACAACAAATCAAACAAATGAAAATATTTATATAAGCCCGGTCTTTCAGAATAAATAAGGCTCACCAACAATGAATCTCATAAACACCAATCTACTACTTAGCTGGACCACAGGATTGTACCTTAGATCCTAAAATATAGGGGTCAATATGGATGTATTGGTATGCAGAGCAATCCAAAGTAATATACTTTTATATATAACATTAGCGAGAACATTTCATAAAACATTATGCATGAAATAATTTAAAACACATAGGCAGCTTCAAATGACCTTCAAAACAATTTTGCAGATGTATTACCATTTTTTATTTTACTTCTGAGCTAGATGGTACACCCTGCAATTCTACATTCCATGGGCTATATGAAATCAGCGCTTGACTAAGTAGCCAAGCCCGCAACCCAAGTTTGTCGCAAAGGTTGAAGTTTCTATTATGATACTCCACAGGGCACTAGGCCAGCGTATAATCCCTCATTAGGAACAAAATAAATCTGGATTATCAAAACACGGTTTTGGGCAATAAATTTACTGAACTCATGCCTTCTTCGAGTAATCACCTAACTCTCTTTAAGTCAAATTTTAACCTTTTCTAAGCATGCATCGTTCTAAGCTCAAAATCTAAAAATCTTAATGAAAATCTACATTCTGTTTTGTTCTGTGTTACCATGGCATTATTTGTATTGGAATCGTCATACCAAGACTTGCAAGTCATATTTCTTAGCCCCATACATTGTCAAATTACAATTCTTTTCAAGTAAAACAATGTTTAGACCACCAAATCAATTAAACAATGCAAGAGAGTTCTTGTTTTCAAACATATTTCAAACTATGTAGAGATTCTCTCTTTTCAACATTTCATCAAACATTCGGTGGTCAAGTATTTTGTGAAAAACCATGAAACTCTTTAAAATTATCACTTCTCCTTTATCAAAATAAGAAATACCCTCTCTTCAATTCATAATTAAGATCAAGTGTTAAACAACAGTAAAGACATTTTTAACATGCGTCTCAGTATGAAATTGAATAATTCATAACATATAAAAACAAGGGGATTTTTAACAAGAGAGGGATTATAATCCTTCTTGCTCTCAATTCAAATCCTTAACATCAAATCACATGCATACATATATACATAAATAAAAATGAGTTTAAGGGGGTAAGGTCTCAAGACCAAAATATTATTGTCAAGAAGGATTCACAATACATAATTGTAAATATACATTCAAAACCCTTTTATAAATTCATGATTTCTCAAAATTTAAACATAACTAAAATAATTTCACCATGCCCATGTAGTTTAGGAAAACCCCAAGTACCTTATGTTGTTTAGTTTGAGGATTGGAACTCAAATCTTGACCCTTTTCTTGAAAACATAAACTTAGAGGAAAACCCTAGTTTTATCTTGTTTTTGAGAGTGGAGAGAATTTGAGATGTTTTAAAACTGGTAAAAGTTGATTAATAACTCTTAAGGGGCAAATTATTCGTAGGAAAGGTTTTTGGAGTGAGAAAAAGATAAAAATAAACCCAAGGAAACCAAATAAGTCACATAATTTCATCAGTTCACGGCCATGGTTGATGACCCATCACTCAGGTGATAAGTCATCACCTAGGTCATCACTTTTGGGCTGGATTTTAGCGCTTACTGCCCTAGGCTGATGACTAGGGCTGATGGGTCGTTACTTAGTTGACAACCCGTCAACTTGGTCATCACCTAGTTGATAAGTCATCAACTTTGTCGTCATATTTCAGCAGACAGACTCTTCAAAGTAAATTAGTATAACTTCATACTCCGATATCGAATTAAGGTGAAACTAGTTGCGTTAGAAACAAGACCCGGAGACCTTTCATTTGATGTATAATAGGCCCTATTAATCATCATATACAAGAAGTTATAGTCTCTGGAAGTTGACCCAAGTTTAGACGTTTATCCAAACTTAATCGATAGAAGAGTTTTCAACTCGTCTTTAAGTTAGGGGATTTATTTTATGACCTCAATTCATATTAAAAGGTATTCACACCCTATAGTATTGATCATGACACATTTATTAACAAAGTTATGAGATAGCACAAGAAGAGCATATAGAGTAAAGGACGTAACCTTACTCTAAGAATTTACTTTGGAGGAAACATGCATAGACCTTAAGAAGAGCATTCATGACGTCGGCAAGTGAATCATGTAAGCACAAAGCATGAGATAATAACGAAAGACATTGGGATGACCTTGTACATGAATTCTAGGGATCATGACTATCACAACACATGGTATGACTTTATTTGGTGATCATAGGCCTGATTTCCATCGATACTAATTATGAAATAAGATTTCATGGAAGAATGAACCTCATATAGAGACATTGGTCGACTATGCCCTAAATAATAAATAAATAACATACTTCATAATTTCCACTTATAATTCTCCCATCACATATCTACCACAAGAGTTTGAGTCCCACTACATAGTACTTTTATGTTGAAGCTTAATTCGGAGGAAAGAGGTGCTAGCTTTAGCTATGGGACCCTGTATTCTATACCCCATTAAGAAAATTACTTCACCTTTTAACCACCCTCAAAGATACCTGAGTATTAAATCAAGGATCACCGACCATATAACCTATTGGTTTACATTTTTCATCAATCAAAACATTCAAGCCTATCATTACTACACCCATTTCAGGGATCTCCTCCCTAAGACCAGACAATTCAATCATTCTCACTAAGATTTTCACTACATAACTCCTTAACTATTTCACATAACAAAACTTTATCTCCTTCTTCCCGCTTCTCCTATAGCCTTAGCTCAAGAAATCACTTAAAAATTCTCACCTTCAAGAACATCTACTCTCCCACCGAACATATTACTACGCTTCCACAATCGCCACCATACCAACATACAGAGGGTAATTGAGGGACCCGAGCATAAACATTCAAACTATAATTTATGCTTATTGCACTACTCAAGAAGCGACATAAGGTGAAGATATGATAGAATAGACACAAAGTGCTTCATATATCATGTATCTAGATCATAAGTAAAGAGTCATTTGGCACGAACACAACACAACATAGTTTCCTTAAGACATACCATAATGAGAAACATGGATGCACATATCATGAGGTATATGGTCTAAAGCCAAAATTTATGTAGTTAACAACTAAGACAAGGATTGCCACTTGAAGTGATTGATGCTCATTTAAAGAACTAAAATTTTCTATGATTTAGTATAAACTTTATCACTTTAGCTAATTCTGACCTAAAATAATTCTGTGGCATATAGAAATATATTTTTTTTCTGACCAAACATGCTGTGAGACATAGATTTGGATCATGAGCAACATAACATATGGCTTGGATACTTGGAGTATTGGACCCCTGAGGGACTTGCTTCTTGTTTGGAGGTCAGAACATAACATGATTTACATAGGGAGATCAAACATTAGGTATAGGCAAGACATGAATACATAAGACATTGGTAGATATCCATTCAAATCGAAGTTGGGTGAGCTTGCTTAAATAGGAATTGATTTTTCATGTTTCTTAGTTGAAACTTTACACCACAAGAAAATTCGAGAACTACTTTAATCCATCATCCCCTCATTAGATCAATGTCACACTCCTAGGCTTGCGGATATAACCTCACATCAAAATCTATAGCCACAACTCTCAATACAAAAGAGAAATGTATTGAGAAATCACCATATACTTAAACTCTAAACTATTCCTGTTGAACTATACTCTAAAGGCCTCGCTTTCCAAAAATGTTGCTCTTAAATTTTACTAGCCTCTATAGCCATCACTCTACAACTCCCACTCTCATAAGTGTATGCATCCACACTTCTTATCATAAAGAGGTAATATGATACTCATGAACACAACTCCCCTCAATAATTTTGATATGAAGACACTAAATTCTTTCTAAGACACCCCCTCCAGGGACACTAATCGAAAGTTCCACCAACTCCCAAATTCATAAACTTACAACTAATATTTTCATGGGCATAGACACCTACACTTCTAAACACTTAATAATCCAACTTTAATTCCCTAGAATACTATCATTACACCTTTAATAACATAACTTATCACTTAACAAAATTTGTAAAACTATACCAAAGGTGCACATTGTTGTAACATCCTGAGTTTGTACCCCGGATGCTACACGGTGCTTATGACCCCGAAGGACCACAAGCTAACCTATTACTGATATCTACTGTGAGCACTGGATAATAATACTGAAAATAATACGGAATATAGGCTGAATTACCATAAGTTTCACAATCTAAATACTGATAATGAATAACAACTATAATAATATCTGATAAAACGTCTGAATATACTGTCTGAACTAGTCTAGTCTGAAAAGCCTCTAACTAAACTGTCTAAAAATGGAGTTGATAGGACAAACCCCCAACTAACTCCAACTAGTGAAATACTGAAATAAAAAATATATCCTCGATAGATGAGGATCACTACTAATTTGACACTGCTGGATGAATTTGAATCTGTCTATGCACGATTGAGAACCTGAGAGTCTGAACCTATGATATGAGACATCATAACATAAAGAAAGAGTATACGTCAGTACGTGGAACATACTGGCATGCTAGAAGAGGTAAGGCTGAATGCAAGGGTTCATATGCACAAACAATAACTGACTGAAAAATATAGAGTAACTGAATATGAGAGTACATAAGTAATTGAAACTGTTGTAAGTACTGAGCATGCGATACTGCGCATATACATGTATATATATTGTAACTGAGCTTTTACTGAAGTTGAGTTCTGTGTTCTAATACTAAGTAACTGAAAATCTGAGATTTATTGATAACTGTATTACTAAAATTGATTGACTATATCTAACAATCTTGACTCTGTAGAGCTGAATTGTGTTTTATACTGAGACTGAAACTAAAACTGTGGGAAGTAATAATCTAACTGACATTCCCTAAATAAGATAACTGGGGTCCAACCTGTAACCCCAGATGGAAGGGTGTCAGTGTCGTACCACGAGTAAAGACAAGCTAGAGAGTTACCCACATCTAGAAGGAAGGTACTATAATAAGAATGGTGGAACCCTTAACTGGCAGGTTAAAACACCTCATCAACCCTTAACTGGCAGGTTGATGTCTCAACCTACACTGGCTATATAGTTCTGGAACTCAAGAAATACTTTTAAGGATCACACCCACTACTGGAAAGTGAGACCCCATCCTTGGGTTCACTCGGTGCTGAATCCTACTCCCAACTGAATAGACACTTAACTGATTATACTGAGCTGAACTTGACTGATACTGAGTTTACTGGGTTCTGTAACTGAGTAAATTTACTGATCGTCACAATACTGGGACTATTTTTTAACTACTGTAGCTCTAGGTAAACATCTAGATTTTTGGGTATTAGATACCCCCAGGACTCAATAGCGTGAAAGTAAAGCATAGCATGATCTTGAAAAGCATAGCAATTTCTATTTGTTCATAATTCATTCATAGAGACATTTTATCAAACACTTGTAGGGCATAAGCTTGTACATGCTTGGGACCACATAATGACATGTCATGATTCCACTATTTACTTGACATAGGCATTTTAGCAAACACTTGGGGAGTATGGATTATTTCACATGAAAATGGCTAACACATGAATATCATGAATACAATACTCAATTGTAAATTCAAAGGTTTAGCATGTAATTTATATATTTCATCACATAAACTATTTTAATTTCATGGAAACTTATAATTAGTCATGAATTAAAACCCAATTACTATCATGAACATGAGCACAATCAATTTCAAGCATGAAAATCATAATTCTATAAACTTGTTGTTGTAAAAATGGATTCTTGGACTCTATGAGTGAAAGGAACCCATAGATGAACACCTAACATACCTTGGAATGTTAATTCTTGAAGGTTCTTGGAGAAATTCTTGAGTTTGTTCTTGATTTCTTGAAATTTAGGTTTTTACCCTTTGAGAGAGAATGTTTAATCTTGAGAGAAAAGGTGTAAAAAGGCTTATAACTAGGTTAATTAGGGGTTTAATTTTGTGATAAAGGCTGATTTGGGTCATGGAAAAATATCAAATTACCCCTAAGAACAATTAAAATTCGTCACTGAAAAGTCCCAATTTCGGGCTTCACTGTGACGCGATGGCATTGCAGTGAGCGACTTGTTCTTGGATAGAACCTGTGTTAAAAGGAAAATTATGAAATTAACCTTTCGAATGATGCGCCATGATCTCATAGGCTCACTGGAATTTACAATTTTGAAAAATAGCCTTGGTGCGATGCGCCGTTATCGCGAAGCTTCATTGGAAAATGTCAATTAGAAACTGGCACTACTCCGTGATGCGGGCTTATCACAGTGGCTTACTAGATTTTGATGATTACCATTTGGTATGTCTCTGTGATGCGGTGAAGTACCAAGTGGTACACTGCTTTACTAAAAATGCAGTAACTCTTCACCCGGGTATCAGATTTGGGCAAATTTTACATCATTAGAAAACTGACTGAATTTCCTACGCAATGGTAAGCTCTAAACTGAAAAATACTGTGTATATTTTATTTTTTTTACAAAAATTATAGGATAAATCATGTATTGAGAGTTAATTTGATCTTGGAAAATATGAGGTATTACAATATCTCTCCCTTGGGAATATTCGTCCTCGAATGAGACTGATTCAGCTAAGAAAACTGATAAATTGAGCTTACACACTGATCATGCTTATTTGATGCATGAAATACATAAATGAAACTACTGGTAAGCTGAGTTTTCATACTAAACATGCATATCTGATGCATCAGTACATGATTGAACTAATTCATGAATACATGATTGAATATGCAATGGTAACTGATACCAAGATTATAACTGTAACTATACATGGAACTGAGTAAAGCTAAGGAAGACTTTAACCTTAAGCTGAGTCTGATTTTTCAGAGAAGTGGTGAGGATACTTGGTCCGTATATCTACTTCTGCTTCCCAGTAACTTCCTCAATGGACTGATTCCACCAAAGAACTTTGACCAAGGTAACTTCTTTGTTCCTTGGTCTATAAATCTGATGATTGAGAATTTGAACTGAAACCTCTTTGAAAGAGAGATCATTCTGATTATCTACGCCCTCTAAAGGAACTATGATTGCTGGGTCACTAATGCATTTCTTTAGCAAGGAGACGTGGAATACTAGGTGCACTGAAGATAGATATGAAGGCAACTCAAGCTCGTAAGTTACCTTTCCAAAATGGCTGAAGATTTTGTAAAGACCGATATATCGGGGACTGAGCTTTCTCTTTTTGTCGAACCTCTTCACCCCCTTCATGAGAGAGATTTTTAAGAACACAAAATTGCCAACCTCAAACTCGAGATCCTTTCTCTTTGCATCTGCATAAGACTTCTGTCGGCTTAGGGAGCCCTAAGACTTTCTTTGATCAACTGAACCTTCTCTAAGACATCAAACACCAAGTTAGGCCCTACTATTATAGCCTCTCCTACTTCTAATCTACTAATTGGAGATCTACATCTCCTACCATAGAGAGCCTCAAATGGAGCCATCTGAATACTGGAATGATTACTGTTATTATATGCGAATTCGATCAAAGGCAAGTGGTCATCCCAACTACCCTTAAAATCAACAACGCATGCTCTCATCATATCTTCTAGAGTCTAAATGTTTCTTTCTGCTTGACCATCTATCTGAGGGTGAAAAGTTGTACTGAGGTGAACTTGGGTACCAAAACCCTTTCGGAATACTTTGCAAAAATGAGAGGTAAATTAAGTATCTCTATCTAAGATGATAGACACTGGGACCCATGTAACCTGACCAACTCCCTGATATAGAGCTTGGCATAGTCATCAGCTGAATAAGAGGTATGAATTGGCAAGAAATGAGCTGATTTTGTCATCCTGTCTATGATAACCCAAATTGAATCACGCTGATGATGAGTGCGAGGCAAACCTGTCATAAATTCCATGTTTACTTCTTCCCATTTCCATGTGAGAATACTAAACTCCTGCATGGACCTACTAGGCTTCTGGTGCTCAATCTACACCTGCTGACATATAGAACACTTAGCTACAAACTCCGCAATAACCCTCTTTATGCCACTCCATCAGTAGATTTCCCAAAAATTGCAGTACATCTTAGTGGGCCCCAGATGAATAGAGTAACGCGCACCATGCATTTCTTCAAGAATTTTTTGCCTCAAGTCGTCTACTCCTAGCACACATAGCCAACCCTAGCAATGCAACACACCATCTCTCCCTTGGGAGAAAACCTCTACTTTCTAATTTTTGATTGACTCTTTTAGCTTAACTAGGTTAGGATCTCTATCCTTATTTTCCTTCACTTCGGAAACTAGAGATGATTTTAAACTATTCTGTACCCACACACTACCCTCTACTGAATCGACTAGACAGACACCTAGTTGGGTAAGCTGATGGACTTCCTGAACTAACTTCTTCTTATCATTCTCAACATAAGCAACACTACCCATAGACAACCTACTGAGAGCATCAGCCACTACGTTGGCCTTGTTCGGATGGTACAGAACACTCATATCATAATTTTTCAATAACTCTAACAACCTTCTCTGATGCAAATTCAAATCTTTCTGAGAGAACACATACTACAAACTTTTATGATCTGTGAACACATCAAAATACACCTCATACAAATAATGCCTCTAAATATTTAAGGCAAACACTACAGCTTCTAACTCAAGATCATGGGTAGGGTAATTCTTCTCTTGGGGTTTAATCTATCTAGAGGCATAGGCTATGGCCTTACCTCTCTGCATGAGGAAGCAACCCAAACCTACTCTGAATGTATCACATTATACCACAAATCCATCTGAACTATCTGGTAGAGTTAAAACTGGGGCTGAGGTGAGTCTAATCTTTAACTCCTAAAAACTCTTCTAGCGGGAATCTGACCACTGAAACTTAACTTTCTTCTGAGTCAATCTGGACATGGGGTATACAACAGATGAGATTCTTTTAACTAACCATCGGTAGTAGCCAGCTAAACCCAAGAAACTCCTGATATTTGATAGAGAAATAGTCTAGGCCAATTTCTTACTGCTTCGGTCTTTTGAGGATCAACTCTAATGTCATCACCAGAAATAACTCTAAAGTACGATTCTAAGGTAATCTGCATGATCATTCTCGCTATGAGAGTAGACAAGAATGTCATCGATGAAGACTATGATGAACCTATCCAAGTACTATTTGAACACTTGGTTTGTTAAGTTTATGAAAGATGCTGGGGCATTAGTAAGACCAAGGGACATGACTAGAAACTTGAAGTGAACATACCAGGTTCGGAAAGCTGTTTTCAAAAAGTCACATTCCCAGACTCTGAGCTGATGATAGCCTGACCTAAGGTCTATCTTAGAAAAGTAATTGGCACCCTGAAGTTGGTCAAACAAGTCATCGATTGTAGGAAGTGGGTATTTATTCTTGACTGAGACTTTGTTCAACTGACGGTAGTCAATACACATTCTGAGAGAATTGTCTTTCTTATGCACGAATAAAACTGGTGTGCCCCACGGGGAAATGTTGGGTCTAATAAATCCCTTATTTAGGAAATTCTTTAACTGTTCTTTCAACTCTTTGAGTTTTGTTGGAGCCATTCTGTATGGCAAAATAGAAATAGGCTGAGTATCTAGAAGAAGGTCTATTTCGAATTCAATTTCCCTTATGGGAGAAACTCTAGGAAGATTTTTGGGAAACATATTTGAGAATTCATGTACTACAGGAACTGATTCAAGACTGGTAATTTTTGAACTAGAGTCTTTGACTCATACAAGATGATAGACACATCGCGTGGATATTATTTTTCTCTCTCTAAGGTATGAAATCAACTGACCCTTAAGCATTGTGGTACTATGCAAGATCCCACAAAATACTAAGCTTAATTCGGTTCATTAGTGCTGACCAAGGGGTCCCAAACTTAGAAAATTCTAGCTAAGTTTTTAGACTTAGATTATTTTTAGCCTTTGAAAGTTGGCAATCTCATTTCACAACCTTAAAGTCCTTTAAATGGCTATATCTTAGTTAATTCATGATCAAGGATGTCAATAGGGATTTCCGGATGAGTTTTGGATTTTTTAAACCTCGTTTAGACCAATTTCTAGTGTCCAAAATAGTGAGTCAATGCAATGTTGGCGTGTCGCATTGCCAATCGCGTTAACAGATAAAATGTTCCTTAGCTAAAGGCAATATCCTATGAGCAAACATGATGTCGATGTGACTCATTGGCTATCGTATCGGTGCCAACAATGTGACGCATCGACCAGCACATCAGCACCCAATTTTCAGTCATTAAAACAGTCGCAACCCTAGGGTTATTATAGTTTTTTTTTCCACCCCTATATAGCTCTAAAACACAAGATTCAACCATTATTCACCAAAGTACACTTGTTTTCACTCAAATTCTCTCAAGAACAAGCATTAAGGTTCTTAGTTCAAGACTTAAAACTCAAGAATTTCACCGTTAATCTTCTTAAAGTCAAGTATTAAGGTATGTTACATGTTGATTCATGGGTCCCTTCCTCCCATGAAATTCAAGAATTCTTTTTCTAAATTCAAAGATTATATATTTATGAGTTTGCATGAACTATGTGAATTGATATTCATGTTCATGTTGTTGTTGGGTGTTTATTCATGTCTTAGATTACAAGTTTGAAGAATTGATCCTAGTATGTGATGACTTACATAATATTCATGATAAATTCTTAAATTTGCAAGTGAGTTGATGTAGCAATGATCATTTAGATGTATTGATTGTTGTATGACCAAAGCATGCTCCCCATATGTTTGATAAAAGGCCTATGCGAATGAAATAGAGTCATTATAGCATATTGACAAGAAATCCCCAATAATGTATAATTTAATACAAGCCAAGTATTTGATGAAAGACCTTATTGAATGAATCACATGACATTAATATGCTTCTGTATACATTTACAAGTTTATGGCTTTCAAGTGCTAGATGAAATGCCTCATTGATTATATTATGAAAGGTAGACCATTGTCATGTTATTCAACAATTGTCATGCTTTACATTATCCATGATATCGAATCCTGGGGGTATTTAATATTCGATAATTTAGCTGGGTGCCTAGAGCCAGTGTCAGTTTCAAGACAATCTTAGTCTTGCCACAATCAGTAGAACTCAGTTAGTTACAAAACATTTGATAACTCAACAACCTCAGTATCAGTCTAGTCCAGCTTAGTATACTAATTTAGAACTCAGCAGTATTCCATCAGTTAATAGAATTCAGTAGTATTTCATCAGTCAATGGAACTCAATAACTCAGTTCAGTTCAGTTAAATAGTACAATCAGTAACAACTCAATCAAGCCTAGTATGAACTAGGAAATCAGTTAAATGTCTTTCTGTTTGGAGTAGGATTCAGCATCGAGCAAGCCTAGGGATAGGGGAACACCCGTTAGTGAGGATTGGGTCCCTAGAAAAAATCCCTAAGTTCCAGAACTACGTAGCCAGCATAGGTATGAGATGTCACCCATTAGATATGACTGACATACTTAGAGATCACCTACTAGTTTAGGACTGATCTCAGGGATCACCCGTTAGATTAGGAATGACTCCATATCAGTTGTCTTTACCCGTGGCATGGTACTGACACCCTTATAAATGGGGTTACAGGTTGGACGCGAATTAGTTTAGAAAGGGGCATGTCGGATAGATAACTACCTCCCACAGTTTTAGTCTCAATCTTAAGAATAGAAATCAGATCAGCATTATGGAAATCAGGACTGTTACACATAGTCACTTAACTCAGTAAAGAACTTAGATAGTTTTATAGATTCAGAGATCACACGCTAGATAGGCTTGATCTCAGATTCAGTCAATTATTTTCATTATTAGTAGATTCAAAGAGCACCCACTAGATAGGCCTGATCTCAGCTTCAGTCAATCAGGTATCAGTATCAGTAGACTCAGTTATTAGAAATCCAGTTATTAGAATTCAGTATTCAGTGATACTACGATTTCAGTTATAGTTTATACACTCATGCCTGCATTCTCACTCAGTCATATTAACATTACATAGTCAATTACAGTTCATGCATATGAACCCTTGAATTCATCCTTACCTTATCAAGCATACTAGTACATTCTCATGTACTGACACATACTTTTCTCTTGCACTATGGTGTCTTATACCATAGGTTCAAAAACACGGGATCCCAAGTACCCTTAGCAGTTCAGATTCAGCCAGCAGTAGTAGACTAAGCAGTGAGTCATCATCATTCGAGGATGTTCCTTATTTTATTATTGTATTAGATTTAACATTTCAGTAGGGGGAGTTAGTTGGGGGATTGTCCCATCAACTCTTTATTCAGACAATTTAGATGCTTTTTTAGACTAGAGTACTTTCATAAAATTGCTTTTGTTTTGTTATTGTTATACTTTATATAGTTTTATTTTAGTATTGAACCATAAGGAAAGTTTTTCGCTAGTTTCTTACATTTTATAGTATATTATTTACTGCTCAATTACAAATATCAGTCATGGGTTAGCTTGTGGTCCTTCGAGGTCAGAAGCACCATGTAGCATCCAGGGTTCAGAATTTAGGGCGTTACAAACTTGGTATCAGACCCAAGTTCAATAGTATCCTAGGGTGTCTGAAAAGCCACATCTAGTAGAGTCTTGTGCATGGGTGTGTTGCGCACCATATCTATGTACAGAAGGCTATGAGATATTTTAGGAATAGTTTTTCTTCTATCAATATTCATGTCGTGCGAGTGAGCATGAGCTCCAGTAAAACCCTCAGTCTAATCTATTTCTTTCTTTTATTTACAGAATATGCCTCCTCGCAGAGCTAATGCCTATAAAAATGATAACCAAACACCTCAGGCCGCAGATCCTTTGAATGAAAATGTGTCACATACAGAGTTTTGGGTAGCTTTTCAGGCGCTACCCCAAGCTGTGACAACAAATATTTAGGGTAACCGTCAGGCTACAGCCCCACCTCAGCAATATAGGAATTTAGCTACAGCCAGAATCAAATATTTTATGAGAATGAACCTACCAAAATTCTTTAGGTCAAAGGCAGGTTTGGACCCACAGATTTATCTTGATGAGGTAAAGAAGATCACCTAAATTATGCATGTGTCTGAAGAAGAAAGTGTAGAGTTGTCATCCTATAGGCTGAAGGATGTTGCTTATGATTGAGTAGTAATGTGGAAGAAGAATAGAGGGGCGGATCCAGCTCCCATAACTTGGTAGATATTTCAGGATGCGTTCTTAGACAAGTTTTTCCCATTTGATATGAGGGAAGATAAGATAGAAGAGTTCATGAACCTGAGGCAGGGCTCTATGACAGTGAAGGAGTATTGCCTCAACTTCAACTAGTTGCCTAAGTATGCCTCTGATCAGATGACTGACTTTAAATCAAGCATGAGTAAGTTTGTGACCGGTGTGTCCGGATTGGTCGTTAAGAAGTGTAGGACTGCTATGCTCAATATAGACATGGATCTTTCTAGATTGATAATACAGGCTCAATAGATTGAGGTAGAGAAATCCAATGAAAGAGAAAGAGTAAATAAGAGAGCCAGAACAGGTAGTTTTAGTTTTTCTCAGCCAGAGTCACAAGGTGGTAACCGTTCTCAGCATATTCTAAATTTTTTAGTCCCAGCTCCATCTTCAGCTAGTGCACTAGTACTAAAGTTCAGGAATGACAGTCATGATGGGGCGCCAGGCTCCAAAACCCAAGGTAGTGTGAGAAGTGATCATATCTATCCTCTTTGTGAAGAGTATGGTAGAAAACACCTAGGTGCATATAGAGCAAGAAGAGAGGTATGCTTTGGATATGGTAAGCTAGGCCACACGCTGTGGGTGTGTAGAGTTTTTGCTCAGAGAGGTAAAGATTTACGTCAGTAGGGCACCAGTTCTAGTACCACTGGTGGTCAGTGTTAAAATAAATTTTATGCACTTCAGGCTCACCATGATCAGGAAAGTTCCCCTAACATAAATTTGGGTACGTTATGAGTCATTCATCTTCATGATATGCTTTGTTAGATCCTTTGCACCCAGTTGAGCTTAAGTTTTTAGCATGAGTCAGACAGTAAAGCCTCAATTCAGTTTAGCAGTCAAGTAGTCAAATTTGTATGGTTTGTTTTTCCCATCTTTCCATCTAGTCATATTATTAGAAATCTCAGGAATATAACTATTCCCAGATAGAAAATCCTAGTAGTTTCAAGTTTATCTCAGTTCATGAATCGTGCATTAGTTTTAAATCCCAGATATTCAGTCACAATTCAGTTTGTAAGTGCCCTGTGCATCGCCCCAGTATCTCAGTGAAGTAAGCTTTCTTAGAGGGACATAGTGTCCCAAGGGGGAGATACCCTATGATTTCCTCGATGCTTTCATGTCCTTAAACCCATCTAGTTTCACGTTTAGATTTTCCTTACAAACTTGATATCAGTCACCATTGCATATTCAGTCATGTATTCATGAGTCAGGTATCCATGCATTAGATATGCATGTCCAGTATAAAAATTCAGTAAAATAGTAACAACGGTTACATGCTTTAGATGTTCATGTACAGTAAGTAATTTCAGTCTATTAGAAATATCAACTTAGTCAGTCTCATTCGAGGAAGAATATTCCCAAGGTGGAGATATTGTAAGATCCCACAAAATTCTTAGCTTAATTCGGTCCATTTGTGCTTACCAAAGGGTCCCAGACTTAAAAAATTCTAGCTAAGTTTTCAGACTTAGTTTATTTTTAGCCTTCGAAAGTTGGCAATCTCATTTTGCGACCTCAAAGTCCTTTAAAGGTCTATATCTTAGTTAATTCATGATCAACAATGTCAATAGGGATTCCCGAACGAGTTTTGGATTTTTCAGACCTAGTTTAGACCAAGTTCTAGTGTCCAAAACAATGAGTCAGCATGATATTAGCGCATCGCATTGACTATTGCTTCGACAGATAAAATGTTCCTCACCTCAAGGCAATATCCAGTGAGCCAATGCGATGTCGATGCGGCGAGTTGGCTATCGCATCGGTGCCAACGATGCGGCGTGTCGACCAGCATGTCGGTAACCAATTTTTAGTCATTAACACAGTCGCGACCCCAGGGTTATTTCAGTCCTTTTTCCACCCTTATATAGATCTAAAACGCGAAATTCAGCCATTATTCACCAAAGTACACTTGTTTTATCTCAAATTCTCTGAAGAACAAGCATTAGGGTTCTTAGTTCAAGACTCGAAACTCAAGAATTTCATCGTCAATCTTCTTAAAGTCAAGTATTAAGGTATGTTAGATGTTGATTCATGGGTCCCATCCTCCCATGAAGTTCAAGAATGTTTTTTTCTAAATTCAAAGATTATATATTTATGAGTTTTCATGAATTATGTGAATTGATATTTATGTTCATGTTGTTGTTGGGTATTGATTCATTTCTTAGATTACAAGTTTGAAGATTTGATCCTAGTATGTGATGACTTACATAATATTCATGATAAATCCTTAAATTTGTAAGTGAGTTGATGTAGCCATGATGATTTAGATGTATTGATTGTTGTATGACCAAAGCATTCTCCTCATACGTTTGATAAAAGGCCTATGTGAATGACATAGAGTCATTAGAGCATGTTGATTAGAAATCCCCAATTATGTATAAGTTAATGAATGCCAAGTATTTGATGAAAGACCTTATTGAATGAATCATGAGACATTAATATGCTTCCCTATACATTTTCAAGTTTATGACTTTCAAGTGCTAGATGAAATGCCTCATTGATTGTATAGTGAATGATAGACCATTGTCATATTATTCAAGAATTGTCATGCTTTATATTATCCATACTATCGAGTTATGGGGTATTTAATACCCGATAATTTAGTTATGTGCCGAGAGCCAGTGTTAGTTTTAAGACAATAACAGTCGGGCCACAATCAGTAGAACTCGGTCAGTTACAGAACTTAGGATAACTCAGCAACCTCAGTATCAGTCCAGTCCAGCTCAGTAAATTAATTCAGAACTCAATAGCATTCAGTTAGATAATACAATTTAGTAGTATTTTGTCAGTCAACGGAACTTAGTAACTCAGTTCAGTTTAGTTAAATAGTACGATCAGTAATAACTCAGTCAGGCCTAGTATGAACTAGGAAATCAGTTCAGTGTCTTTCAGGTGGGAGAAAGATTCACCACCGAGAGAGCCTAGGGATGGGGGCACACCCGTTAGTGAGGACTGGGTCCCTAGAAGAAATCCCTAAGTTCTAGAACTACGTAGCCAGTGTAGGTATGTGATGTCACTCATTAAATAGGACTGACATACTCAGAGATCACCCGCTAGTTTAGGACTGATCTCAGGGATCACCCGTTAGATTAGGATTGACTCTATATCAGTTGTCTTTACTCGTGGCACGGTACTGACACCTTTCCATCTTGGGTTACAAGTTGGACCCCAATTAGTTCAAAAAAGGTCATGTTAGTTTGATGACTACCTTCCATAGTTTCAGTATCAGTCTTCAGAATAGAACTCAGATCAGTATTACGGAAATTAGGACTGTTAGACATAGTCACTCGGTTCAGTAAAGACCTTAGGGGTCGTTTGGTTTGAAATCAAGTTATACCGGGATTAGTTATATTGGAATAAGTTATGATGGGATAAGTTATACTGAGATTAGTTATGCTGGGATTATTTTTTATTGAGTGTTTGGTTTGTTATATTCAAAGTAACATGCATCGTATAATTTCTAGGAATAAATTGATTGATTACCAAAATACCCTCCATCTTATTTAACTTTATATATATATATATATATATATATATTTCTTTTTAAGCTTTAAATATTCATTCTTAAAATTTTTTATGATTTTTTAGAGAAATTAAAATATATAAATAAACATAATTTATATATTTTACAACCATTTTGAACGGTAAACTGTTCAAAATTTATTTGTTTATGAATATATTATACATTAATTAAACATAATTTATGAATTTCTAATTTATATATATTTATGAATATATTATACATTATTCATAATAGATATTTATGTTCATAATATATTATACTATTCATAATATATATTATACATTCAGAACATAATTATTTTACAATTTACCATTTTACGTTAATTATTATTGTATATATATATATATAAAATTTATTTATGAATATATTATACGTTAATTAAACATAATTTATTATTTATGAATATATATATATACGTGTGTGTGTGTGAGAGAGAGAGAGAGAGAGAGAGAGAAAGAGAGAGAAATGAAAATAAGGGTATTTTTTTCCTTGTATAATTTTATACCATAGAAAAATAGTCTTGGGATTGTTATCCCACCATTTGGGTGGATAGCTTATCCTGGGACTAATTATTAGTCACGGGATAAGTTACTCCAAATATTTACAACCAAACGAGTGAGTTACATTTTTATCCCGGGATTATTGACTCTAGTCTTGCAAACCAAATGAACCATTAGATAGTTCTATAAATTCAGAGATCACCCACTAGATGGGCTTAATCTCAGATTCAGTCAATAATTTTCATTATTAGTAGATTCAGAGATCACCCCCCAGATAGGCCTAATCTCAGCTTCAGTAAATGATATATCAGTACAAGTAGACTCAATTATAAAAAATCCAGTTATTAGAATTCAGTGTTCAGTGATACTACAATTCAGTTATAGTTTATGCACTCATGCCTGCATTTTCACTCAGTCATGTTCACGTTATGTAGTCAGTTACACTTCATGCATATGAACCCTTGCATACATCCTTACCTTAGTCTAGCATACCAGTATATTCTCACATACAAATGTATACTTTTCTCTTGCTCTATGGTGTTTTATACCATAGGTTTAGAAGCAAGGGATCCCGAGCACCCTTAGCAGTTCAGATTCATCCAGAAGCAGTAAACTTACCAGTGAGTACTCATCATTTGAGGATGTTCCTTATTTTATTATTGCATTAGATTTAGCATTTCAGTAGATGGAGTTAGTTGGGGGATTGCCCCATCAACTCCTTATTCAGACAGTTTAGAGGCTTTTTTAGACTAGAGTACTTTCAGAGAATTGTTTTAGTTTTGGTATTGTTATACTTTATTCAATTTTATTTTAGTATTGAATCTTAAGGCAAGTTTTCCTCAAATTTTCCATATTTTACAGTATATTATTTAGTGCTCAGTTACAGATATCAGTCATGGATTAGCTTGTGGTCCTTCATGGTCATAAGCATCGTGTAGCGTTCGGGGTTTAGAATTCGGGGCGTTACATACTACCCCTCCATTCAAGGACTGGTTCATTTGGAAACTGAAAATGAACAATTCTTTTTCTACAATCAATTGAGGCATAGCATAAACGGAGCCAATCTATGCCAAGAGTGATATCAAAATCCATTATCTCTAGCTCTACAAGGTCTTCTGAAGTGACTTTCTGAGATATCATTATCGAATAGTTCTTGTACACCCACTTGGCTATGATAGACTTACCCACTGAGGTAGAGACTAAGAAAGGTTCTGCTAGAATTTTGAGACTGACTCCAAAGTTAACGACTACGTAAGGAGTTACAAAAGACAAGAAAGCTCCTAGATCTAGCAAAGTATAAACATATAAATGGAAGATCTATAATGTACCAGTGACCATACCAGGAGAATTCTCCTAATTTTGTCAGGACTAAAGTTCATAAAGCCTATTTGGGCATTGCCCATTGATGGTATTGGAAGCCACACCGTAATGATTCGGGCGATCAAACTGAGCTAAAGGATGATTATACTGACCCTGAGAACCTGGCTGAGGATAATCTCTGATTTTGTCGCCTGGCTTGTCACACCTAAAACAAACATCACTGCCAGCTCTGTAGACACCCTGGTGGTTTCTGCCACATTTCTGACAAAAAACATTTGTTCGAGCACTACAGACACTACCCTGAGATTTAGAACCTAGTGCCCTATCTTTGTTTCTATTTCTAAACTTAGGAACTGTAGTACTAAATAAGGACGGAGCTGGAATTGAAGACTGCTGGCGAAACTGAGAACGATTACCGCCTTTTGACTTAGGATGAGTGAAATTAAATCTACCTATTCTAGCTCACTTGTTCCCCCTCTCCCTCTCCTTATTCTTAGCCTCTTCTATCTACTGAGCATGGACTATGATCTTGGATATGTCCATCTCCTTAATCAACATCATGGTTCTGCATTCCTTAACAACACTATCTGACACCCTAGACACGAATTTGCTTATTCTTGACTTATTATTTGCTACTATATGGGGAGCATACCTGGATAACTGAGAAAACTTGAGGGAATACTCTTTCACACTCATTCTGCCTTGCCTAAGATTGATGAACTCTAATACCTTTGCTTCTCTCAGCTCTAAGGGAAAGAATTTATCCAAAAAAGCAGTAGCAAACTCTTTTCATTCTATGGGCTCTACATTTGTACCCTTGTCTACTTTCCACTGCTTAAACTATGTATGAGCTATATCTTGTAGCTAATCAATAGCTAACTTAGCACTCTCACTGGAATTCACTCCTATGATATTTATGACTTTCTGAACCTGATCGATGAACTCCTGTGGATCCTCTTATGACATAGATCCTAAGAATAGGGGAGGATTTATTTGGGTGAAGTCCCGAATCCTGACTGTAGCGGTATTGGCCATTAGGTTGGCTTAAAAATTAGCTGGCCATTTATTTTGAGCTTCTATGGAATTGTCTATAGTGGTGAACGTAGCCCTGAATTCTGCATAGAAGACATGCTTGTCTAAGGGACCTGCCTGAACGGGCTAAGGTGCTGACTGGTTTCCTATTCTTCTTTCATTGGTCTTTTTTGGTAGGATGTTCTGTAAAGGGAAGTAAGAAAAAGATTATACCGAGAGTTTAACTTCAGCTCATGCTCACTCGCATGATATGAATACTAAGAGAAGGGAAACTTTTCCTAAAAGTACCTCATACCCTCTTGTCCATAAGTATGGAGCGCTACAGAAACATGCACAAGACTCTACTAGATGTGGCTTTTAGACTCCTTAGGACTCTGTCGAATCTTAGCTCTGATACTAAGTTTGTAATGCCCTGAGTCTGTACCCCAGATGCTATACAGTACTTATGACCCCGAAGGACCACAAGCTAACCTATGACTGATATCTGTTGTGAGCATTGAATAATAATACTAAAAATAATGTGGAATATAGGTTGAATTGCCAAAAGGTTCACAATCTGAATATTGATAATGAATAAATATTGTAATTTATTCTATTTGAACTAGTCTAGTCTGAAAAGCCTCTAACTGAACTGTCTGAAAATAGAGTTGATGGGATACGCCCCCAACTAACTCCAACTATTAAAATACTAAAATAAAAACATATTCTTGATAGATGAGGACTCACTACTAAATCTGACACTGTTGGCTGAATTTGAATATGTCTATGTGTGGTCAGGAACCTGAGCATCCGAACCTGTGATATGAGACATCATAGCACAAAGAAAGAGTGTGCGTCAGTACGTGGAATGTACTGGTATGCTAGATGAGGTAAGACCAAATGCAAGGGTTCATATGCACGAACAATAATAGACTGAATGACATAGAGTAACTGAATGTGAGAGTACATAAATAACTAAAACTGCTACAAGTATTAAGCATGTGATATTGCACATATACATGTATATATATTGTAATTGAGTTTTTACTAAAGCAGAGTTCTGAGTTCTAATAATGAGTAACTGATAATTTAAGATTTACTGATAACTGAATTACTGAAATTGATTGACTGTATTTGATAGTCCTAACTCGGTAGAACTAAACTGCGTTCTATACTAAAACTGAAACTATGGGAAGTAATCATCTAACTGATATGCCCCAAATAAGATAACTGGGGTACAACCTGTAACCCCAGATGGAAGGGTGTCAGTACCGTGCCACGGGTAAAGACAAGCTGGAGAGTTACCCTCATCTGGCAGGTACTCTAATGAGAACGATAGAACCCTCAACTGACAGGTTAAAATACCTAATCAATCCTCAACTAGCAGGTTGATGTCTCAACATACATTGGATACGTAGTTTTGGAAGGATCACACCCTCTACTTGCGGGTGATCCCCCATCCTTGTATTTACTCGATGATGAATCCTACTCCCAACTAAATAGACACTAAACTAATTATACTGAGCTTAACTAGACTGATACAGAGTTTACTGGGTTCCATAACTGACTAAGTTTACTGATCGTGACACTACTGGGACTATTTTTGGGTATTAGATACCCCCAGGACTCAATAGCGTGAAAGTAAAGCATAGAATGATCTTGAAAAGCATAGCAATGTCCATTTGTTCATAATTCATTCATAGAGACATTTTATCAAACGCTTGTAAGGCATAAGCTTGTACATGCTTGGGACCACATAATGACATGTCATGATTCCACTATTTACTTGACATAGGCATTTTAGCAAACACTTAGGGAGTATGGATTATTTCACATGAAAATGGCTAACACATGAACATCATGAATACAATACTTAATTGCAAATTCTAAGGTTTAGCATGCAATTCATATATTTCATCACATAAACTATTTTAATTTCATGGAAACTTATAATTAGTCATGAATTAAAACATAATTACTATCATGAACATAAGCATAATCAATTTCAAGCATAGAAATCATAATTTTATAAATTTGTAGTTGTAAAAATGGATTCTTGGACTCTATGGGTAAGAGAAACAAATAGATGAACACCTAACATACCTTGGAAGGTTAATTCTTGAAGGTTCTTGGACAAATTCTTGAGTTTGTTCTTGATTTTTTGAAAACTAGGGTTTTGCCCTTTGAGAGAGAATGTTTAAATCTTGAGATAAAGGGAGGAAAAATGCTTATAAATAGGTTAATTAGGGGTTTAATTTCCTGTTAAAGGCTGATTTGGGTCGTGAAAAAATACCAAATTACCCCTAGGAACAATTAAAATTTATCACTAAAAATTCCCAAATTTGGGCTTCACCGTGACGCAGTGGCATCGCAGTGAGCCACTGGTTCTTGGCTGGAAACTGTGTTAAAATGACAATCGTGAAATTAACCTTTGGCGCGATGCGCCATGATCGCGGAGGCTCACTGGAATTGAAAATGCTAAAAAATATCCTTGATGCGATGCGCCGTTATCGCAGAGGTTCACTAAAAAATTCTAATTGGAAACTGGCACTACTCCGCGATGCGGGCTTATCGCGTTGGCCTACTGGATTTTGACAATTCCCATTTGGCATGTCTCCGCGACGCGGTGAAGTACCAAGTGGTACACTATTTTACTAAAAATGCTATAACTCTTCTCCCGGGTATCGGATTTGGATAAATTTTACATCATTGGAAAGCTAACTGAATTTCCTACTCAATGGTAAGCTCTAAACTGAAACTTACTGAGTATATTTTATTTTAAAAAAATATTTTATATAAAATAACTCATGTACTAAGAGTTAATTTGATCTTGAAAATATGAGGTATTACAATTTCCTACCCATATTTCCTCAATTCAACTATAAGGAACACCGTACGACAACTTCCCAGACTTCTCGATACTATAAGGCTCAAGAACAAAATCTAGGTACGCATGACACTTGTACACATCTTACTTTATCTAAAAACATGCTACCTCCGGGTTCGACTTATTCTTATATACTCATGCACTTATACACTTAATGACTCAACCATTATTCATCATTTTAACACTAGTCATCTATACATAAATATCACAATTATCCACTTCTTTTTCCACAAGTTTCCAACCTAAGCTATTATTTCACACCTCACACCAAACCTACTAACTCATTCCCACAAAACATATATCACTAATCTAAAGCTACTATATTTTTTTACAACTACCCACATCTCAAGTTCAATACTATAGTCTACAATCAATCATGTACCACCGATAAAGCATGCAACATACTATACTAGTCTATCAAATTTGGAAATTTCACTTAACTCTTGAAAATTTTGGAAAAAAAAATTTAGAGTAAGGTTATATCCTTTAATCCATATTTTTAGAGCTTCAACCAGTCGCTACCTATCAATCGAGGATGAATGATCCCAAGGGGGAGATAATGTAACACCCTACACTTTTGAACTAAAGTTTGAACCACATTTTCTACACGTATAGACCTGAATCCAATGATTCTTTGTTAAAAAATATGTGATGATCAATCCTATAGGGTGTGAATATCTTTGGAATATGAATTGAGGTCACAAAAAAATCCCATAACTCAAAGACGAGTTGAAAACTCTTCTATTAATAAAGAATTGATGAACGTCTAAACTTGGGTCAACTTTCAGAGACCATAACTTATTTTATATGACAATTAATAGGTACTATTATATATCAAATGAAAGGTCTTTGAGTCTTCTTTTCAACGCAACTACTTTCACCTTAATTCGATATCAGAGTAGAAAGTTATGCTCATTTTACTTTGAAGTGTCTGTCTGCGAAAATATGATGACGAATTTGACGACTTATCAACTAGGTAACGACCAAGTTGACAGGCATTCAACTAAGTGACAACCCATCTGTCCTAGTCATCATCCTAGGGCAGTAAGTGGTAAAATCTAACCCAAAAGTGATGACCTAGGTGATGACTTATCACCTGAGTGACGGGTTATCAACCATGGTCGTCAACTGATGAAATTATGCGACTTCTTTGGTTTCTTTAGGGGTATTTTTATATTTTACTCACTCCAAAAATCTTTACCATGAATTAAGTTTCCCCTTAAGCATTATTAATAAACTTTTATTAGTTTTAAAACAACTCAAATCCTCTCCACTATCAAAACAAGATCAAACTAGGGAGTTCAAGTTTTCAAGAAAAGGGGATTTGAGTTCCAATCCTCAAACTAAACTACATAAGGTACGTGGGGTTTTCCTAATCTACATGGGCATGGTGAAATCATTTTAATTATGTTTAAACATTGAGAAATCATGAATTTGCAAAAAGGTTTTGAATGTACATTTACAATTATGCATTGTGAATCCTTCTTGACAATAATGTTTTGGTCTTGAGGCCTTACCCCCTTAAACTTGATTTTGTTTATATATATATATATATATGCATGTGGTTTGATGTTAAGGATTTGAATTGAGAGCAAGAAGAATTATAATCCCTCTCTTTTTAAAAATCCCCTTGATTTTAAATGTTATGAATTATTCAATTTCTTAATGAGACGCATGTTAAAAATGTCTTTATTGTTGTTTAAGACTTGATCTTAATTATGAATTGAAGAGAGGGTGTTTCTTGTTTTGATAAAGGGGAAGTGATGATTTTAAAGAGTTGCATGGTTTGTCACAAAATACTTGACCACCACATGTTTGATGAAATGCTGAAAAGAGAGAATCTCTACATAGTTTGAAATATGTTTTGAAAACAAGAACTCTCTTGCTTTGTTTGATTGATTTTGTGGTCTAAATATTGTTTTACTTGAAAAGAGTTGTAATTTGACAATATATGGCTGAGAAATATGACTTGCAATTCTTGGTATGACGATTCTAATGAAAATAATTCCATGGTAACACAGAACAAACGGAATGCAGATTTTCAGATTTTGAGCTTAGAATAATGCATGTTTAGAAAAGGTTAAAATTAAGCTTAAAGAGAGTTAGGTGGTTACCCGAAAAAGGCACGAGTTTAGTAAATTCATTGCCCAAAATTGTGTTTTTCTAATACAGATTTATTGTGTTCCCAATGAGGGATTATACATTGGCCTAGTTCCCTATGGCGTATTAGAATAGAAACTTCAACCTTTGCGGCAAACTTGGGTTGGGGGCTTGGCCGCCGAGTCAATCCCAAATTTCATATAGCCCGTAGAATGTAGAATTGTAGGGTGTAACACCTAGCTCAGAAGTAAAATAAAGAATGGTATTACATCTGCAACAGTGTTTTGAAGATCATTTGAAGCTGCCCATGTGATTACTTCCCACAGTTTTAGTTTCAATTTCAGTTTCAGTCTTAGAATAAAACTCAGTTCAATTCTACAGAGTCAAGACTATCAGATATAGTCAATCAATTTTAGTAATTCAGTTATCAGTAAATCTCAAATTATTAGTTACTCAGTATTAGAACTCAAAACTTAGCTTCAGTAAAAGCTCAATTAGAATATATATCCATGTATATGCGCAGTATAGCATGCCTAGTACATACAACAATTTTAGTTACTTATGTACTCTCATATTCAGCTACTCTATATTTTTCAATCTGTTATTGTTTATGTATATGAACCCTTGCATTCAGCCTTACCTCTTCTAGCATACTAGTATGTTCCATGTACTGATGCATACTCTTTCTTTGTGCTATGATGTCTCATATCATAGGTTCGGATGATCAGGTTCCCGATCGTGCATAGACAGATTCAAATACAGCCAACAGTGTCATATTTAGTAGTGAGTCCTCATCTATCGAGGATATATTTTTATTTCAGTATTTCAGTTATTGGAGTTAGTTGGGTACTTGAACCATCAACTCTATTTTTAGATAGTTTAGTCAGAGGCTTTTCAGACTAGACTAGTTCAGACAGCATATTCAGACATTTTATCAGATCTTATTACAGTTATTATTCATAATCAGCATTTAGATTGTGAAACTTATGGAAATTCAGCCTATATTCCGCATTATTTTTATTATTATTATCTAGTGCTCATAGAAGATATTAGTCATGGATTATCTTGTGGTCCGTCGAGGTCATAAGCACCATGTAGCATCCGGGGTACAAACTCGGGGTGTTACAGCAATGTGCCCCTTTGGTATAGTTTTATAGATTTTTTTAAGTGGTAAGTTATGTGATTAAAGGTATAATGATAGTATTATAGGGAATTAAAGGTGGAGTGTTAAGTGTTTAGAATCGTGGGTGTCTATGCCCATGAAAATGTTAGTTGTAAGTTGATAAATTTGGAAGTTCATAGAAGTTTTGATTAGTGTCCCTGGAGGGGGTGTCTTAGAAAGAATTTAGTGTCTTTATATCAAAATTATTGAGGGAGGTTATGTTCATGAGTATCTTATTACCCCTTTATGATAAGGAGTATGGATGCATACGCTTATGAGAGTGGGAGTTGTAGAGTGATGGCTATAGAGGCTAGCGAAAGTAAAGAGCAATATTTTTGGAAAGCGAGGCCTTCAGAGTATAGTTTATCAGGGATAGTTTAGAGTTTAAGTATATGGTGATGTCTCTTTTGTATTGAGAGTTGTGGCTATTGATTTTGATGTGAGGTTATATATGCAAGCCTAGGAGTGTGACATTGATCTAAAGAGGGGATAATGGATTAAAGTAGTTCCCAAATTCTCTTGTGGTGACAAGTTTCAAGGATAAATCAATTCCTTTTAAATCAAGCTCCTCCAACTTCGATTTGAATGGACATCTACCAATGTCTTATGCATTCATGTCTTGACTATGCCTAATATTTGAGCTCTCTATATAACTTATGTCATGTTATAACCTCCATACAAAAAGCAATGATGTCCCTTAGGGATCCAATATTCCAAGTATCCACGCCATATGTTACGTTCCTCATGATCCAAATCTATGTCTCACAGCATGTTTAGTTTGAAGAAAATATATTTCTATATGTCACAGTATCATTTTAGGCCAGAATTAGCTAAAGTGATAAATTTTATACTAACTCATGGAAAATCTTAGTTCTTTAAATGAGGATCAATCGCTTCAAGTGGTAGTCCTTGTCTTAGTTGTTAACTACATAAATTTTGGCTTTATGCCATATACCTCATGATAAGTGCATCCATGTTTCTCATTGTGGTCTATCTTAAGGAAACTATGTTGTGTTGTGTTCATGCCGAATGTCTCTTTACTTATGATTAGAACACTTAATATATAAAGCACTTTGTGTCTATTCTATCCTATCTTCACCTAATGTCTCTCCTTAAGTAGTGCAACAAGTATAAGTTTTGGTCTGACAAGTGTTACTTCCATTCATGTTTTTTATGCTCGGGTCCCTCAATGACCCTCCGTATGTTGGTATAATGGTGGTTGAGAAAGTTTAGTAATGTGTTAGATAGGAGAGTAGATGTTCTTGAAGGTGAGAATTTTTAAGTGATTATTTAAGCTAAGGCTATAGGAGTAGGGGAAAGAAAGACATGAACTTTTGTTATGTGAAATAGTTAAGGAGTTATGTAGCGAAAATCTTAGTGAGAATGATTGAATTGGCTAGTCTTAGTGGGGAGATCCATGAAGTGGGTGCAGTAATGATAGGCTTGAATATTGTGATTGATGAAAACACAAACTAATGGGTTATGTAGTCGGTGCTCCTTGATTTAATACTCAAGTATGTTTGAGGGTGGTGAAAAGGTGAAGTAATTTTCTTAATGGGGTATAGAATACAGGGTTCTATAGCAAAAGCTAGCACCTCTTTCCTCCGAATTAGGATTCAACATTAAAGTACTATGTAGTGGGACTAAAACTCTGGTGGTAGATGTGTGATGGGAGAATTATAAGTGGAAATTATGAAGTATGTTGTTTATTTATTATTTAGGGCATACTCGACCTGTGTCTCTATGTGAGGTTCATTCATTTTATATTATATGGTGGGGAATGCTTCGATCCCTATCTTTCACAAAATCTTATTTCATAATTAGTACCAATGGAAATCAGGCCTATGATCACCAAATAAAGTAATACCATGTGTTGTGATGGTCATGATCCATAGAATTCATGTACAAGGTCATCCCAATTTCTTTCCTTATTATCTCATGCTTTATGCTTATACGATTCACTTGCCGATGTCATGAATGCTCTTCTTAATTTCTACGTATGTTTCCTTCAAAGGAAATTCTTAGAGTAAGGTTACGTCCTTTACCTGATATGCTCTTCTTGTGCTATCTCATAACTTCATGGATAACTCGATCAGAAAAAACCACATCACTGGGGGAGCTAGACTCGTAGACTTGTATCGCCTCGACAATGGGGCATGGCCTATTAAATTAGAGCAAGTAAGAAATTTGGATAACTTTCTTATGGACGACGCTATAGCACAAACTAGAGTATGAAAGAATAAGAAACAACTGCTAATTGCCCAGTAGCCTCCTGATTATAAGTGAGGTGCACAACACACCTATAAGCAAGACTCTACCAAGTTTGTCACAACCTGATCCAGGGCCCTGACCGTAACGAGTATCCCAAACCATGAAGTCCCAGGCACCCCTTTCTTTCTAGTAATCACGCACAACATTAATTCAATATAAATAATTTGCGGAAAGGCATAACAAAATAGAACCATGACCAATCTCATAACATTTGATAAGCATCTAAACTTTGGTCAACTTCAAAGAGACCATAAATTCTTGTATATGATGATTAATAGGGAATATTATAAATTGAATGAAAGGTCTTCAAGTCTTCTTTCCAATGCAACTGATTTCACCTTAATCTGATATCGGAGTATAAAGTTATGCACATTTTACTTTGAAGTGTCTGTCTGCCAAAATGTGATGACAAAGTTGACAACTTATCAATTAGGTGACGACCAATTTGACGGGCCATCAACTAAGTGACAACCCATCAGCCTAGGGCAGTAAGCGCTAAAATCCAGCCCAAAAGTGATGACCTAGGTGACGACTTATCACCTGAGTGATGGGTCATCAACCATGGTCGTCAACTGATGAAATTCTGCAACTTCTTTGGTTTTCTTAGGGGTATTTTTGTCTTTTTATCACTCCAAAAATCTTTCCCAGGAATAAGTTACCCCTTAAGCGTTATTAATCAACTTTTATCAGTTTTAAAATATCTCAAATCCTCTCTAATGTCAAAAACAAGATCAAACTAGGGTTTTTCTTAAGTTCAAGTTTTCAAGAAAAGGGTCAAGATTTGAGTTCCACTCCTTAAACTAAACAACATAAGGTACGTGGGGTTTTCATAAACTACATGGGCATAGTGAAATCATTTTAATTATGTTTAAATGTTGAGAAATCGTGAATTTACAAATGGGTTTTGAATGTACATTTACAATTAAGCATTGTGAATCCTTCTTGACAATAACGTTTCGGTCTTCAGGCCTTATATATATATATATGGATGTTGTTTGATGTTAGGGATTTGAATTGAGAGAAAGAAGAATTATAATCCCTCTCTTGTTAAAAATCCCCTTGTTTTTATATGTTATGAATTATTCAATTTTATACTAAGACGCATGTTAAAAATGTCTTTACTGTTATTTAAGACTTGATCTTAATTATGAATTGAAGAGAGGGTGTTACTTGTTTTGATAAAGGAGAAGTGATTATTTTAAAGAGTTTCATGGTTTGTCACAAAATACTTGACCACCACATGTTTGATGAAATGTTGAAAAGAGAGAATCTCTACATAGCTTGAAATATGTTTTGAAAACAAGAACTCTCTTGTATTGTTTGATTGATTTGGTGGTCTGAACATTGTTTTACTTAAAAATAGTTGTAATTTGACACTGTATGGCTGAGAGATATGTCTTGCAAGTCTTGGTATGATGATTTCAATACAAATAATGCCATGGTAACACAGAACAAAATAGAATGCAGATTTTCATTCATATTTTCATATTTTGATCTTAGAACGATGCATGTTTAGAAAAGTTTAAAATTAGGCTTAAAGAAATTTAGGTCATTACCCAAAGAAGGAACGAATTCAGTAAATTCATTGCCTAAAACCGTGTTTTGCTACAGATATATTGTGTTCCCAATAAGGGATTATAGACTGGCCTAGTACCCTATGACGTATCAAAATAGAAACTTCAACCATTGTGGCAAACTTGGGTTGGGAAGCGCGGATTTCATATAGCTCGTGGACTGTAGAATTGTAGGGTGTACCACCTAGCTCAGAAGTAAAATAAAGAATGGTATTGCATCTGCAAAATTGTTTTAAAGATCATTTGAAGCTGCCTATGTGTTTTAAATTATTTCATGCATAATGTTTTATAAAATGCTCTCGCTTATGTTATATATAAAATCAAATTATTTTGGATTGCTCTGCATACCAGTACATCTGTATAGACCCCTATATTTTAGGATTTGAGGCACATTCTCTGGGTCCAGCTAAGCAATAGATTGGTGTTTCTGAGAATCGCTGTTGGTAAGACTTCTCTATTTCGGAAAGCCGAGCTTATATAAACATTGTCATTTATTTAATTTATGGTCTGACTGGGAGCCTTGTCCCAATTTTGTTTTAGACATATGTTGGGTATTATAGTGTTAGAGATTTCCCAGAATGGTGTCATATGTTTTGAATATTAAGAATTTCTTTCCAAATTGTTCAAGTGTTATGAGATTGGTCATGGTTCCGTTTTGTTATGTCTTTCTGCAAATTCTTTATATTGAATGATTGTTGTGCATGATTTCCAGAAAGAAAGGGGCGCCCAGGCCTTTATGGTTTGGGATGCTAGTTATGACCAGGGCCCCAGCTCGGGTTGTGACAGAACTTTATGGTATTCTCAGACTTGTTTTCCCACATTAAACCTAAAAATGTGAAGGAAGCCCTTAAAGATGCTAAATATATTAATGATATGCAGGAAGAACTTCAGCAATTTAAAAGGAGCAAAGTCTGGCACCTAGTCCCTAGGCCTACTGACAAAACTATTATTGGGACAAAATGGGTGTACAAAAATAAGAAAAATGAACATTGAATTATCAATAGAAATAAAGCAAGGCTTGTTGAACAAAGATATAATCAGGAAGAAGGAATTGACTATAATAAGACCTTTTCTTTTGTTGCAAGATAAGAAATTAGGATATTTATTGCTTTTGTAGCCTACATGGGTTTCAAGCTTCTTCAAATGGATTTCAAGATTTCTAAGTGGAAATATGAAGGAAGAATTATATGTTAAGCAACCTCCAGGTTTTGAAGATATTGAATTCCCACATCATGTGCTAATGCTGGATATAGCTTTACATGGGTTGAAGCAGGCACCTAGAGCTTGGTATGAGAGACTGTCAAAGTTTCTTCTAAAAAATAGTTTTAAGAGAGAAAAAATTGACCACACCTTATTTCTTAAGACTAGAGGAATCAACTTATTGATAGTGCAGATTTATGTTAATGGCATGATTTTTGGAGCAACCTCTGAATCCCTATGTGAAAAATTTGCCAAATTGATGGAAAGTGAATTTAAAATGAGTATGATAGATAATTTGAGCTTCTTTTTAGGACAACAGATTAAACAAACATCTCAAGGCACAATGATATGTCAAAAAAATACAACAAGGAGCTGTTGAAAAAATACAACATGAGGGATCCCAAAACTATTGATACTCCCATTGGGACTAGCTCAAAGATGGATACTAATGAACCTGGACCCTCAGTTAGTGAGACCATGTGTAGAGGGATTATTAGATCCTTACTATATATTACTACTAGCAAGCCTAATATATGATTAGTGTGGGTATGTGTGCAAGGATTCGGGTATGTACAAAGGAGTTTCATTTGAAAGCTGCTAAGAGGATTCTTAGATATTTGAAAGAGACAGGGACCGGGTCCTATTCTATCCATCTGGAGACAATTTTGATCTAGTTGGGTATGTTAATGTAGACTATGTTGGGTACTTGATTGATAGAAAAGGCATCTATGGAATGGCTCATATTCTTAGATCATCTCTCATTTCTTGGTGATCGAAGAAACAAAGTTCAGTTGCTCTTTCTACTACTAAAGTTGAATATGTTGTAGTAGCAACCTATTGTACTTAATTATGATGGATAAAATAGTAGCTGATGGATTTTAGGATTGTCTCTGACACTATTCCATTAATGTGTGACAATACTAATATGGCAACAAACCCTATGCAGCATAAGAGGACAAAACACATTGATCTAAGGCATCATTTCTTAAGAGACAATGTTGAAAAAAAACTATTTGTATGAAGTTTTGTCAAACAAAGGACTAAGTGGATGACATCTTCATAAAGGATCTTCACAAGGAACAATTTGTGAAGAATAGGATAAGGTTGAGATTAAACAGGGCAAGTATCCTTGTTTAATTTTGTGCAATATGATTTAACTCAGTACCATGCCTTTTATAGGTATACACGCATGGTGAGCAACCCTTGAAGAAGAGCAGATGTGATAGAAAAAATTTAAAAGTTCCTTCAAGCAAGGGAGGGACTAGGTCCTAATCCACATGTTAGTATCATTCATGTGTGTCTTAAAAAATTTGCATTAAAGATCTGTCTAAAAAGCCACGTCCTTCCCTACCTGTTTGAAAGTTGTCAAATCCATAAGGAAATGAAAGGTTTCACCTATTGGGACCAGACACATCCCATGCCCTTTAACTCTAAATGTTGTACCTTTTTACTTCTTTAAAACAAAATCAAATCCCTTCTTTTTCTCACTTTTTCCAAAATTAGTTCTGAAACCCCTTTCTCAAACACCAAACTCTTCTCCCCATATTTGCCTTTTCCTTATTTTAAAATTCTATTCCCAAACTCAAAATGGCCAACAAAATCTTCTTTTCAAGCCCTATAAAATATTGAGAAGTTATCCATCTCCCTCCCCCTCTATCAAAAACCCACTTGTTGGTTCTTCCTCATTACTAGTATCCATGGTGGAATCCACTATGAAAGAAGCCCCAAAATTATAGAATCTAACCCTGAGAAAGCCATTAGTGAGGGTTTGGATTCACCAATAGAGACTGAGCTTCTACAACTGCTACCTACACAGAAAACCTTAAAGTAGATGCCCCTGCAGGGAAAATAAAAGAATTGGGTTCTCCTACACCCTTAGAAACCAACCCAATTTTTGTTCAACTGTTTGATAAAGATATCCCGATAAAAAATTCAAACCCCTCTAGTAGTATTTTGGTAGGGGGAAGACTGTGTTGCTAAAAATTTGATGTTACTAACTAATAATCCTAGAGAGAGTTCTGTTGGGATAAAAGAGAATATAGTTGTTGACACCCCTCTTTCCTCATTTAACATAACATACCTCTTGAGTCTTTTAAGCATCCTGATACTTTTGTGTAACCTCCTATGGAGATGAGGAGGTTGATAATGATGATATAACCTTAAGATGGACTATGCAAAGGCAAAAGGGAATTAAAGGAAAAGAGAAAAGAAAGTCAGAGAATTCTATTATACTATAAATTTGTGGAAGATGGTCAGAGTCTATCTATATTAGTTCAAGGCAAGAAGTTAAAGTTAGATGAAAAAACTCTGAGAATAATCTTGGATGTTCTTGTGATTGGGGTGAGGTCGGTAGGGAAGCAACAACCCTCAATATAATCTTTAAAAGGTGCTTCTAAAGTGGGTGGAACTTTTGTTGCACGGGTGAGAAAGAAATTTTTAAAGGCAGAGTTGCAATTGGTATATGAGCTTATGAATAAGGTAATTCTACCTAGGGAAGAAAAGAGAATAGTGGATTCAATTATTGATCTCTTTATGATACAGTGCTTGAGTAGATTTAAACTCATCAGCTTGCCAGCATTGATAATAGAACACATGTACAAAGTTGTACATGTCAAAGAAGGAAGACATAAATTCCTTATGGATACTTCATGAACAAAGTGTTCAATTATTTTGGTGTTTTTGGTGAGAAGGAAACACCTAGGACTGCTAAATAAAAGTTCAGTCTAAACACTTCGATTGAAAATGAGTGTGTTGAGGAAAAATGGGGACCATGTCCTAAGTGTCTGAGTTGATAGCTTCCCAGAAGAAATTATTGAGTTTGGAGGTAGATAAATTAAGGATGGCATTGGCTACTAGGGAAGCTGAGCTTACACGTCTCAAAGTGAGAAATCAGTAGTTATCTTTTGAAGGACCTGGTGCTGCGGAAGCACTGAAAATTGAAAATGCAGAGTTGAAGGCACAGGTCACAACACTAATAGAGGAGGTCAAAGGGTTAAATACTGAAGTGAAGGACCTCACCAAGAAGTTTTTGAATTCTTATGATGCTTAAAGTTCTAGAATGGAGATACTCCTCAAGTCCCTTACTCCCAAACCCCTATCCTTTTAAGAAACACCCCCTCCTCCTAGTGGCTTTTTAGTTCAGGATTTTATGATTTTTATGCACTATATGTTACCATTTCCTAGTTATTCTATGAATAGAGCTTTAATTTATGTCTATCATCAGTCTGTCTTTTATGAATTTGTTCATTCATGTTAGTGTTGCCCTAGTGGCCATGAGTTATCCTAATTGTGCAAATTGTTATTTTGGTTTATTGTATTTTTTTATGATGTCAAAAAAGGGAAAATGATTCACTACAGGTATATACTAGTAAGAAAGAGGGTGTTGTTGATAGGGGGAATGAAAGGGTGTTGTTGGGAATGATTGGTAAATGTTCTAAACTGTATAAAATTTGAGTGCCTTATGGATATGGTTAGTCATCAAGGGGGAAGTGTTGTTCCATGTTTTTATAATGATCACATAATGCTTGAAGGACCTGGTACTATACTTTCTTTGCTCAAATTACAGATGTCGCACTCTGTACAGTTTTGTTCTGTAGCACAAATACTATGTAGGTGCACAGTGTACTGATATGGACACCTGGTCTAATCAAATTTCCAATAAGATTCCTATACTCCTATAAATACAAAAGGATACAACCTTGGTCATTATTTTATGAAAATCAGAGATCTTTTAGTGTGGCAACAAAAACCCTCAACGACTCATGATCTGATATTTATATTGCTCATAGTGTTGTTGTTCTTGAGTTAGGTCCTAAAACTGATTTACCCCAGTGATTGTGAGTAATGTTTTTCTTTTTTCTTTGAGTTATCTTAGGTAGAGTTTTCTAAGTAGTGTTGGGTAGAGTTAGTCAACTTGGAGAGATTCAACTTGGAGAGATCCTATGAGTACAGATCGTGGTTTTCCTCCCTTGAGCAAGGAGGTTTTCACATAAAAATTTGTTTACGTTTATTTACTTTCAGTATTCTCTTTGTGTTTTTGTTTTACTATCATACATTGTCTCCATAGGACCTGGTCCCAGTGGTGACCCCTGCGTTTCAACACATTTTTATGTATTATGCCTATTATAAATTCATTCTAAAATTACTCTAAAAAACAATCATCCCTTGTCCTTGTGTCAAAGATTATTGTTTTTACACCAAATGCGCCCAAAGTATGTTCAGACAAGTCCGATTCCAACGACCTATGGCTATCACCACTACGAAGTTAGCGCGTAAGAATGATTCCCATTTTCCCCATTCAATTTCTAACCTAAGTACTCTTAGTTTATTAACAAAATTCAAGTTTTTCATTCCAAATTGAATTTCTCCATTCACATGCTTCTGGGCTCTACTTGAATTAGGAATGTCGTTAATAAAGATGCCAAATGAGTGGGTTGAGCTAAGTTTGGGTTAGTTAAAATGGAATGATTAATAAATAAGTGGATTATTTGACCCATCCAAGAGTTACTTAGGCTCAAATGCGATAAAATATAATGTGGGTCATACCTCTTACTAAGTTTTAATTGTGCTTTTATGATCTTTTAGAACCTTATAAGATTATTATTTTTCTTTATTATAACTATATATGATACAAAATCAACCAACAAATGGCAAAAAATAGCACAAACACAACACAAAACAGTCCACTCACGAGATGACCAAACAACACTAAAAACGGAAACAAAAAGACAAGCACAAATACACGATTTGCAATATATTAAGGGGTCGTTTGGTGTGAGGTACTAGAGTAAATAATCTCAGGATAAAGTAATAGTCCCGGGATAAAAAATTTAATGTATCGTTTGGTTGCTAATATTTGGGATAACTTATCCAGAAACTAATAAATAGTACCGGGACAAGTTATCCCCATATTTGATGGGATAACAATCCCATCATAATTTATACTTGGGATAAAACTATAAAATAGCAAGATTACCCCCAAACCCATTACAAATACATTTCTCCAATCTTTTTCATCTCCTCTTAGTTCTTCAATCTCTAATTATTGCTTTTGAAATTTAAAAAACTATTATTGATATCTACTTGATTATCTAAAATGGGCTATTTATGACAAATTAAAAAGACTAAAATATCTTATTATGGAACGAAGGAAATATGACTAAGAAAAACTAACCTCTTATTAATTGAACTTTGCATTTCTTTTCATCCCATTGCTTGTGAATTTTATAAACTTATACGCTATTTTCTTATATAAAGGATCAAAATGCACAATTAACAAATTAAAAATCAAAATATGTTAAATTCATACATAATAAGGATCAAAACTAAAATCTATTAATATTTGAGGGATCTAAAGTGCTACCGTTATCTCTCATGACCAATTTCTTTATTTTTGGTATAGAAAGACAAGGTGATGAAAATGCCAACCACTTACTACTGCATTTGATGATTTTTCAAATTGCTTTTATTAAGCAAACAAAGAAAAAGAGTACTTGGTATACCTTTATTTGGAGGAAATTTAGAGATGTTGGGGACCAATTGACTGAACCTTTCCATACAAACTATCAATAAATCAACTTGGTATACATACATGCAAAAGTTCATGTATCTTTTACACAACTAATAAGTTGTACATAAATTAAATTATCATTCAAACGTTGTTATATATCCGACAAAATGTAGGTACAATAATTTTTTAAGCATAGAAAAATGAAATTCAACATCAACTTTTTCATTCCAAGTGTTATTTTTGTGAATTGATAACACAAAAAGTTCTTACTACACAATGAAAACATTAATTAAAGTAAGTAGATTTTATAATAATAATTACCATTCACTTGTAATCTGTAAAATATTTTAGCAATTACAAAGGCGTTTCCTAGTTTTAATACGCATTATCGTTTCACAAACGACTCCATTGTTCAATTATATATTTTAAATTAAATAATTTTTAATCACTTAAAAATTGATATTGTATATATCAATTAAAATGAATTTTAATATTCTATATTATATGAGTGATATGTGTTTAAATGAAGTGACATAAACAACAAATCTTCTTTTACTTTAACAAACTTAAGTTGAAAGTTTTTATTACAAACTAAATAAGATGCATGTAGTAAGATTTTTTTAAAACACACGGGGCATAATCATGGGAAGGCACATGCAAAAAAATTAAAGCTAAATACGATGAAAGTTTTATTTTTAAAATACACACGATATAATCATGAAAATACACACACACACAAAATTAAGCTAAATAAGATGAAAGTTTTATTTTTAATAATAAATATTTAAAGCTTGAAAAGAAATATTTTTTAAAAAAGAAGTTAAATAAGATGGAGGGTATTTTGGCAATCAATTAATTTATTCTTAGAAATTATACCATGCATATTACTTTGAATACATTAAACCAAACACTCATAAAAAATAATTCCATCATAACTAATCCAGTATGACTTATCCCATCATAACTTATCATAGCATAACTAATCCTAGTATAACTACATTCCCAACCAAACAACCCCTAAAAGGATAGATAGATAGACAAATGAAGATATAAATCCTAATAACCCTAAGATATATCAAATCTAAGGACCCTTAACACCTACACACGACAATCACCTAACACCTACATAGACACAAGAGGGACGATACCTCCTCTAGCACCAACCTTTCAAGACAAGTTGCAACTCAAGTAATTCCACACTTAAATTAGGCCTCATTTTGATTTTATGGCTATTCCAAGCCCGACAACTAAGGTGTTACACTCTCAAAGAGAGAACTTTCAATGTTTCAAATATTCATCATCAATAATCTAAGTGAAAATAACCCTAACATGTTCTATTTATTCTATTACAAGATAAGACAATATGACAACATTGCCCTTAATGAGGAGGGGCGACCATGGAGTTCATTTGGACAAAGTGAAGTGACCAAAATGCCATTAATAAAGGTGTCCAAAGAGCCATTAAGCGTTCTCCAAGGCCGTGAGTCCTCAAGTATTGAATGCTCCAAGCAATCTTTCACACTCGGCATTGCTCTATTAAGTGCCCAAAATGGTCTCTACGTGTATGCTCTTGTGTCCTCAAGGCGACCATAGCTTGAGTCTTTATATGTTAGCCTCCAAGGACGTCATCAAAATCTATGAGGGTTGTTTGACTCATATCAATATATAATGTTTATCATTGATTTTGAACAGTTAAATTTCTAGGTGAGTCTACAACACGCGTGTAATGCCCTCATTTTTGAGCTATAAATCGTATCGTTGTTCCTATGTGTGTAAACTCAAATCCCATAACTCATATATAAATTCATGTGTCATGATATTTATCCTAGTGTATTAATTTATTATGAGGTGAAAATTTTTCATAGAAACCACATAGAGCAAAGTTGACCTAAGAAATTTTTATTCGTCTAAAGTTTGGTATTCGATTCTACAAGAGTTTGCTTTGAATGTGTATAAATTTTGATATACGCAAAATTTTTCATCTCAAGACCCACCAAATTGTAGATAATTGAGTCAGATTTCCAATGATACCAATTTTACCTTAATCCAATTCCCGAGCAAAATGTTATAGCCATTTTCGTGAGAGAGGCAGTGAGGTCGCACGATTAGCATGTCTCACATGCTCTTCACCCCTAGTTTTTAAATGTTGGTTCCGTATTTTTAAGGGAATTTTAGTTTTTTTACCTTATAACTCCCATCCCACACTTGATAACCCTCAAGGGGCAAAATTTTCCTCCTATTTCATCAATTAAACATCTCAAATTCTCTAAAAAATATAACCGTCGCTCCTCCCCAAAGATCAAGAATTCAAGCCTTTCAATTCAAGATTCTCAAGAAATATTTCAAGATTAGGTTTACATCTTCAAACTAATCAATATAAGGTACGTGGGGTTCTCATAAACAACATGGGCATGATGAAATCGTTTGATAATGTTTAAATGTTGAGAAATCATGAATTTTCAATGGGTTTTGAATTTACATTTACAATTATGCATTGTGAAATCCTTTTTATGATAATGTTTTGGTCTTGAGGCCTTCCCCTAAATTAGATTTGTACTCATATATAAGTATGTATGAATTTTTGAGTCCTAATGTTGAATTGAGAGCATGAACAATTAAAATCCCTCTCTTGTTGTAAAGCCTCTTATTTTCATATGTTATGAATTATTCAATTGCATATTGAGAAGCATGATTCAAATGTCTTTGCTATTGTTTAAGCCTTGATTTTGGATATAAACTGAAGAGAGGGTGATTCTTGTTAATATAAATGAAAAATGGTGATTCAAAGAGATTGCATGGTTTGTAACAAAATACTTGACCACCACATGTTTGTTGAAATATTGAAAAGAGAGAATCCCTGCACAGTTTGAAATATGTTTCGAAAATAAGAACTCTCTTCCATTGTTAAATGGCTTTTTTGGTGGTCAAATGATTGAGTTGATTGAAAAACCTAAAGCAGAACATTATAAATGGTTTGAATGAGAGGGTCCATGGAATGATATAATACAAATGACTTGCAAGTCGGGGTATGACGATACCCCGTTGTGAACCGCCTTTAACAGAATAATAAAAGAATGGTGTGTAAGAGTGATGCATGTTTTATTATAAGAGAATAAAAAAATAAACTTAAAGAAAGTTAGGTGGTTACCCATAGAAGGCATTTGAGTGCAAGGGCTCATCGCTGGAAATCGTAGTTGCTGATGCGGGACTTAAGATATATGTTCCTACATGAAAGGACATTTTCTTTTTTTGGACATCTCACATGGGGGAATTTCCTATGGTGTGCTCACATGGGGGGTATCACCACTCCAATCCTAGAAGCTACTTAGATTGGGGGCTTGGACACCAAGTCAAGGGAGGATTCCATATAGCCCGTGGAATATCAGACTTGTAGGGTGTACCACCTAGCTCATAAGTAAGATAATGAGTGAGTCATGGATTCAAAAAAAAAATTCAAAGTCTTTAAAGTGTGCCCATGCATTTTCATATATTATATGTAAAATATTTTATCAATTTCTCTCACTTATTTATATATAAATACATTATTCTGGATTGCTCAGCATACCAGTACATCTCTATTAACCCTCTATATTTCAGGATTCTATTACACAGTTGAAGGGTCCCACTAAGCAGTAGATTGGGGGCTCCGAAGTTTGCAATTGGTAAGCCTCCCTTATTTTGGAAGACCTTGTTGATTTGACATTGATATTTTATTTTAGTTTATGTTACAATTGGGGGCCTTGTACCAGCATTCAGACAGTAGTGTTTTTGAGTTGTTAGAAATTTTGCAAACTAGTGTCAGGTGTTTTTGAATGTTTCATGAACTCATATTTGTATTGTTCAGTTGAAGTAAAAGAATGACCATGTTTCCATCTTGCCGTTTTTTCCCCATTTTCCTTATAGGATATGAATTGTGTATATGATTGCTAGTTAGATCCTTCACGATTCAGAATGTCTGTCGCAGCCAGGGCCTCGGTTCGGGTCATGGAAACGCGTTATGACTTAACTTTGAGTTAACAATAATAGTTTGCAAATAACAAGTAAAGTGAATAATGTAAGCGATGAACAACTTATAGTCAAAGGTAAGGATGGGATAGATCGTATGGTCGAAATCCTCAGGCCACGAGCCGGCCTTGACTGGGAACTAATCTAAAATAAGCAAGGGAAATTAAAATAGAGAAATCAGAGAAAACTTTGAGAAAAAACTAAGAGAACTTTCATTGCTTAGTAGTGAAGAGATGAGGGAGGATATAATGCCTTTACAATAGGGAAGGGGTCTCTATTTATAGCGTACACGATAAGTTTTTTACCAGTAAGAGATTGCCACCCGAGCCTTATAGTACCGCGACAAATGGGGGAGTGCCAGCCTAGTCTCCCACGTATGACAGAGGCCTGCCGAACCTGAGAGTCCAGACACAGTGGTCCCTTGTTCGTCCTTTAATGCGCAGTGAGGCATACCGCTGTCATACCCGGGGCAGCCTGATTATAGACAAACTTTACATCCTACTCGACCAGAGATGGCCCATATCCGTTAACCCTATTCTGCCCTATACGTTTAACTTATCAAATAAATAAAATGTCTTTTTGAAAAATATTTTGACAAGATTCTCTCAGTAATTTGAGCTAGATATCAACTCAAATTTTGATTGACTGAAATAGGTTAAGCTAATAAATGAGTGAGACAATAATCAACACAAATTTGGGCGGGTTTATGATTTGGCGAGTTAATTTTTCCCCCCTTAGTAGTTGTTAATGCATCAAACTTTGCTTTGATTTTTAATTTTCTTATCTTGTAATTTCTCAAGAGTTCCATGGAGCAACTAGATATGGGTTCAGCAATTAATTAAGAAGTGTAAAGTTTCTGAATTTGAGAAAGAAGATGCATCAGCCGTATATAGGAATCTATCCTTGCTGACATATTGTCATTCTTGTCCACAAAGGATGCAGTGAAGACGATGTTCGTTAAGCCATTTGGGAAGCTACTGACAACTATGAGCAATCTTGATTTCTAGGTGTGTCTAGTTAATGAGTTGCCTACAACACCTCCCATGAATAGGTGGTATTCGTTTGTTGATCATGTACTTCATCATGAAGCACCAACTGTAACTAAATTCTGACTTAAATTTGGCCATATCATCTACAACTCGATAAGTCCATGCAAGATAGTTGAAAAAATTAACTCGTGGATCAATTTCACTGTAAGGAAGAAAGTGGAGGTTCTTGAGGTGTACATTGGTCGTCGTGGTCCCTATGAACCTATTTTTGATTACCACTTTCCTTCCTTTATTCTAAGAAGTGACACTCTTACAAAGTTAAGTTTGGCAAGCTGTAGCTTTACAACCATGGTCGGGATTCATATGAAATCACTTACGACCTTGTCATTTAGGGCAATTATATTGGATGACACAGTTATGGAGGAGATGTTATCTGGATGTCCATCACTTAAAACTCTTATCATTATGAGAGGTCACTGTTGGAAATAATTGCTCTTAACTTAAATTCAGTCAGTGTTTCTAGAGCAATTAATTATGTAAGTCTAGAAGTTCCTTCATCTCTTTCTGCTACCACTCTGGACTTCTTTCGTGGATGGAAAGTCGTTATTAGTTGAATTAGAAGCATTTGGTTACTTCTTTCAGATATAAAGCACGCGGACCATTTAAGAGTACGCCATTGGTATGTTCTTGTATATTCTTTGAGATATTTGCTTTCAGGTTAACTAGTTTTATGATTATTACTATGAAGATGAAAATAAAAATTGTCATAGTTCTCTCCTTTTTATTTTCTGTGACAAACTTTTCAACTATAGTTCCTTTTGTTTACATCTTTGTTTTTTCCTTAATTGTCTCAAAATTTATAGGATTGGAAGAGTTAATCTTGATACTTATACTGTCCTTTACCTCTTGTGTTTCCATCCCAACTTCCATGTGTTAACCTAACCAAACCATAGGGTAGCTTTTTTGGGGCTTTGGGTTGTAGGTGACAAAAGAGTTTTAAAATGAGGTGTAGGTGACACAAGTCTTTATTATTGAGTAGAGGTGACAATTACTTTATTATGGATTAATAAAGATGGGTGATACCAAACTGTATCTACAAGCACAAAATAGTCCAGACACAGACAATAACAATCCACATTCACCAATGACAACAAGACTAAACGGTACAAAAAACAAACACAAACTTAAAGCGATAAAGAAGATAGTTAACTTGACACAAGGAGAACACGTAATTTAGAAACTAAAGGGTATAATAAACTATAAAACCTCAACAAAATACGTTAACAAGAACCAAGTTCTTAGCTGACCACCAAGGGAATCAACTCACCTCAAGATCCACCGTTTCCAAGCTAAGAACAATATTGGCTTTTCCAAGCCCTAAACTACAATGGCTAATCCACGCCCTAACTAAAAACTACACTAAGGTAGTCTACTCTCAAGAGAGAGGATTTTCAATGTCTCATATTTTAATCATTAAACAACTAATGAGAGAAGACCTAAAAAGTCCTACTTATAGTATTTTACAAAAGAAGACAAAAAGACCACTTTTCCCTTAATGAAAAGGGCGGCCATGGTATATAAATGCACTATGTGCAATATCCAAAATACCCTTAATGAAGGGGTGGCCAAGGTGTGTTGGACTTGAATGAATGGAGCCTCTTCAATGCTCTCAAAATCGAGGATGGTTATACTTCAAGGCTTGTGGTTCTTGGGTTAACAACAATGTAAGAATCCAAGCAACCTTCCACACGAGGGATTGCTTTAAGTCATTCTCAAAATGGGCCTTCCTTGCATATCTTTGTACTCTCAGGGTAACCAAGTCTTGAGCCTTTAGGTGTTGGCCTCCAAAGATGTCATCAAAAGCTAAGGCGACCATTTGACTTGTATCATCCTCCCCTCCTTGAAAAAGATTCACCCTTGAATCCATACCTTGAAAAACAAGAGAAAGGACAAACAAGTACAACTTCCTCATGGCATGAGGGTTAGAGTTAGCATAATAATAAACATCATCATGCCAAGGCAGAACATACTTGAAATATAACCATGAATCCGTTGTGTTAGTCATGAAAAGCTTAGCTAAAACATCACAAAGAGCATGATTATGACAAGTATCAAGATATAAAGAAACTACAAAGGACTCAATGGTATCCCAAAGTCCCAAAGATAAGGCTACCCGTAACTTAGGGATAATAAAGCACAATTATTTCATTACTCCTTCAAGTGACCTGATCAAATGTGGTGCCACTATTGGTATTAAAGTCCACTAAACACATATAGCATAGTCATTAGAACAAGTGGACAAACCAACAAGTTTCCTACCTCTACATAATACAAATCCAAAAATAGCATGGATGTTATCATAAGTAAAGTGGTATTATAGGAAAGAATCAAGTGTAAAGGTACACACGGGTGAATATAAAGTATTTAATGACATATACATTCTTTTCTTCAAGAAAATAGGAAACTTGGCATCTTTAGGTTGGTATTCATGTAATGTAAGCACAAGTGTGTCAAGCAAGAATGCAAATTTAGAAACATTACCCCAAGGAGTCAATGACACCTTTTCCCTCGGGTTATCAAGAAGGACTACACATTCCTTACCCTTAAGAGTACTCTGATCTTTCAAAAAGAGATTGTCACACCACAGTGGATTAGCATATCAGCTATATACTTCAAGGAAATCTATACCATCGTTTTCTCTACTAGAGTCCTTAGGAATGTGTATATCATCTTCAAACAAGACATTATACCTAAAGAAAGCATGATCTATCTTACGGGAAGATTTGGAACTGGCAAATTCCTCACTCTCTATAAGACCAATATCAAGTTTTAAAGAGGTTTCAAGCATAAGATTGTCCCAAGAATGACTCTCGGGTTCACTACCATTTTATTGACCAAAATTTTCAAGTATTTCACTCACTTAAGTTCAATTAATCTCATCACATACATACTCAAGTAGTGGACAAGTTTCACAAATAAGTTGGTCAACACAATTTTCACACGACGATGTACTTTTATTCAACGCAATAGCTTCAACACTAGGTAGACACAAGTTAATCTTACAAAAAGAGTCAACTCGGTCATCTATAGGATCAACTAGTGTATCCACTCGCACAACATGTACATCATCCATAAGTGGTAAAGAATTAATATAGTCACATGTAGTTAGGGTATTATTCACACTCAATGGATTATTAGCCATATGACCATCATTCACATGCACCAAAGTGTAAGAGTTAGCTATTTTACCTTGACATTCATGAGTATGTTCATCTTTACCTCGGTGCGAAAGTCCGTAACAAGCTTGGGCAGCAACTTCCTTCAGAAAGCTCTCATCACACGTTGTTTGGACAATTGTATTTTGAGGGAAGAGTTTGGGTAACAATTGGCATATAATTTCAATGTGCCATTGCATATCTTCAAGATCATCATTGATACGATCACATGTGGCCTTGAAGTTATGGGCAGCCATGGTACCTAAAAAAAAAACACAACAACAAATAAAATAAAACAAACAAGATTATTAGTAAAAGTTCCTTACCAACACTTGATACACTCACCTTTGTGATTCTCACAATTGGAGTGGCGAATATTGAAAGTTGCTTATACTCCGGTAGTCAATAAGATGTCAATCCTACTTGGCAGCCGAAATGGATTCTTGTTTTGATTGACTCAAGACACAAAACAAAATTTACTTATGAACTTGAAACAAAGAAGTTACTACGTGTTACAAATGAGAAAAGCACACAAATAACGAATACACGAAAGAAGAGTATCCAAAAACTAATTTACAACTTAGTAGGTATTTACTAGTTGCCAATTAGTATAAGAATAAAAAAAATAAAACTAAGAATCAACAACAAGAAATTAAGAATCCAAGATTTTGAGCCCTAAGTTTTGGTATTGTATGAAATTTGGTGATGTGGCGGACTAGGATTGATTGCAGTTTTTGAAAGGTTCTTATTTTTCCCACTTTGAAATTTCGGTTCAATTTTCAGTTCTTAAAGAAGTGTATTTTGTCCTTGGGGAAGAAAAACATCAAGATTGGAGACCTTTTTCACATTCAAAAAAGTTTGACTTGTCTTGCACCTTTAGGAAAAGATATCTTTTTGAAAGGTTGGTGGCCTTTTCCTCTTTTGGACACCTAGAAAAGTGTCCTTTCCCTCTTTTGGTACCAAGACTTTTGTAGATCTTTTTGTGCCCCTTCCATTTTGGTAGGTATTTGGGATTTATTTACAAGACTAACAAAGGCCTCACTTTTTTTTATAGAAGAGCCTTTTTGCAACTAGACATTAAGGTAATCTAGAACAACAAGAACTTTCAATAGAAGTTTGAAAACCTAGCCTCACATTGAATCTCCAACAATCAAAAACACCCTTTTCAAGCTTAAAAACCACTAAAAAACACCAAAAACATGATATCAAACCACACCTTCAAGTTTCGATCCATACAACAACACCAATAATGTTTAGTTTCTTGAAACTGTAACAATAATACCAACAACAATGTTCAAACTGAACTTGGATCTAGACTCAAGGGTGTTAGTGAAGACAAAGCTAACACTTAGAAACAACTAAGACAAGAAAAACACACCTAGACCTAGACACAAATCTCAGCCAAAACAACAACAACAAGAAGAACACAATTTCGGCCAAGAACACAAAAATGGACAGATTTGCCTCTTTTTGATTTTTTAGTTTTCAAACACTTTTTTTATTTTCAAGTTTACGAGCCCAAGATTGATCTTGTGGGAACAAGATCAAGCCATGCTCTGATACCAAATAATACCAAATGGTATCTGCAAGCACAAAATAGTCCACACATAAACAATAACAACCCATATTCACTCGCGACAACAAGCCCTAAGTTTTACGGTGACCGCCAAGGGAATCAACTCACCTCAAGATCCACTATTTTCAATCAAAGAACAATATTGGCTTTTTCAAGCCCTAAACTACAATAGCTAACCCAAGACCTAACTAAGAACTACACTAAGGTGGTCTACACTCAAGAGAGAGGATTTTCAATGTCTCATATTTTCATCATTAAACAACTAAGGAGAGAAGACCTAAACACTCCTACTTATAGTATATTACAAAAGAAGACAAAAAGACCATTTTTCCCTTAATGAGAGGGGAAGACATGGTGTATAAATACACCGTATACAATGTCCAAAATACCCTTAATAAAGGGGAAGCCAAGGTGTGTTGGACTTGAATGAATGGCACCTCTTCAACGCTCTCAAAATTAAGGATGCTTTATACTTCAAGGCTTGTGATTCTCGGGTTAACAAAAATATAAGCATCCAACCAACCTTCTACACGAGAGATTGCTTTAAGTCATGCTCAAAATGGGCCTTCCTTGCATATCCTTGTGCTCTCGGGATAACAAAGTCTTGATCCTTTAGGTTTTGGCCTCCAAAGATGTCATCAAAAGCTGAGGCGGCCATTTTACTTGTATCATCGTGAAAGTTTGAAAATAACCTACAAGTGTTTTAATTTACACTTTGATTCAAATGTTAGTTAATATAGTAGAAAAGGAGGGAAAAGCGTGTTTCTCTCTCTTCTCATCCATTATGATTTTCTCTCTCTTCATGATTATTGTTGTTCATTATTGCTGCTACTTTATTCATCATATTCTACTTCATTATTGTCATCTTCTACTATATTTTCATCTCCATCTTATTCTTGTCGATCATTGTTATTGTTGTTGTTACCGCTACTGCTGTTATCTGATCAATTTTTTAGGTCAAATTTTGTTTCCTACATTACTTTCTACTTTGAAATTACTTCATAGGTGACTTTGTTAAGTAAAATTATGATTTTTATTTGAATTTTTCATGTAGGTACAAAGTTACTGCTGTTTTTCCAATAATGGATAAAATCCGATCATGAATCCAACATAAGGACCCACAATTTAAACAAATCACTCATCTCATACATCAGATGATTAATCTGTTGCAATAGAAGATTTATCTATTGCAACAGACTAGTTATCTATTGCATCAGACTTATTATCTGTTGCATTAGACTAATTATCTATTGCATCAGACTGCTTATCTATTGCAACAAATGATTAATCTATTTGGAACAAGACAGGTCATCCTCTGCCATAAACCCAATAGAGAACCAATGTGTTTCAACTTTTGTTATTACTACTAGATTCAAAATTATCCCTTACGTCTATCGTCAACATGTTTGTTGAGAAGATAATAGACAGAGTGAAAATTAAATATTTCTTGTCTTAAATAAACCGTCCTTATCTGTTGCGATAGATGATTAATCTGTTTGGAACAACACAATTCAGCCCTTGCCACAAACCCAACAGATAACCAATATGTTTCAACTCTTGCTATTGCTACTGGATTCAAAATTATTTCTTACGTCCAATTGTCGACATGTTTGTTGAGAATATAATAGACAGAACGAAAATTAAATACTCCCTCGATCTCAAATTATCCATCCCAAATTTTCTAATTTGATTTCTCATTTTACTTGTCTTTTTTCATTAATCAAGAAGAGAAATTTTTTTTCATGTTTTACCCTTTGGATTAATCACTTTTTCTTCAAATTAAAATGTAAACATCATTTAAAAGGGGTATTATGGTAAACTAGGCATGTTATTAATTATTTTTCTTAATCAATGTGCCATCTCAATTTAGGATAGGTTAATTTGAGACGGAGGGAGTATGAATTAAAACGCCAAATCCGTGCAACAAACTAGTTATCTGTTGAAACGGGCTAGTTATCTATTGAAACAGACTGTGTATCTGTTGCAACATATGAGTAATCTGTTTGAAACAACACAAATCTGCCCCTACCACAAACCCAATAAATAAATCTTAAATCTTTTTATTGCTACTGGATTCAAAAATTTTCCTTACGTCCCATCCTTAATATGTTTGTTGAGAAGATAATAGACACAATGAAAATTAAATATGAATTAAAACGTCAAAGTTGATCAAATATAATTTTTTTATTAAACTAAAATAAATAAAAATACATATGCATAGACTTAAAAAGAAAGAAAAAAAATAATCTAATTATTATTATAATCTTCATCATTATTATTATTATCACCTGTCGGCCAATCTTTGACCGGCAGAAGCAGCACCCTTCTCATCCTGCGGATCTCCTACAATATCCTTACTCTGAGAGTGTCCAACTCCCACTGTATATCATGGACCAGCCTTTGTAGTTCCCGTACGGCGTCTCATAAAATAGCAACATCCCATACTGGATCAGCAATATCTAGAACACACATAAATTGACAAAAAATGCAAAAACATAAGAAAAGAAAAGAATCCAAAAGTAAAGTAATACAACATATATTTACACAAAAAATAAAAAAAACTTACCAAAGACAGGAAAAAACTATCAAGTCCTTGAAGAGAAAGTAGTAGACGGTGTAATTTGAAAGATAAGAGCAAGAAATAAATAGATATGTAGTAGGATGAACGAGTAAGGAAGGACCTATTTATAGAGGATTTAATTTGAATGAATTAGAAAAAAAGGTGTGACTATTCACCTCCATTTATTAATATTGGTTCCATTTTTATTGAGTTGTGGCAACAAATTATATATTTGTTGCATCAGATAACCCATCTATGACAATAGATATACCATTTATTGTAAAAAATCTACAATCTGTTGCATTAGATAATATATCTGTTGCAACATGTATCTTTTTAATAATCATCATATCTTTATCTGTAATCCAAAATCGGTGACTTTTTTATTATATAAATTAAAAAAACAGATTCAAGAATAAAAAGGTGTGACTATTCACCTTCATTTATTAACATTGGTGACTTTTTGATTAGTGTGGAAAGTTATGACTTAATTAGTTCTTTTCAGTAGTCATTTTAATTGAGTTGTGGAAATAGATTATATATCTGTTGCATTAGATAACCCATCTATGACAACAAATATACCATTTGTTGCAATAAATCTACAATCTGTTGCATCAAGTAATATATCTGTTGCAATATATATATCTTTTTAATAATCATCATATCTTTATATTTAATTCAAATTTGGTGACTTTTTAATTATATAAATTAAAAAAATAGATTCAAAAATAAAAAGCGTGATTGTTCACCTTTATTTATTAATTACATTCAAACTGGTTATTATTGTGGAAAGTTATGACTTGATAAGTACTTTTTAGTAACCCTTTTTATTGAGTTGTGGCAACAGATTATATATTTGTTGCATCAGATAACTCATCTGTGACTACAGATTACCATTTGTTGCGACAAATCGATAATCTGTTGCATCAACTAAAATATTTGTTGTACATATAAGCTATATTTTTTAATAATCAACATATCTTTAAATCAAATTTGGTGACTTTTTATTATATAATTAAAAAAAAAATTTAAGAATAAATATGTCGAAGAGTCACAATCAGTTATTAAAATTAAATAACCATTCTTTTACGGTTATAAATTGTGTTTATCATTTATTTTTTAATTTTATGAACCATTTTTCATATGAAAAATGTCATGACTAAAGACTTTTCACCCTCTCAATAATAATAATAATAACCTTTTTTTATTAATAATCTCCTATTGCAACATATGATCCATCTATTTAGGTAGATCTGATATTAAAAAAGAAAATACATACGCTACAAGAAAAACCATAACTTATTTATTATTACTATTATTATTATTATTATTATCATTATTATTATAAGTATTATGATTACTACTTTCATTATCTGAAGGACAATTTTCATCCAGTAGCAGCAGGACCCTCCTCAGCCTTGCTCTAAAGTTGGCCAAATCCCTCAGGATTTCATCATATTGCCTTCGAAGTTTTCGGAAGGACTCGAAATAAATCTTCTTGTAAAAATCTAGATCAGCCATATCTAGAAGTATAGTAGTAGAATGAATGAGGAAGGAGGGACTATTTATAAAGAAAGGGGTTAGTCAAAAAGCCACGACCGTTCATCCCTTAATTAAAAAAAACTGGCGACTTTTCGAATATGTAAATTAAAAAAATAGATCTAAATAAACATTGTCAAATCTTTATTGTATTTTAGTAAGAAAAAATAATTGCTTTAAAATAAATCTAACAGATGCGTAATCTGTTACAAAATACATTATATCTATTGAATAATTTACAAAATATTAAAACTGTTGCAACAGATACATATACCTATTTGATATTTCCAACAAATAATTCCTATGTCATAACAGATTGATCATCTGTCGTAATAGATTTCTATAATTGTTTGACAATTTAAAAAATATGTCATCTGTTGCAACTTGTTAGTACTCTGTTTATTCAATTTAATCTATAGATGGGCTAAGAAGAATAAGGTACGTGTAGATGGATGGATTCACTTTCATGTGTGGGAGTAATTATTACTGATAAGGTCATCAGGACAACACATACAAAGTACAATGTTTTTATGAATGCAGTTTTTAACCGATTAGGCAATGATCATTCAAACAAGATCCTGCAATGTACAATTAAATTTGATGGGTTCAAATTGAGCTGAGGGACCCATGAAGATGGTGCAGATACCCTATTACAAATTACTGACGGTTGTTGCTTGTGTTTATGATTGTCAAGTTTTGAGAAGGGATCAATATTTGGTGTCATTGCAGAGATCCAATATCGATTGAACTTAACTTTAAGTATGCATTGGACTCTGGGAATGCCTTCAAAGCCTCACACTGCATCAAACAAGAACAGAAAACCAATGGAAAATCCCCTGGCCCAAATTCATATGGAAGGGTTGATAGAGAAGATGATTATACACCAGAAGGGGCCGAAGGAGAATGCCTTCGAGGGAAAGGGGAGTTGATGAAAGACTATATCAACTGAGAGCTAAATGAAGAAGAGACATAGGGTAGAAATTAACTTCTAGAAAATATGGTTGATGAAATTATCTTAAAACATAAGAAATCTGAATCAAGTGCAAATATGAAAGTGTATTCGGTAATGTAAATTTGATTGTTGTCTCTCTAAAAGAAAACTAATGTAGATGGACACTTTGCAAGGGAGATTCAACTAGGTAGCATGGTTGGGATTATCACCTAGATAGAAAATAGCAGAAGACTAAGAAAGCAGCCTTACGGGCATCGAGGGTTGAAATGATATACAGTATATCTAGAAAACTTGCACCAATAGCAGCTGTAGTTAAAGTAAGGAATCTAAGTGAAGGCGAAAATTTTTCTAAATTTTAAATTACATCCTACGCCTTTTTTTGTGGTTCCAATTAGGTCCACTATTGTTGAACTTATTGAAACCACAAACGAGATTGAAAGACAGATTGAGTGTCATTACTTCCTTAGCAATATGGATTAATTGATTGTGTTTTCTTGCCTTAGCATGCTTTCAATATTCCTTGGAGAAGAAACAGGCTTGATGCAGTATGTGCATCTCGATAATTTTTAATCTTGCTTCTAGCTTGCCGATTTGGAATTCAAACTTGTCGTTGCCGTCTTTGAAGTTGGTATGGAGTTCCTGATCTCTTTTAAGATCGATCTGGAACAGTTTATCCTTCAAAGTTATTGCATTGAAGAAGACCTTCAGAACACTTTCTTCAGAAGCCTTAAAGGATACATAGAGGGTTGATGTGTTTGTTTTAGGTCAAAATATATTGATGCACATTGAAGATGTAGTCCCAAAAGTTGAATAGATCACTTTTATCAAGCGTTGCTCAATGCATCTTGCACAATAAACCTTTAAGGTATTTGATAAATTAATAAGCAAAGAGTTACATAATGTTTGATCTAATCTAACTCTACCAAGCCTATCAAACATTACCTAAATCCAGGCCCATTACCCTATTAAAAAGCTTTGCCCGAGTTAGTGAACAAATCAAATGAGCTCAATCTCTTAGCCTTTCTGTTGATTGCATTTCTCCAATATAGATGACAAAATATCTGTCATGCAAAAGTCTACACCGTTGCCAAAAATTCTTGCTAGGATGCAAGTCTTCAGAAGTCATCAATAGTAATCTCTCAATATCAAGTGATATTGAGAGATTCATAGTCATACCTTCTCAAGACTTTTGCTATGGCCCAAATTTACACATATGACAAGATATCCGCTATGCAAAAGTCTACACCATCAGTAGAAATTCTTGCTAGTCCGAAAGTCTTTAGAAGGCATGATTAGTAATCTTGTCACATTTCTTTTGATGATGGTGTAGACTTTTGCATGGCAGATATCTTGTCATCAGAAGAAATTCTTGCCGTAGCGAAAGTATTGAGAAGTCATGTCTAGGAATCTCTTAGTATCACTTGATATTGAGAGATTACTATTGATGCCTTTGAAGACTTGCACCCTGGCAAAAATTTATAGCGACGGTGTAGACTTTTGCGTGACAGATATCTTATCATCTATATTGCAGAAGGGCAATCAGCAGAAAGCCTATGAGATTGATCACTTTTGATTTGTCCACTAACTTGGGCAAAGTTTTTTAATAGGGTAATGATCCTAGAGTTACGTAACATTTGATAGGATAGTTAAAGTCAGTTTAGCTCAAACGTTATATAAATCCCTGTTTATTAATTTATCAAATCCCTTGAAGGTTGGTTGAGCAAACTGCATTAAGCAACGCTTGATAAAAGTGAGATATTCAACTATTGGGAATGCATCTTCAATGTGCGTCAACACATTTTGACCTAAAACAAACTCAGCGACCCTATATGTATCCTTTAAGGCTTCTGAAGAAAGTGTTTTGAAGGGCTTATACAATGCCAATACTTCAAAGATAGTGTTCCTAATCTAGCTCACAAAATATCAGGAACTCTATACCAACTTCAAAGATAGCAACGACAAACTTGAAGAACAAATCGGCAAGCTGGAGGCAAGCTTAAAAATTATCGGGATTCATATACTACAACAAGCCTCTGATCTTCTCCAAGTAATGTTGAAAGCATGCTAAGGTAACAAAACAAAATCAATTATAACCATATTATTAAGGATGTAATGACACTCAAACTATCTTTTAATCATGTTTGTGGTTCCGATCAGGTCAACAGCAATGGACCTAATTGGAACCACAAACAAGAAGGCATGGGATGCAATTTAAAATTCAAAAATTATGCCTTCGCATAGATACCTTACTTTAACTGTAGTTATTGTTGGCATAAGTTTTGTAGACTTACTGTACATCATTTCAACCCTCGATCCCTGTAAGGCTACTTTCTTGGTCTTCTGCTATTATCTAGAATCTAGGTGATAATCCCAACAATTCTACCTAGACGTAACTCTCTAGAAAAATGACTATCTACACTATTTTTCTCTTAGATAAATAATAGAAAGATTTTTTATTACCGGATACAGTTTCATATTTGCACTTGATACAAATTTCTCATGTTTTAAGATAATTTCATCGGTCAGATTCACTAGAAGTTACTTTATACTCTATGTATCCTCTTTAATTAGCTCTCAGATGATATAGTCTTTCATCAACCACCTATTTTCCCTCAAAAGCATTCTTCTACCGCACCTTCTGGCATATAATCATCATCCCTACCAACCCAACTATATAAATTTAGGCTAGGTCAATAACTATATTAGTTTTTCGTTCTTGTTAGATGTAGTTCAAGGCTTCAAAGGCCTTCTTAGAGTCCAATGCACCCTAAAAGTTAGTCAAATCACTATTAAATCGCTTTACTTTAACACCAAAAATAGATCCCTTCATAATGCTTGACACATAAACATGAGAAACAACCAACATTAAATCTTAATAGGGTATTAGAACCATATTCATGGTCCCTCAGCCTTATTAGTTTGGACCTACCAAACTTAACTATAAAATTGCAGATATCTTGTTTGAATGAACAATGACTAATCGGTAAAAACAACATTCATAAAATTTGTGTACTCTATATGTGTTTCTATGATAACATTATCAATAATACATACCTCTGACATATGAAGTGGTTCCATCTGCATGCAGCTTATTCCTCCATACCCATCTTTACTATAGCCTCTTGTATTGGTCGGGAAAAAGTTGATCAACTTTTAGTTCCTTATATCTACAAAGAAGAGGAAAACATTGATGTCACAGAAAGAACATTATCCATCTGTTGCATCAAATATAGAGTCTGTTGCATCAGATGTGGAGTCTGTTACAACAGATGTGGAGTCTGTTGGAATACATAAAACCAGCCTTGCTGGTGGTTTGATTTCTTTCAAAAGTTGCTCCATCTATTGCAACAACAACAACAACATAAACTACAAAGAAACAACAAATAAAAAACATCAACAACAATAGAACAACAATATTTTTCCAATACCATCAACAACAAAGAAGCAACATCCTTTGTTCCAACACCATCAACAATACAACACCATAAGTTCAACCAGTGCAAACCCCACCAAAAATATCAATAATAGCATCAACAACAAATAAATAAATAAAATACATACAAAAAAATGATACTACCAATAAGGCTTTTAAACTTCTCCCAATAGATGACTTTTTTGCACATTGTGATAAAAATTCTTGATTTATTTATTCCACGCTTAAAAGTTCCTTCAAATTTTTTAAATAAATATGATATGGGTAAATGGTAATTAAATAAAAAAAATGTAAATAACTTGCAAATAAGAAGACGAGAATGAAAGAGCAATAGTGAACTATACCTTAATGTCAAAAGGGGATCAAAATAGTAATTTTAGTCGAGGAAAGATATGGATCAATTTAGATCTGAAAGGATCTTTATGAGAAAGAGAAGAGAAAAGAGAATTAAAAGGTTGTGATAACCCTAAAGAGGAGAGAAACAAAAGGATGAGAGATAAATAAAATAAATTTAGGTCTAAAGCTGAAGGAGGGAAGAGAGATAAGATAATAATTCTAGATGTATTGTGTACGTAGACGTGGGTTTCAATATTCATTAATAACTTGAGGGGCACAAGGAATACTAGTGACATTGAAAAGACAAGATAAGACTACTCGAACTCATTTGAGTTATCCAAGAAATATTTTTTACTGCATTTTGTAGTACTACTTTATCTACTCGGACAAAAGCTTGCTTTGAAGTTAAAAGAAAAAAGATTTTCAAAAAGATATGTCATCTGTTGAAACAGATTGCAATATCTATTTTAAAATCCCAATAGCACAGTCATCTGTTACAACAGATACAACTATCTATTTAAAAATTCCAACAGCTCAGTCATTGTCACAACAGATGCAAATGTTCATTTGATAATTAAATCAGATATGCCATATGTTACAATAGATATATATATATCTATTTAAATATCCCAACAGCTCAGTCATCTGTGATAATAGATGCAAATGTTCATTTGATAATTAAATCAGATATGTCATCTGTTACAACATATATCAATATCTGTTTGAAAATTTCCAACAGCTCAGTTATCTGTCAAAATAGATGCAAATGTCTATTTGATAATTAAATCAGATATGCCATCTTCTGCAACAGATATGAATATCTATTAGAAATTTCCAACAACTCAGTTGTTTGTTCCAACAGATTTCATTGCAACTAATTTAGGTGGAACTAGGTATGAATGAACGAGTTCATAGGGTCAACTATAACTTTAATTGAGTCTTTATAATTACATGGTATTAATATTGTGTTCATCCCAACCCGAGTCATCGATTGATCATACTGAGTTGAAATTAGTTCTCATTAACTTAATATTTTAAAAATTATATCTTTTGAAATTTAAAAAATTAATCAAGATCAATTCGGACCAAATTAACAATTTCAAAACTTGTCATTCTTTTCCAAAATTACAAATCATCCATTTGCAAGAAAAACTTCAAAACAGATCAATTTTCTTCCCATTTGCGACCACATAGTTGTTATTTTTGCCTTTATTATCTCTTGTATCTGTTGTTTTCTCTGTCTTTGTAGGTAACAGGGTTCGAGAAGAGTTCTATATTTTTTCTTTATTCTAAAAATTAGGGCTTCTTAGTTAATAAAGAAAGAAATGACTTTTAGTTGTATTATCTTCAAGAATGGGTTAACAATTTTGTGTTTTGATGATAAAAAGGTAGGAAGCACCTGAGAAAACCTTAGTTTTTGTCTCAGTGGTTTATTGACTATCATGGTATTGTTGGATGGTGTTTGTGGTTGTGTTGGTAGATGTTGTTGGTGGTGTCAGTATTTGTGTTTTTGGTGCTGGTGTTGGTGGTCTTGGTGTTGGTATTGGTTGCATTGGTGGTGGTTTTGGTAGAATTGGTAGTGGCATTGTTTGTGGTGTTGGTGGTCCATCGGTTGCAATAGGTGGAAAATCTATTGGGAGATATCAAATAGGTATTCAAACAGATTCCCCATCTGTTCCAACTGATGGGTAATCTGTTGGAGTATTTTTTTGTAATGTGGAGTAGAATAATTTATTGAAATTTTTCTTACCTTTTTTTAAAAAATTATGTAGACATCAAATGCAATGTATTTTTTATTTTTCTATTGTTTGTAGTTAAAAGATGTCTGCCAAAAGTAAAGAAACTGAAAATGGATCAACTTCTGACCACCCAAGAAAAAAGGCTAGAGTACAGATAGATTTGGAGGAACTTTCTGAACAATCTTAGTTAGGGTAAAATGTAGTTGAGGAAAGTGATAACTTCTTCTCACCAAAGGGACATGAATTAATATCGAAATCCCAGCATTATCCTATCAAAACCGTTAGTATCGATAGGTATTGAGTTGTTATACCGATAGATAACCCTAGCAAAATAACTCATGATTTTGTACATAAATATTAGCTGACGAAACTTTTTGATGAACTTAGGAGTACTATGAGGAATGAAAACATAGACAAATTTTTTAACAAGAGCTGCTTTGAATACTTTCTTGAGCTGCCTGTGGACCGCTCTCTCCATTTCCCAATGAGCATAGTATATGGTCTTATCAAGCATAGGATCAAGTATGAGGGGGATGATAAAGATTTAAAGGAGGGAAAAGAAAAAGATGGATGAAATTTGGATCAACTACTATGGCATGCCAGTTTGTTTTGGATTGAAAGAGTTTGCCATAGTGACGGGCTTGAGATGCGATCGTCCAGAAGAACCTCTCATCAAGGAAACACCCCACAAAGGTCCAAAAAATTCAAGGGAAAAAAATGGGTTGTTGGGCATTGTTAGACATAGCTATAAAGCGGATGATTTGATAGCAGATCTGAAGGATAAAAATATACCAAAGCACTACAGGGAGAAATTGTGCTTAGTTTGGTTTGTCCATTCCATTTTATTGGCAAGAGGAAGATGATTTGTTGGTGCTTGCTAATGATTTTGAGAAGGCTCTTCACGACTTGACTATAGAATATTTAATGACAAAGCTATCCCCAAAGACGACCACATTATACGGCTTTCCTTGGGCTTTCATGGTAAAAATGATCACTATTTTTACCCATCTACTAATTTATAGTGAATATAGTTATTGTGGATTTTTTTCTTGCTTCCTATTTACATTTTTTAGGCTTGGGCATGTGAAGCCATTCCTCCCCTCCGAAAGTAGTTCAAGGTTCACCCGAATGAGATTGCTCATCCAAGGATTCTTAGATGGTTGGCTGTAAATGGTAGTAAAAATATTAAGGAGTTTGATCTCTTTAACCCTTCGAATGATGCAGTACATCTTCGTTCAAATAAAATAATTTGCCTCAAAGAAAGATATTAAAATAGATATGCTATCTGTTGCGACAGATGGGTCATTTGTTACAACAGATTACCCGTCAACTGTAAATGGTGAAAAAAATGGGTAATTTGTTATGACAGATGATCCATATTTCACAACAGATTAACCATCTATTACTCTGGTTCTCTGAACACTACTCAATAGATTACCCATCTACTGCAAATTATACAATAGATAGATAATTTGATGTAATATATTTTCAATCTATTGCAACATACAGATCAGTTATTGTGGCAACCTGATTTTCTATTGCATAAGTTGGCTGTGTTAACATGTAACCCAACTTACTGCAAACTATTATTACATGATTTAAATGCCTCCGGTCTTTTTTTATAGGTTGTGCATCCTTGGATTGTGCCTACTGTTGATGGGTTGGGGATGACTTTTTTTATTACTCTAGGTCTTTTTGATACAAAAGAAGACCCAACGGTGGAGTTCATAAACAAGGAATTGGCTGGAGCAACATCCATAAAAAGAGTATTTAGACAAGGTCATCCTAATGTTAAAGCTCTTCACAACCAACGTTCTGCAGCAGATCAGGGTGCTTCTTCTGGGGGTGTTGCTGGTGGAGTTGTTGATGATGGTGGCAGACATCCTGATGCTGCTACTGCTGCCAGTCATGATTATGAGCATGTTGGTGCTCAAAAAAATAAATATTTTAGGAAACACCCCTTGCATAGTTCCCTCTCACCCCCTACACCATCCCTCTCGCCCTTACAGTGGTCCCTCTCACCCCTCTTCACCCTTATATTCTCATTGCAAATGTAAAGTATGCAAGGGCAGAGAGGATAAACTCCTTGAAAAACTAGAGGCTATTACTGAAGCTGCCGAGGAGTTGAAATCCAATAGGGTTGTAATACCATCCAAGAAGGTAACGCATCCATACACTCCTACAATGGTGGTTAGGAGGAAAACAAGAAACATTAGACAAATACTCTCTATTCTAAAAAATAGCAAAAATTGCAACTCTTCCCACTCCAAGAACTGTTAAAGTTCAGGGGCCACTGAAGAAGGTGGACATATACACGGTACTTGGCGATGAGGAGAAGAAGGAACTAGAAGAGATCACGAACGATGAGACAAAACCTCCAGAAGAATACACCATGTATTTATTTAACGCCAAAGACTTCAGGAGTATGACATATATGTGTGTGTTGTATGTGGACAATGTAAGTTTACTTTTGCTAACTGAGCCTTCCAATCTACTCCATGAATAAGAAGCTACTCAACAAATGTGTAATCTATTGCAATGGTTGGGTATTTTGTTGCAACATAATATACATCTGTTGCATAAGTCGCGCTAGCTAGGTAATCTGTGAACTGATTCTGAGAACCTCTGCAATAGAATCTTTCCACTATATTTTTATTCTTTATAATTACTAAATTATTTCAAAATTATCATCTTATACCACAGTATGTTGATGAAATTCTCAGCCTCATAAGGGGCAGACAATTAGCGTACTTGAATGCTTATGATGCTGCCGATAGGATAATGGACCTCAAATTCTACAACTATTTTAAGGATAGGTACGATAATCTCCGTGGGAAAGCTGGTCCCAATGTCCATAGAATTGATAAATTAGTTTTTATGTTCGAATAAGATGAATCCGTGATTAAATATGTTAGATGTAAGAGGTCATATCCACATGGCAAGAGCTGGACCAAAGCAAAGAGAATCCTTGCAGTCATGAAGACTTCAGGAGTATGACATATATGCGTGTGTGGTACGTGGACAATGTAAGTTTAATTTTGCCAACCTAGCCTTCCAATATACTCCATGAAGAAGAATCTACTCAACAAATGTGTAATCTATTGCAACAGTTGGGTATTTTGTTGCAACATAATACACATCTGTTGCATAAGTTGTGGTAGCTGATCTGTGAACTGATTCTCAGAAACTCGGCAACAGAATCTTTCCACTATGTTTTTATTCTTTACAATTACTAACTTATTTAAAAATTTTCTTCTTATACCACAGTATGTTGATGAAATTCTCTGCCTCATGAGGGGCAGACAATTAGCGTACCCGGATGCTTATGATGCTGCCGATAGGATAATGGACCTCAACTTCCAAAACTATTTCAAGGATAGGTATGATGATCTCCATGGGAAGTCTAGTCCTAATGTCCAGAGAATTAATAACGTAGTTTTAATGTTTGAATGAGATGAAGCCGTGATTAAATATGTTAGAGGGAAGAGACCATATCCATACGGCAAGAGATGGAACAAGGCAATGAGAATCCTTGCAGTCATGAACATAGAATTCAAACATTTTCTCACTTTTTAGATACTACTCTATGAGGTAAAGATTAAGTTTTATGACTGCAACTTACCTGTCTTAAATGAGGACACGTTTTTAACCCATGTGAAGCCACTCTTGAAGTTGTTCCCCAAGTTGTTGACGTAGAGTAAGCTGATAGATCATTTTCTTATGGAAGTATTAAGGAAGGAATCATGGGTTTTTAAAGTTTGAAATAAGAACATCTAGATCAAAATAAATAGAACCAATGCAACGTGTGGGCCATACTCGCTTGTATACATTGAGTGTTTGTTGACCAACAAAGAAAAGACTAGTATGTGCGATGCCATTGTGGGAAATATGCAAGAGGTCTGGGCTTATAGGGTAATAACAAAATGGTTGGATCCCGTGTATAAAGAATAATATGTACAAAGATAAAAACGAACACAATAACAATTTTTTATTTCAAGCCACATCACTTTACATGTAGTGGCAATAATTTTTATGTCTGGCAAAAATTGAATTTTTATAATACGATAAATTTTATATATGTTGTAAAAAATATAATACCTGTGATGACAGATTGATTATCTTTTGGAATAGGTTGGTCATATATTACATTATGCAGATATTTCCCAGTCTGTCTGTCGCAACAGATATAGTATTTGTTGCAACATATAATCTATCTGTTGCAACTAATAGGTAATACGTTGGAATAAATCAAGAAAGTAGGAAGACCTATTATATAATTTCCAGCAGATGACCTGACGAAATGGTTTGAGTCCGTGTATAAAGAAGAATATGTACAAAGATAGAGACAAACAACATCAAGAAATTTTATCTCAAGCAACTTCACTTTACATATAGTACCCCAAAATCTGATCCCGAGACATCATACGGTACTCAAGACTATAAGTAGCCTTAAGCTAACCTTGTCTTCCTTCTACTTGGTATAAATCTCATAATCAAGGTAATATATACATGAAAGTCATAATGATAGTGGAAACTATATGAAATAACTGAGTATAATCTAAAAGAAATGCCTAAAAATCAAATATTGTAAGCCTGAATCAAATCTAGCAGTCTGTCTACTACTAATACTAGAGAGTCGCTGGGACAGACCCCCAACAAACTCGAACTTTTTGAAAAGAATATTGAATCATATAAACAAATAAGATACAGAATCTGAATGAATAAGTCCTCAAACTATAAGGACCCACCAACTGTCAAATATAGATGAAGATGCTCGAACTACTCACGTTGCTGATACTGAGAACCTGAACCTACATTATGAGAAAATGTAGCACATAGACGTATATGTGGATCAGTACTTTGAGGATGTACCGAGTATATGGGGTGAAGTGCATAAGTAAAACATCATTTCATCATCATAATTTATAAAATAATGCATGCTAAATGTAAATGACTCGTGTAAATTGGAATATCTGAAATACTGAAATAATAAAAAGCAAATCATACTTTAATAAATCTAGTGAGTCATAACATTTAGTTCTGAAAGTTGTGCTTGTACTCTCTCTTTAAATCATACTGTCTAAACAGTAGAAAGGACTCACTCTTAATTCTAAAATCAAAAAGCTGAAATTTGTAGCTGATATCTTTCTGTAAAGCATAATCTGAGTAAACTTTGTGAGCCTTTATACTTAGTTTTCTAAAATCTTTCTGTTATTCTTTTCTGAGAAACTATTTTTAAAATCTTTACCATTAAGTTGTGAGGAAAACACTTTATCTTAAGGGAGGTTCTCTTAAAAAACGTAAACCATGAGAGATACATGGATTCCAACGTCTTGTTATCCTAAGAAAGAAACCTCACATTGAGGAGAGGTGACATACTCTTATCAGGGAGTATAACCTTAGCTTAAGTGATCACTATCTCAACCCACTATGGGCACTTTAATCTCAATTCGGTGGTACCACATAGTTATAGGGTATGAGACCTTGGAATTATACCCAACTCGGTGCTAAATACTAGTACCTTTAATTTGATATGCTCATCTTAGTGGAAATCCACTTTAAAACTAGCATAAGGGTTTATTTTGAAACCAGTTATCCACTTATCTAAATCAATTTATAAATGAAGCTATTTTGTTTTCTATGATCTATAACAAATCTGTAACGTGGATTTCAAATCTTATATGAGAATCAAAAGATTAAAACTTTATTATAATTCTGAAACAATCAGCTCAAAGGATGCTTAAAGCATCATCTTTCTTGAAATATCAACATATAAACTAGGGGCTTAGTAACCCATACATCAAATTCATGTTAAAACATCATAATAATCATGATTGATAATGAAATCAGTGATAATTAAACTCAAAATCTGGAAATTACAGCCATAAGCATGAAAACATGAAAATAGACGTGCTATTTATCTTTAAATTCTCCCAAAACTCATAATCTTGCAAATAGCAATAATGGGTATGAAACCTATTTCAAATCTCATATATAATCATTCAAAATCATATGAATTTAAATAAAAGCTTTGTTTTTGGCACAAGAATAGAAAAAGATCCTTGTTCGTAAACCCCACATACCTTGGTAGATAATTAGATGGAGAAACTTGAATTATTGATTCCTATTTGTGTTCTTGAT
>NC_061117.1:203504064-203533049 GCF_002878395.1 Capsicum annuum
AAAGTGCTTTGGAATATGCTTAATGTTGTGTTTTACATGAATTGGGGCCTTAGGGACTGACCAAAATGCCCCTATTTAATGTTTAAATAGAACTGTAAAAGAAAGCAAAAGTCCCAATTTAATAGGCCACCGCGACGTGCCACTATCGCAGTGGCTCACTGGAAAAGGACAAGTGGGAATTGGGCATTCACCGCGACGCACCATAATCATAGTTCCCCTTTGCAATGCCATTTTGGCCACTGGAGTGATGCGCCAGTATCGCGTTGGGCTACTGGATTTTGAAAATTTGGAATTTGGACCTCTCCCCGATATGCCAATATCACGAGGTCCACTTGAATCGAAAATTATGAAATTTTCCTTCACTGCGACGTGGTGGTTGCTCTAATGGGACACTGTCAACTTAAAAATGCTCTAACTCCTCAATCGAATATCAGATTTTGGGGAATTTGGTATGGATGAAAAGCTTGTTAAATTTCCCAACAATAGGAGGTTTAAATCTGGAAAATTCCACCCGAAATAAATATTCTTCATTTTGGAAGCTATTCCTTAACATTCTAGGAATAAATTTAAGCTAGGAAAACTATGAGGTGTTACAATATCTCCCCCTTGGAAACATTCATTCTCGATTGTGGCTAGCTAAGCTGAAGATACTGAGGAATCTGAGGCTATAAGCTACAATGCAAAACTAAAATAAATAGAATATTTGAATCTCAACATAATGAGCTACTAGACTGATTTACTAGTGCATGAATTCACACGAAACTAGCTACACAGCTGAATCTGAGACTGGAAAAGAACTGAATGAAGGAAAAACTATTACCTTTGGCTTAATCTTAGTTCGTTGAGAAGAGATGAGGATACTTGGTATGCATGTATGATTCTGCTTCCTAAGTAGCACCCTCAACGGACTGATTTCACCACAGAACTTTGACCAAAGGAACTTCTTTGTTCCTCATTCTACGGATCTGATGATTAAGAATCTTTACTGGGACTTCCTCGTAAGAAAGAATATTCTGAATATCTGTGCTTTCTAGAAGAGGCATAACAGCTGAATCGCCCATGCACTTCTTCAACAAGGATACATGGAACACTGGATGAACTAAGGATAAGTCTGCGGGTGGCTCAAGCTCATACGCCACCTTCCCAACACAACTTAAAATCTGGAAGGGACCGACATACCGGGGACTAAGCTTCCCTTTTTTGCCAAATCTCTTCACCCCTTTCATGGGTGAAACTTTCAGATACATAAGATCATCAACCTCAAACTAAATATCTTTTCTTCGTACATCTGCATAAGACTTCTGACGACTCTGGGTTACTTTCAATCTTACTCTAATCAACTGAACTTTCTCCCTGGCCTCAAATACCATATCTAGCACAATTAAAGCGGTCTCACCCACTTCGAACCAACCAACTGGAGAGCTACATCTTCGCCAATAAAGAGCCTCAAATGGAGCCGTCTGAATACAAGCATGGTAATTGTTAATATAAGAAAACTCAATCAACGGTAAATGCTCATCCCAACTACCTTTGAAATCAAGAGCACATGCCTTCAACTTATCCTCTAGAGTCTGAATGGTTCTCTCTGCCTAACCATCTGTCTGCAGATTAAAAACTGAACTAAGATAAACTTGGGTACCAAGACTCTTCTGAAAGGCTTTCCAAAACTAAGATCTAAACTAAGTACCCCTATCTGAGATGATGGACAAAGGAACTCCATGCAATTTAACCATCTCTCGAATATAAAACTTAGCATAATCTTCCACCGTCTAAGATATGTGAACTGGCAAGAAATGTGTTGACTTAGTCAATCTGTCTACAATAACCCAAATTTAATGATGTTGACGACGCGGATAGGGTAAACCAATCACAAAATATACATTCACCTCTTCCCACTTCCAAGTGGGGATCCCAAACTCCTGCAACGTACCACTAGGTCTTTGGTACTCTACCTTAACCTGTTGTCAAGTAGCACACTTAGCTATAAACTCTCCATATCTTTCTTCATACCACACCACCAATAGATTTCCCGCAAGTTGCGGTACATCTTGGTAGCACCTGGATAAATAAAATAACGCACACCATGCACTTCCTCCATAATCCACTGCCTCAAATCATCAACATGAGGCATACACAATCTACTCTGGTATCTCAACACACTATCTCCCCCTTGGGAGAAAACCTCTACCTTTTGGTCTTTAACTGACTCTTTTAGTTTGACCAAACTAGAATCCCTATCTTGCTTCTCTTTCACTTTCGAAACTAGAGAAGATTTAGAACTACTCTAAACCCAAACATTCCCTTCAGCTGAGTCAACCAACCTCACACCCAATTTAGATAACTAGTTAACCTCCCAAACTAACTCCTTATGTTTCTCCACATAAGCAACATTGCCCATCGACAATCTACTAAGGGCATCTGCCACTATATTAGCCTTGCCCAGATGATACAACATGCTCATGTCATAGTCCTTCAACAATTCCAGCCACCTTCTCTGATGAAGATTCAACTCCCTCAAAGTAAACACATATTGTAAACTTTTATGATCTATGAACACATTAACATGCACCCCATACAAATAATGTCTCTAAATTTTTAAAGAAAATACAACAGAAGTTAACTTAAGGTCATGGGTTGGGTAACTCAAGGTCATGGGTTGGGTGCGACAATCTATGGATGCATAGGAGGAATGAATCTAATCCATACCAAGAATAAGATCAAAGTCAACCATATCTAACTCTATCAAGTCTGTTAACATGATTTTATGAAAGACAGTGATAGGAAACTTTTTATAGATTTGTTTAGCGACAACTGACTCACCTACTAAAGAAAAAACCAAGAAGAGCTCAGGGATCTTTTCAGAACTTATCTCAAAACTTACTGTAACAAACGATATCACATAAGAAAAACTCGTCCCAGGGTCTAACAATGCATAAACATCAAGGTGAAAGACACGAAGCATACCAGTAACAACATCTAGTGAATCCTCCTGCTCCAGATGGGATGGTAAAGCATAAAACCGATTCTGGTGCTGACCTCCACCGTTACTAGATGATGCGCCCTGGGGAGGGACTGGGCGACCTAAAGGAGCTGATGCACTAGTAGTCTGAGTCTAGGGACGATCATCTCTATTTACCTACTTAGCATAAATACACTCTTTAATTCCATGACCCGACTTACCACAACCAAAATAACCCTTCTTTCCAGCCAAGCACTCATCGAGATGATTCCTACCACACTTAGCACAAGGAGAATAACCAGGTCTTCTACTTACACTTTTCAAAGATCTGTACATAGAAGACTTACCCCACTGCTCCTGTCGAGCTTTGGGAGCGAGAGCACTAGCTGAAGATAGTGCTAGCATAGATGAACGATTCTAAAATTATGAATGATTTACTCCTTGAGACCTATTCTTACCATACTAAAACTATCCTGTTCTAAGCTTTTTACTTCCCTTCTCTCTTTTTTTTAACTTCTCTGCTTCAATTTGTTGGGCATAAATCATCAATCTAGAAAGATCTATGTCTCCAACAAGCATGGTAGTTCTACACTCCTTGACTACCAAGCTAGACACTCCAGTAACAAAGTTACTCATACTAGCCCTAGGATCAGTGATCATATCAGGGGCATACTTAGACAACTGATTGAACTTAAGGTAGTACTCCTTCACTGTCATCAAGCCCTGCCTCAAATTTGCAAACTCTTCTATCTTAGCTTCCCTCATCTCACATGGCAAGAACCTATCTAGAAAAGCATCATGAAACACCAGCCAACTCACAGGAGTTGCATTCTTACCTCTACCATTCCTCTATATAACTAACCAATCATATGCTATATTCTTTAATCCATACCCCCTATGCCCCTTCATGGAAATTCTCTCATTATATGCCCCGACATACCGCACCAAAAGCAAACATTAGTCCCCAGCCGATATGCGCCCAAATGATACCTTCCATATTTATTGCATGGCTCTCGAGTAGGTCTCAATTGGCTCATATTCCATTCCCCTTGGTACCCCACTTTCCGCGAACTCTGACTCTCACTTTTGTGCCCAAATTGATTTTCTCTAGACCCTTAGAACTGTTGTGGGGCACTAGCTGGAGAATAAGAAGATAATGGCCTAAGTGGTCTAGCAGAAAACTGTGGTCTGAACCCTCTTTGCGATGCCATGAACTGCCCTGTAGATCTGGACCTCTTGGAATATCCTCTTTCTAATACCTGTGTTCTTCTCCTTTACCTCTGATCTTCCATTTTTTAGGCAAAAGCTTAGATCCTCGCTATGTCCATATCTTTATTCAAAGTAGCAATAGTACAATCTCTAACCAGATATGGATCCAGCCTATCTACATATTGATAAACTCTGTCCTCCATAGTAGCTACAACATTAGGAGCATATCTCAATGAGGAATTAAATCAGAGACTGTACTCTCTCACGCTCATATTCCCCTAACAAAGATTTAAAAACTGATCTGCACGGGCCTGACGAATATTGAATGGAAGATAATGATCAAGAAATACCTCTTTGAACTCTTTCCAAGTAGCTGGGGGTGCATCAATAGCCTTAGATCATTTCCAGTCCTCGTACCAATATATAGCTTCTCTTTTGAATCTATACGCCGCTAACTCCACTTTTTCTCTACCTGTTACATGCATAACATCTAAGGCCCTTTGAATTTGATCAATAAAGTCCTGTAGGTCCTCGTTAAGATCTAATCCAGTAAAAGAGGGAGGATCCATCTTAAGAAAATCCTATGTTTGAAGGCTAGCCGCCCTATCTATACCACTAGGACCAGTGGTAGGAATGGCTTGCCCTTGAGATTTCCTAGCAACTATACGAGTCAAAAGTTGCACTGCATTTCTAAGATCTTGATCAGCAGTATTAATAGGTGGCTCTGGGGATATAGTTCACCTCCCCCTTATTTCTTCTGAAGTGGAAGAAATTTCTGATGTATGCTCAGCTGGAGCCTCACTTTGATTAGCTGGTATAATGGGTGACTTACTAGTCCCCTCTCCGGCAACCACATCTACTTATTCTTTTTTTTATTAACCGGCATCATTACTATAATAAGAGAAACAAACGGATTCAGTGGTCAACTATGACTTCATATACAATATAGGCTCTATCGCACGATCTAAGACATAAAGAAAAAGAAATAATTCCTAAATATCCATAGCCTCCTGTTTATAGATGCGGTGCACTACACACCGATAAATAAAACTCTACGTAGACACGGCTTTGTAGACTCAACAGGACAAAATAGATGTGCTATCCGTTGCGATAAATGGGTCGTTTATTGCAACAGATTACCCGTCATCTGTAACTGGTGCGAAAAATGGGTAATCTATTATGAAAGATGAACCATATTTCACAACAGATTAACAATCTATTGCTCTGGTTCTCTGAACACTACTCAATAGATTACCCATCTACTGCAAATTAAGCAATAGATAGATAATCTGATGCAATATATTTTCAATCTATTGTGACATACAGATCAGTTATTGGGGCAGCCAGATTGTCTATTGCATAAGTTGGCTGTGTTAACATGTAACCCAACTTACTGCAAACTATTATTATATGATTTAAATGCCTCCGATCTTTTTTTATAGGTTATGCATCCTTTGATTGTGCCTACTGTTGATGAGTTGGGGATGACTTTTTTTCTTACTCTAGGTCTTTTCGATACAAAAGAAGACCCAATGGTGTAGTTCATAAAGAAGGAATTGACTGGAGCAACAACCATAAGGAGAGCATTTAGACAAGGTCATCCTAATGTTAAAGATCTTCACAACCAACCAATGGCAGCAGATCAGGGTGCTTCTTCTGGGGGTGTTGCTGGTGGAGTTGTTGATGATGGTGGCAGACATCCTGATGCTGCTACTGCTGCCAATCGTGATTATGAGCATGTTGCTTCACAAAAAAAATAAATATGTTTGGAAACACCCCTTGCACAGTTCCCTCTCACCCCCTACACCGGTCTCTTTCGCCCTTATAGTGGTCCCTCTCACCCCTCTTCACTCTCATGTTCTTATTGCAAATGCAAAGTATACAAGGGCAGAGAGGATAAAATCCTTACAAAACTAGAGGCTATTGCTGAAGCTGCCGAGGAGTTGAAATCCAATAGGGGTGTAATACCATCCAAGAAGGTAACGGATCCATACACTCCTACAATGGTGGTTAGGAGGAAGACAAGAAACATTAAACAAATACTCTCTATTCTAAAAATAGCAAAAATTGTAACTCCTCCCGCTCCAAGAACTGTTAAAGTTCAGGGGCCACTAAAGAAGGTGGACATATACGCGGTACTTGGCGATGAGGAGAAGAAGGAACTGGAAGAGATCACGAACGATGAGACAAAACCTCCAGAAGAATACACCATGTATTTATTTAACGCCAAAGACTTCAGGAGTATAACATATATGCTTGTGTGGTATGTGGACAATGTAAGTTTACTTTTGCTAACCTAGCCTTCCAATCTACTCCATGAATAAGAAGCTACTCAACAAATGTGTAATCTATTGTAATTGTTGGGTATTTTGTTGTAACATAATACACATCTGTTGCATAAGTTGCGTTAGCTGGGTAATTTGTGAACTAATTCTGAGAACCTCTACAACAGAATCTTTCCACTATATTTTTATTCTTTACAATTACTAACTTATTTAAAAATTATCATCTTATACCACAGTATGTTGATGAAATTCTCTGCCTCATGAGGGGCAGACAATTAGCGTACTTGAATGCTTATGATGCTGCCGATAGGATAATGGACCTCAACTTCTACAACTATTTTAAGGATAGGTACGATAATCTCCGTGGGAAGGCTGGTCCTAATGCCCAGAGAATTGATAAGTTAGTTTCTATATTCGAATAAGATGAATCCGTGATTAAATATGTTAGATGGAAGAGGTCATATCCACACGGCAAGAGCTGGACGAAAGCAAAGAGAATCCTTGCAGTCATGAAGACTTCTGTAGTATGACCTATATGCATGTGTGGTATGTGGACAATGTAAGTTTACTTTTGCTAACCTAGCCTTCCAATCTACTCCATGAATAAGAAACTACTCAACAAATGTGTAAGCTATTGCAATAGTTGGGTATTTTGTTGCAACATAATACACATCTATTGCATAAGTTGTATTAGCTGGGTAATCTCTGAACTGATTCTGAGAACCTCGGCAACAAAATATTTCCACTATCTTTTTATTCTTTATAATTACTAACTTATTTAAAAAATTTCTTCTTATACCACAGTATGTTGATGAAATTCTTTGCCTCATGAGGGGCAGAAAATTAGTGTACCCGGATGCTTATGATGTTGCCGATAGGATAATGGAACTCAACTTCCAAAACTATTTCAAGGATAGGTACGATGATCTCCATGGGAAGGCTAGTCCCAATGTCCAGAGAATTAATAACGGAGTTTCTATGTTTGAATGAGATTAAGCCATGATTAAATATGTTAGAGGGAAGAGGCCATATCCACACGGCAAGAGCTGGACCAAAGCAAAGAGAATCCTTCCAGTCATGAACATAGAAGTCAAACATTTTCTCACTGTTTAGATACTACTCTATGAGGGAACGATTAAGGTTTATGACTGCAACTTACCTGTCTTAACCGAGGACACATTTTTAACCCATGTGAAGCCACTCTTGAAGTTGTTCCCCAACTTGTTGACGTAGAGTAAGATGATGGATCATTTTCTTATGGAAGTCTTAAGGAAGGAATCATGGGTTTTTAAAGGTTTAAATAAGAACATCTAGCTCAAAATAAATAGAACCCATGCAGCGTGTGGGCCGTACTCGCTTGTATACATTGAGTGTTTGTTGACGAGCAAAGAAATGACTAGTATGTGCGACACCATTGTGGGAAATATGCAAGATGTCTGGGCTTATAGGGTACTAAGAAAATGGTTGGAGCCCGTGTTTAAAGAATAATATGTACAAAGATAAAAACGAACACAATAACAATTTTTTATTTCAAGCCACATCACTTTACATGTAGTGGCAATAATTTTTATGTCTGGCGAAAATTGAATTTTTATAATATGATAAATTTTATTTATGTTGTAAAAATTATAATACCTGTGATAACAGATTGATTATCTTTTGGAATAGGTTGGTTATCTATTGCATTATGTAGATATTTCCCAGTCTGTCTGTCGCTACAGATATAGTATTTGTTGCAACATATAATCTATCTGTTGCAACTGATAGGTAATATGTTGGAATAAATCAAGAAAGTAGGAAGACCTATTATATAATTTCCCGCAGATGACCAAACTAAATGGTTTGAGCCCGTGTATAAAGAAGAATATGTACAAAGACAGAGACAAACAACATAAAAAAAATTTATCTCAAGCAACTTCACTTTACATGTAGTGGCAATAATTTCTAACAGATGACCTACATGTTTGTAACGCCCCGAAATCTGATCCCGAGACATCATACGGTACTCAAGACTACAAGTAGCCTTAAGCTAACTTTGTCTTCCTTCTACTAGGTATAAATCTCATAATCAAGGTAATATATACATAAAAGTCATACTGATAGTGGAAACTAAATGAAATAACTGAGTATAATCTGAAAGAAATGTCTAAAAATCAAATATTGTAAGCCTGAATCAAATCTAGCAGTCTGTCTACAACTAATACTAGAGAGTCGCTGGGACAGACCCCCAACAAACTCGAACTGTTTGAAAAGAATATTGATTCATATAAACAAATAAGATACAAAATCTGAATGAATAAGTCCTCACACTATGAGGACTCACCAACTGTCGAATATAGATGAAGATGCTCGAACTACTCACGTTGCTGATACTGAGAACCTGAACCTACATTATGAGAAAATGTAGCACATAGACGTATATGTGGATCAGTACTTTGAGGATGTACTGAGTATATGGGGTGAAGTGCATAAGTAAAACATCATTTCATCATCATAATTTATAAAATAATGCATGCTAAATGTAAATGACTTATGTAAGTTGGAATATCTGAAATACGGAAATAATAAAACGCAAATCATACTTTAATAAATCTAGTGAGACATAACATTTAGTACTGGAAGTTGTGATTGTACGATCTCTTTAAATCATACTGTCTAAAGTGTAGAAAGGACTCACTCTTAATTCTGAAATCTGAAAGCTGAATTTGTAGCTGATATCTTTCTGTAAAGCATAATCTGAGTAAACTTTGTGAGCCTTTATACTTAGTTTTCTAAAATCTTTTTGTTATTATTTTTTGAGAAATTATTTTGAAAATCTTTACCATTAAGTTGTGAGGAAAACACTTCATCTTAGGGGACGTTCTCTTAAAAAACATAAACCATGAGAGATACATGGAATCCAATGTTTTGTCCTCCTAAGAAAGAAACCTCACATTGGGGAGAGGTGTCATACTCTTACCAGGGAGTATAACCTTAGCTTAAGTGATCACTACCTCATCCCACTATGGGCACTTTAATCTCAATTCTATGGTGGCACATAGTTCTAGGGTATGAGACCTTGGAATTATACCCAACTCGGTGCTAAATACTAGTACCTTTAATTAGATATGCTCATCTTATTGGAAATCTACTTTAAAACTAGCATAAGGGTTTATTATGAAACTAGTTATCCACTTATCTGAATCAATTTATAAATGAAGCTATTTTGCTTTCTATAATCTGTAATAAATCTATAACATGGATTTCAAATCTTATCTGAGAATCAAAAGATTAAAACTTTCTTACAAATCTGAAACAATCAGCTCATAGGATGCTTAAAGCATCATCTTTCTTGAAATATCAACATATAAACTAGAAGCTTAGTAACCCATGCATCAAACTCATGTCAAAACATCATAATAATCATGATTGATAATGAAATCAGTGATAATTAAACTCAAAATCTGGAAATTACAGCCACAAGCATGAAAACATGAAAATAGACATGCTATTTATCTTAAAATTCTCCCAAAACTCATAATCTTGAAAATAGCAATAATGGGTATGAACCCTATTTCAAATCTCATATATAATCATTCAAAATCATATGAATTTTAAATAAAATCTTTGTTTTGGGCACAAGGATAGAAAAAGATCCTTGTTCATAGACCCCACATACCTTGGTAGATGATTAGATAGAGAAACTTGAATTATTGATTCCTATTTGTGTTCTTGATGATGAGTTCTTGATTATCTTGTCTTGGGAATCCTCAATTTAGATCTTTCTTGGAGAAACTATGGAGGATTTTGATTTCTTAGAGAAGGAGCTCTTGAGTTCTAGGGTTTTGTTTTGAGAGAAAATTGATGAAATAAGCATAAAGTGCTTTGGAATATGCTTAATGTTGTGTTTTACATGAATTAGGGCCTTAGGGACTAACGAAAATGCCCCTATTAAACCTTCATATGGAACTGGAAAAGAAAGCAAAAATCTCAATTTAATAGGTCACCACGACGCGCCACTATCGCGGTGGCTCACTGGAAAAGGACGAGTGGGAATTGGGCATTCACCGCGATATGCCATAATCGCGGTGCCCCTTTGCAATGCCATTTTGTCCACTGGCACGATGTGCCAGTCACGTGTTGGGGTACTGGATTTTGAAAATTTGGAATTTGGACCTCTCCCCGATGTGCCAATATCACGGAGGTCCACTGGAAAATTATGAAACTGTCCTTCACTGCGACTTGGTGGTTGCTCAAGTGGGACACTGTCAACTTAAAAATGCTCTAACTCCTCAATCGAATATCAGATTTGGACGAATTTGGTATTGATGAAAAGCTTATTAAATTTCCCACACAATGGGAGGTTTAAATCTGAAAAATTCCACCCGAAATAAATATTCTTCATTTTGGAAGCTATTCCTTAACATTCTAGGAATAAATTTAAGCTAGGAAAACTACGAGGTGTTACAATATCTCCCCCTTGGAAACATTCATTCTCGATTGTGGCTATCTAAACTGAAAAAACTGAGGAATCTAAGGCTATAAGATACAATGTAAAACTAAAATAAATAGAATATCTAAATCTCCACATAATGAGCTACTGGACTGATTTACTAGTGCATGAATTCACACGAAATCAGCTACACAGCTGAATCTGAGACTGAAAAAGAACTGAATGAAGGAAAAACTATTACCTTTGGCTGAATTTGAGTTCGTTGAGAAGAGATGAGGATACTTGGTATGCATGTCTAATTCTGCTTCCCAAGTAGCACCCTCAACGGACTGATTTCACCACAGAACTTTGACCAAAGGAACTTCTTTGTTCCTCATTCTACAGATCTGATGATTAAGAATCTCTACTGGGACTTCCTCGTAAGAAAGGATATTCTGAATATATGTGCATTCTAGAAGAACTATAACAGCTGATCGCCCATGCACTTCTTCAACAAGGATACATGGAACACTGGATGAACTGAGGATAAGTCTGCGGGTAGCTCAAGCTCATACGCCACCTTCCTAACACAACTCAAAATCTGGAAGGGACTGACATACCGGGGACTAAGCTTCCCTTTTTTGCCAAATCTCTTCACCTCTTTCATGGGTGAAACTTTCAGATACATAAGATCATCAACCTCAAACTCAAGATCTTTTCTTCATACGTCTGCATAAGACTTCTAACGACTCTGGGCTACTTTCAATCTTACTCTAATCAACTGAACTTTCTCCCTGGCCTCAAATACCATATCTAGCACAATTAAAGTGGTCTCACCCACTTCGAACCAACCAACTGGCGAGCTACATCTTCGCCTATAAGGATCCTCAAATGGAGCCATCTGCATACTAGCATGGTAATTGTTAATATAAGAAAACTCAATCAACAGAAAATGCTCATCCTAACTACCTCTGAAATCAAGAGCATATGCCCTCATCTTATCCTCTAGAGTCTGAATGGTTCTCTCTTCCTAACCATCTGTCTGCAGATGAAAAATTGAACTATCTCCCCCTTGGGAGAAAACCTCTACCTTTTGGTCTTTGACTGACTCTTTTAGTTTGACCAAACTAGAATCCCTATCTTGCTTCTCTTTCACTTTCAAAACTAGAGAAGATTCAAAACTACTCTGAACCCAAACATTCCCTTCAACTGAGTCAACCAACCTCACACCCAATTTAGATAACTAGTGAACCTCTCAAACTAACTCCTTATGTTTCTCCACATAAGCAACATTTCCCATCAACAATCTACTAAAGGCATCTGTCACTATATTAGCCTTGCCCAGATAATACAACATGCTTATATCATAGTCCTTCAATAATTCCAGCCATCTTCTCTGACGAAGATTCAACTCCCTCAAAGTAAACACATATTGCAAACTTTTGTGATCTATGAACACATCAATAGGCACCCCATACAAATAATGTCTCCAAATTTTCAAAGCAAATACAACAGAAGTTAACTCAAGGTCATGGGTTGGGTAATTCTTTTCATGAGACTTAAGTTGTCTAGAGGCATAGGCTATGACATTACCTCTCTGCATCAAAACAAAACCCAAAACAACTCTAGAGGCATCACAATACACCACAAAACCATCTGTACCATTAGGTAACGCTAAAACTAGGGCTGAAGTGAGTCGAATCTTCAACTTCTGAAAACTCTTCTCGCAAAAAACTGACCACTGAAACTTAACTTTCTTTTGGGTCAATCTAGACATAGGAGATGCAATAGATGAGAAAACCACAACAAAACATCTATAATAACTCGCTAAACCCAAGAAACTCCTAATGTCTGATGAAGAGATAGGTCTAGGCCAATTTCTTCTATCTTTTAGGGATCAACTCTAACACCCTCACTGGAAATAATATGACCAAGGAAAGCTACTGACCTTAGCCAAAATTTGCACTTTCTAAATTTGGCGAACAACTGGGGATCTTTAAGAGTTTGCAACATAATTCTAAGATGGTCTGCATGATCATCCTCACTAAGAGAGTAGACAAGAATATCATCAAAAAAACTATGACAAATATGTCCAAATACTGTTAGAACACTCTGTTCATCAAGTTTCTAAAGGATGCTGGGGCATTTGTTATTCCGAAGGACATGACTAGAAACTCAAAATGACCATAACGGGTTCTAAAAGCTATCTTTAGAATATCATATTCTCTTACTTTAAGTTGATTATAGCCGGATCTAAGGTCTATCTTTGAGAAATAACTGGCACCTTAGAGTTGATCAAATAAGTTATCAATTCTAGGAAGAGGATATTTATTTTTGACTATAACTTTATTCAGTTGGCGATACTCGATGCACATACATAAAAAACTATCTTTCTTTTGCACAAATAGGATGGGAGTGTCCCAAGGAGAAACACTGGGCCTTATGAAACCGTTGCCTAAAAGACCTTTAAGTTACTCTTTCAAATTCTTAAGATCTGCGGAGGCCATACTATATCGAGGGATAGAAATAGGCTGAGTATCTGGGAAAAGGTCAATACCAAATTCTATTTCCCTATCGGGAGGTATACTTGGAAAATCTTCAGCAAAGATATTACGAAACTCATTGACCACACTGACTAACTGAACTGTCAGAGTCTCAGACTTAGTGTCTTTAACTCGAACAAGATGATAGATACATCCTTTGAAAATCAACTTTATGGCTTTAAGATAAGATATGAAATGACTCTTGGGAGGAACTGAGTTACCCTTCCACTCAAAGACTGGCTCATCAAGAAACTAACTCTATCAAGTTTGCTAACATGATTTTATGAAAGACAGTGATAGAAATCTTTTTATAGATCTGTTTAGCGACAACTGACTCACCTATTGGAGAAAAAACCATGAAGGACTTAGGGATATTTTCAGAACTTATCTCAAAACTTACTGTAACTAACGAGATCACATAAGAGAAACTCGACCCAGGGTCTAACAATGCATAAACATCAAAGTGAAAGACACGAAGCATACCAGTAACAACATCTAGTGAATCCTCCTTCTCCTGATGGGATGGTAAAGCATAAAACTGATTGTGGCGCTAACCTCCACCGTTACTGGATGATGTGCCTTCGGGAGGGACTGGACGACCTAAAGGAGCTGGTGCACTAGTAGTCTGAGTTTAGGGACGATCATCTCTATTTACCTAGTTAGCATAAATACACTCTTTAATTCCATAACCTGACTTACCACAACAAAAATAACCCTTCTGTCCAGCCAAGCACTCATCGATATGATTCCTACCACACTTAGCAGAAGGAGAATAACCAGGTCTTTTACTTATACTATTCTAAGATCTGGACATAGAAGACTTACCCCACTGCTCCTACCGAGCTTTGGGAGCGGGAGCACTAGCTGAAGATAGTGCTAGCATAGATGAATGATTCTGAAATTGCGAATAATTTACTCCTTGAAACCTATTCTTACCATACTCAAACTATCCTGTTCTAAGCTTTTTACTCCCCTTCTTTTTAACTTCTCTGCTTCAATTTATTGGGCATGAATCATCAATCTAGAAAGATCTATGTCTCCAATAAGCATGGCAGTTCGACACTCCTTGATTACCAAGCTAGACACTCCAGTAACAAAGTTACTCATACTATCCCTAGGATCAACAATCATATCAGAGGCATATTTAGACAACTGATTGAACTTAAGGTAGTACTCTTTCACTGTCATCAAGCCCTGCCTCAAATTTATAAACTCTTTTATCTTAGCCTCCCTCATCTCACATGGAAAGAACCTATCTAGAAAAGCATCATGAAACACCAACCAACTCACAGGAGTTGCATTCTTACCTTTACCATTCTTCTATATAACTACCCAATCATATGCTATATTCTTTAATCTATAGGATGCTAACTCTACACTCTCTTTTTAAGAAATATGCATAATCTGGGTGATCTTCTTCACCTTATCTAAATAAAGTGGTGGGCCCTCATATTCCTTTGACCCAAAGAACTCTGGCGGATTCATTCTCATGAAGTCTCTGATTTTAGCTGCTGCTAAATCCCCATTATACTATAGTGAGACTATAGCTTAATTCTGATGATTGCCTCAAACATTGGCAGTCACAGCTTTGGCTAACGTCGGAAAGGTAGCCCTAAACTCAGCATAGGATATATTCTCATTCAAAGGATTACTGGGCTGGGGTGGCTGGTTACCAATTCTGCGGGCATAAGCTCAACGAGGAGGAACATTCAACTGTCACATAAAATCATGAGTTAAAAGTAGATAGAGATACTATAAGCATGATAGATCATGAAAGAAAGAGATGATTTCCTAAGAACGTTCCGTATCCACTTGTTCATAAATGTGACACATTTCATACCCATGACCAAGGCTCTATGTAACGTGGCTTGTCTGACTCCCTAGGACTCTTAAAAACTTTAGGCTCTGATAGCAAGTTCGTAACGCCCTAAATTCTGATCTCGAGATGTCACATGATGCTCAAGACTATGATTATCCTTATGCTAACCCTATCTACCTTTTACTAGGTATAAATCTCATAATCAAGGTGATATAGACATGAAATTCATACTGAATATGGAAACTATCTAAAATAATTGAGAATAATCTAAAAGAAATATCTGAAAATAAAATACTGTAAGTCTGAATCAAATCTAGCAGTCTGACAAGCCTCTACTACTAATACTAAATAGTCACTGGGACAGACCCCCATCTAACTCGAACTGCCTGAAAAGAATACTAAATCATATAAACTACTAAGTTGAAGAATCTAAATGAATAAGTCCACAAACTATGAAGACTCACCAACTGTCGGATGTAGATAAAGATGCTCAACTACTCATGCTACTGATATTGAGCACCTAAACCTACATTATGAGACAATGTAGCACATAGACGTATATGTGAATCAGTATTTTAATGAAGTACTGAGTATATGGGGGTGAAAAGCATAAGTAAAACATTATCTCATTATCATAATTTATAAAACAATGTATGCAAAATGTAAAGGACTCACATACACTGGAATATCTAAAATACTGAAATAATAAGAAGCAAATCATACTTAAATAAATCTAGTGAGTCATAATATTTAGTTCTGAAAGTTGTGCTTGTATTCTCTCTTTAAATCATGTTATCTAAGTGTAGAAAGGACTCACTCTTAATTCTAAAATCAGAAAGCCGAAATCTTTGGCTAATATCTTTCTATAAAGCATAATATGAGTAAACTTTGTGAGCCTTTACACTTAGCTTTCTAAAAATTTTTGTTATTCTTTTCTGAGAAACTATTCTAATATTCTTTACTATTAAGTTGTAAGGAAAACACTTTATCTGAAGGGAGGTTTTCTTAACCGACATAAACCATGCAAGCTAAATGGAGTCCAATATCACATCTTCCTAAGGAAGAAACCTCACATTGGGGAAAGGTGTCATACTTTGGACAGGGAGTATAACCTTAGCTTAAGTGATCACTATCTCAGCCCACTATGGGCACTTTAATCTTAATTTTATGGTGGTACGTAGTTCTGGGATATGAGACATTGGAATAATACCTAACTCGAAGCTAAATACTACTCCCTTTAATTTGAAGCTCTCATCTTGTTGGAAATCCACTTTAAAACTAGCGTAAGGGTTTATTATGAAACCAGTTATGCACTTATTAAAATAAATCTATAAATGAAGCTATTTTGCTTTCTATAAACTATAATAAATCTGTAATGTGATTTCCAAAACTTATCTGAGGATCAAAAGATAAAAACTTTGTTCAAAATCTAAAATAATCAGCTCATAGGATGCTTAAAGCATCATCTTTCTTGAAATATCAACATATAAACTTGGGTCTTAATAACCCGTTCATAAAACTCATGTCAAAACATCAGAATAATCATTCTTGATAATGAAATCAATTATAATTAAACTCAAAATCTAGAAATTACAGCCATACGCATGAAAACAGGAAAATAGAAATGCTCTTTATCTTTAAATTCTCTCAAAACTCATAATCTTGCAAATAGAAATAACGAGTATGAACCCTAATTCAAATCTCATGTATAATCATTCAAAAGCATATGAATTTTAAATAAAAGCTTGGTTTTAGGCACAAGGATGGAAGAAGATCCTTATTCATAAACCCCACATACCTTGGTTGATGGTTAGATAGAGAAACTTGAATTATTGATTCCTATTTGTGTTCTTGATAATGAGTTCCTGATTATCTAGTCTTGGGAATCCTCAATTTAGAGCTTTCTTGGAGAAACTATGGAGGAATTTGATTTCTTGAAGAAGAAGCTCTTGAGTTCTAGAGTTTTGTTTTGAGAGAAAATTAATGAAATAAGTATAAAGTTCTTTGGAATATGCTTAATGTTGTGTTTTACACGAATTGGGGCCTTGGGGATTGACCAAAATGCTCCTATTAAACTTCTTAATGAAACTAGAAAAGAAATCAAAAATCCTGATTTAATAGTCCACCGCGATGCACCACTATCGCGGTGGCTCACTGGAAAAGGACGAGTGGGAATTGGGCATTCACCGCGATGCGCCATTATCACGATGCCCCTTTGGAATACCATTTTGGCCACTGGCGCGATGCGCCAGTATCGCGTTGGGCTACTGTATTTTGACAATTTGGAATTTGGACCTCTCTACGATGTGCCAATATCGCTGAGGTCCACTGGAATCGACAATTATGAAATTGTCCTTCACCGTGATATGGTGGTTGCTCAGGTGGGATACTGTCAACTTAAAAATACTCTAACTCCTAAACCAAGTATCGTATTTTGGCAAATTTGGTATCGATGGAAAGTTTATTTAATTTTTCACACAATGGGAGGTCTAAATCTAGAAAATTTGGTATCGATGGAAATTTTATTCAATTTTTCACACAATGACAGACTCAAGCTATAAATATCTACTCACTATGAATAAGTTGTTCTTCATCCGGTGCTACGGAATTCGGCATTGAACGTCGTGGATCTTTAATGTTGCTTGCGTACGGATTCTAAGCTTTCGCTTCTCCATATTTCCATAAGCAGCATATCTTTTGCGGAGTAATCCGGCATCAAGTCCATCATTTGGTACTTGCAATCATCGCTCAAATACTCGGTGTAGGCGGCAACAACAAGACTGCAATTCCTGCATTTTAAAAAAATAGATAATATATATTTGCAGTTCATGCAAGCATTGTGAAATTTGTAAAATGAAATTAAATCACGACACTTAAACTTACAGGCTACAAATGGTTTGTTGAGAAATTTCTTCATCATATTGTACATCAAATGGATTACCCATTTTATCTCGGTATGCTTCATTCGTCGACCAATCAGTACAAAAATTTTGGTCCAAAAATTCACTCATATCAAGTTAAGCAAGCAATAGTTTAGCCAGTTTTTGTATCTCAGACGACAGCCCAAAATATCACCTTCGCAACATCGAGTCATAAACTCAGATGCGCCTCTCTTTTAGAACGGTGATAGACAACACCTAAGGGAATTTATCACCATAATTGATTGGGATGTACACTTCGTCGACCAAAGACCAAGGTAAGCCAGCTAGAATGCTAAAACCATTGATGATATTGTTAAGCATTCCTTATTTTGGGAAACTTCCAGCTGTTGTTGACAATACCTATCGTAGGCATTATTGATGTAAACTTTGGACAAACAATCGCCTATCATGTATCGGTATTGTTCTTGTGTTTGCAACTTGGCCTTCTTTCGGAGGTAGTACAAAATGGCGTCAATGTGCTACATATATTATCAAACATTTTAGATTACGTGACAAAAAAATTAATATGCAGATGCCATTAAATAAAGTATTAATTAATAGTAATATGTATGGCATTTAAACCTCATCATTGCAGCAAGTTTGGGACCGTGAAATCAAATAGAACCAATTCTTTATTCTGGGATGTGCAACAACAAAGTCAAACATATCAAAATCAAGACTTGATTCGTTCACGTTATAGTATTCATCATTTTATTTTCTACATGATGATTTATATGTGTTAATGTCATGTTCTTATAACAAGAATTATAGAAACCAATATCTTTAAAATTGATTTATGTACCTGCCAATATGATACTTTAACAGCCCATCGACATTCCATTCTGAATAGTCGTTGATCAACTGTGTTAGTTTTTTTAGAGATTTGCTCGAGATGTTGAACCCTTCAAATGGGTAATTCTTCCATTCTCCCAAACTGAATGGCTCCACTTTTCTTCTTCTTTAGAAGCAGTTGATAGATTATTAATTGTGATGTTATGCTCTTCAGCAATAGCTTCTACTGTGACATCCACCTGAAAAACCAAAATTATCAATGCTAATTATAGATATACAACAGATTGTCTATCTATTGTAACAGATAAGTCTTATATTGCAACAAATGGATCATCTGTTAGGATAAATTTGAATAGGTAAATCATAGCAGTACGATAATTTTGAACAGATGAACCATCTGTTGCAACATAAGACTCATCTGTTACAATAAATAATGTATCTAATGCAGCAGGTTAGACAATAGTTACAATAGATGTATATATCTATTTGATAATTTTTAGTAGATAAATAATCTATTGAAATAGATATGTGCCTTTTTGTTTGTTGGAACAGATGATTTACATTCACCTTCTTCAGCTTATGCTGCTCTCCTGTGGCCCTTGCACACTGAACAATGGTGCAAGACAAAAACAGAGGCATTGCAATTTTGCTTTTTTTATGCTTCGTGATGCCTTGAAAATATCTTTCCTTCTCCTCTTAGCCACCTTGATCTCTAGTGGAGTGTATGGATATAAAATCCTCTTTGATGGAAAGACACCCCTCTTAGATATCATTTTATTTACAGAAGCAGTTAGTGCATTAATAGCATTAATCACTCCATCATGTTTGGTCTTGCAGTCTTGACATTTGCATGCAGAACATTCCCCAGATGTGGCAAAATCAGGAGAAAAATCTGTATAACCAGTATGATCATAGTCATAATGGCTTGTTATTTCGAAAACTATAAGAGAAGCATCATTAGCCCCAATAGCAGCACCACTACCACTACCATCATTAACAATAACAAGCCCTTCCTCCAAAATTATTTTTATTGTGATGGTTGTTTCTCCGAACAATTCCATTTTTATTCCATCAACGACCTTAGGGTCCGATAAAGTTTGCACAGACCATAAAGTAAGGAAAAATGGCATCTTCAACTCTTGTTTGGTCGGAACAAGCCACGAATGGACAATGTAAAATAAATCAGTACATATATTAGAATGATAATGAAACTATTTAAAATAATCATTAATTAAAATAAAAACTTAATTAGAATTAGACTTACCTCTTCCTTCGAGGGATTGAACTGATAAAGAAATTTTACATTTTTATCAGTTTGGGCCGACAACCATCTCAGGATTCTAAGACAGAAAACTTCTTCCATGTAGTTCACTTGTTGTCTCAAATAAGGAATGGCTTCAAATGCCCAAGCCTATAACATAACACCAATAAACCAAAAGCATTATTAAATAAAAAAATGAATCATATTATGATAAAAGAAATATTTACCATGAAGGCTCATGGAAAGCCATATAAGTTCACTGTCTTTGGCATTAACGGAGTCAACAAATATTTGACAGTCATTTTGAAGCTTTCATAACCCCAAGGATAGTTGTTAAATACCTCAAGATCCTCTGAGAGATTTATTAAATTAAGGCTTATGTTGTTGTTAACGTCTCTCGCCCAAAGTATATTATGTACAAACTAAACCAAGCACAATGATTGCTTGTTCTTCTTTGAGAGTCCTTTACCTTTCAATGCTTCTATCAAATTTTTGTTTTTAAAGCTTGGACCAATAATGGACACCAGGTCATCACGATCACTCAACTTGCCTTTTCCTTTTTTGGGTGTGAGAGGTGCTTTTTTTGGATCAGAGTAGGTATAACTTGAGAAGAAGAAGGATGATAACATTTTAGTCTAGTAACTACGGCAAACTCCTTCCAACCAAAATAAACAGGCATGCCACAGTAATTTATCCACGCCTCATCCATCTTATCTTTGTTTTCATACATAAACCTATGTTTGAGAAGATCGTATACCATTTTCATCTAGAAATGAGCATTGTTCTCCTCTGGTAAATCAAGATATTTCCCAAAGCAGCTTTCCATAAAATAAGCATCCAATTTTTGTTCTCAAAGTATTTTTCTGAAGACGTCAAAAGATTTTTCCATGGATGACTTAACCAAGAAAACACCCATAAAATCTGTAGCACCATCACACTGCATTCTCACAGGATAACGATCAATGCTGAAGGTTTTTACCAACTCTTTGGTGAAAGGGCTATTAGCATTTGGATCATTTCTTTTGAAATATTCTTCCTCCCCGTGTTCATTATCTTCTGCTCCTGATTGAGATAACACTTGTAATAAAAGCTCATAGAGTGGTGGATGTAGCTGAGCTGCTACAATTGTTCCTTTACTTGGACTTGATTTGGTTTCTTTTCTTTTAGGAGCCATATTATCTTAAATTAACAGGAGCATAAAATAGATTATAATTGATTAATGCATCGTTAAAAAGGATAATAGTAAATTTAACATGCACAATGGTAAAATAACAGTTCCAGCAGACCACTTATCTGCTGTACCAGGTATGTTATCTGTTGCAACATATAACCGATATATTGCAACGGATTAGTAAATTGTTGGAAACAATAAAAACAGATCACTAATATGTTACACCAGGTATTCTATCTAATGCAACATATAACCAACCATTGCAACAGATAATTAAATCATTAGAAACCATAAAAAATCACTAATTTGGTGCACCAGGAAGGTTATCTATTGCAACATATAACCAACCAGTTGCAACGGATAAGTAATCTGTTGAAAACAGTAAAAATAGATCACTCATCATTTGCACCAAGAAGGTTATCTGTTGCAACATATAACCAACTTGTTGCAAGGATGAATAATCCATTGGAAATAGTAAAAATAGATCACTAATCTATTGCACCAGGTAGTTTATCTGTTGCAACATATAACCAACCTATTGCAATGAATGAGTAATCCATTGAAAACCATAAAATAGATCACAAATTTGTTACACCGGGTAGTTTATTTATTGCAACATATAACCAACCTATTACAATGAATGGGTAATCCATTGGAAACCATAAAAACAGATCACTAATCTATTGATCCAGGTATTTTATCTGATGGAACATATAATCAATTGTTGCAACGGATGAGTAAACCATTGAAAACCATAAAAAAAGATCACTAATCTTTGCACTAGGTAGTTTATCTGTTACAACATATAACCAACCTGTTGCCAAAAATAAGAAATCCATTGAAAATAGTAAAAACAAATCACTGATCTATTGCATACGAAAGGTTATTTATTGCAACATATAACCAACCTATTGGAACAGATGAGTAATCCATTGGAAACAATAAAACAGATCACTGGTCTATTGAAACATATCACTCATCTGTTGCAAAATGAGTTATATATTGGGTCAACATTATTTAGATTTCTTCCAAATAGAAGAGTCATCTGTCATAACAGATGAATGATCTGTTAGATTGTTCATCTGTTGCATCAGATTTTCATAGTTGCATCAGATTTTAATCTATTACATCAGATGTTTCATCTGTTGCAACACCATTTTTACCAAGTCAAACAACAAATCAACAGCAACACCAACACATCACACTCACACACTAATAACATTAACTGTGACCAAAAATCACCAACAAATCTAAATCAATAATTGGACAACAAGAAGAAGAAATGCCAAAAATTAGGGTTTATTCAGTGCACATGTCAAATTTAAGCTAGAAATATTGAAATTATTAACCAATACTAGAAGAGTAGTTAGCTCAAGTTCCTCTGTTTCTTCATAATTTTTTACTTGTGAAAAATGAAATGGGACAATGAAGAACTCGAAGTTGTTGCCGAAAAAGTCTTCACATCGATTGACGGATGAAAGTAGAAAGGGAACTTGCCTAACTATTTGTTTCCAAAGGTTGAAGTCACCAAGAATTGAAGGGAGAATTTTGCAGAACTATTGGTTGGGAGAGAGTTGAGAGAAGCTGTCGAGAGGGGGGGGAGAGAGAGACGGCTGATTTGGATTGAAGGGGGATGTGGGTTGATTTGTATTTTTGAAAAGATTAAAAAGTTTTGAAAATATTAATTAAGTCCACAATTAACTTAATCAAGTTTCCTAATGATGTTTGACCCTTTAAGTTGGTCAATGTCACCAATCCTTCATTCAAAACTTAAAAGACACCTTTCCTTCAATTTTCTCAACTTTCTTCTTATATATTCATGCAAATGAAGAATTTATTTTGAGGTCTGATAGATTTTGGCCACTACTATTTTTGTAGGAAGTTCTTGGCTAGTATATTGTGCTGTCATTGCTTTTCTTTTCTGCCAAATTTTTACTTTAGCTTTTACTCTTGTATTTGTCAAAATTTTTTGAAAATGCTTTTCTTAAGTGAGGGTATAAGAAACAACCACTCTGCCTAGCATAAGGTAGGTTAAGGTCTACGTACACCTCTCTCCAGACCCCACTTGTGGGATTACACAAGGAGAGGATCAAGTTATACTGCACAAATCCAATCATGTAGACTTGCTTTTAAGAAGTCCAAGTTTGATTATTCCTTTCCAGAACAGGATTTTTTGTTATTTGTCTCATCTAAAAGTTGGACTTCTTGTTTCCCTCTAAACCAATGGTGGTGTAGGCATTGACAACCTTACTATTGGTTCCATTGTTGGCCACTTAGGACCCGACATGAGAATTTTTCATTTTTTTCTCAAAAGTTTTTTCACTCTATTTGGAAATCATAATTCAACTATTAAAATGCCCAAAAATTTGTTTTCACTTTTTTATTTTTCAAATTTACCCTAATTTTTTATTTATATAATAATAATCTCATTTAAACTGTATTTCATGCAAAAACTATGTCCAACCACAACTGTTATCTTCAAAAATTGCAAAGAAAGTGAAAAATATTTGTAATGGTGTGTGCTTGTATATAAGATCTAACCTATGACATTATGTGACTATCTATTTTGACATAGCACTATTGTAGCAAAAATTTGATTGTATGTTTGAGGCGGATTAATCACGTTGCGTTATTTTGCTAGTTCTTAAAAATTGGGGGTATAAATCACATGTAGAGAAAGTACATTCAAATTCTTATTATTTATTTATTGATTGATTGATTTTGCAAAAAGTATGGCAACCCCAATTCCAACTTTGAAAAATCCAAATAAAGTGAGTTTTTTCCTTGGCCAAACGCCCACGGAGTATGATAATCATTTCCCTAGTAGATAAGCACAATCTATTTTAAGAGATAACTACTAGTAACAAGAAGATCGTGTCCAGTAGTTTCCACTTCAACATATTGATCTTGGTCACTTGTTTCTTTGTTAACTCAAAGAATCAGATTGAGTTGATTTTGTTAAGTATCCCACATCGAAAGAGGAAAGGGTCCTTGGTCTCCTTATAAGGCTTGGGCAATCCTCCTCCTTATGAGCTAGCTTTTAGGGTGAGAGTTAGGCCCAAGACCAATTTTCACATGGTATCCATGGAGGTTTAGAGAAAGTATCTGTCACGCCTCAAATTCTATTGGGGCGCACTGGCACCCGTAACCGAGGAGGCCCGGGAGAACCAGCTCATAACCTTATACTTCCCATGCATACCTCTATGACAACCCGAAATTCGAACATCATCATATCACATATAAAAGGAAATAATCACCTGTATAAGCTCGAGCACACATATATATGTATATACAATACATCGCCATTGGATCCATCACGTATATTAAAAAAACATCACCTTGACAGTACATTAGGTCTACAAAGCCTCTAGACAATACACAGAGTTTAACTAAGGTCGGGAAACACCCCGCCTTATAACTAACTTCTATACAATACCAAAAGAGACTGGATATATCACAGAAAGCCCCGAAGCAAACTGGAGCTCACCAAAAGTAGTTGGATATCCTGGCTCATACTTGTGAGGTGTATGAGCTGAGCTACCTGTACCTGCAGCATGAAATGCAGGTCCCCCGTAGGGGGCGTCAGTACAAAATATGTGCTGAGTATGTAAGGTTGTAGATAATCACATATGATATAAGAGCTCAATAGAAATCAGAAACAAGTGAATAAATCGTAATAGGAGTGGACCACACTTACTAGAACTTGTGACAACCTATACATTGTATTTATTCAATCACTTTACCTTCGTTCTTATCATCTTTGTAATCATTACTGTACTGTACTGTGACTATTAGGCTGCCTCCAGTACATATCAACTGGGATCGACCCATGATGGGCTTATGCCCCTGGGATACCATCCATAAACAAATAAATAGGGATCGATCCATGATAGTCTTATGCCCCTGAGATACCACCCGATAAGAGAGAACTTTCATCTCTTAGTTCAATTAATCTTTGAGATTGTTATTTCTGTCGCCACCGCATTTTTGATACTTTGAAACAATGATACATCAATAAGAGACATATAAATAGACCATTAATGCAATAAAAATAAAGTAAGAACTCATTGGCACATCAATAAAGTGTTTTGGAGTCATCAATACCATAACAATGAAGTAGGAACTTATTGGTATATCAATGAAATGTTTTGGAGTCATTAATAGCACATGCATCTTTTTTGAGTAACCGGATACCTTCTGACATTCATTAGTGCAATAAACATGTAAGATTTGGAAAACAAGTAAGTATTGGAATGTCTTGACATCTTGTAGGGTGGAAACAAGTTCATTGGTAACGTAGGACATCACACAAAACCATTATGGATTTCTTAATAGAACAATTGTTAACTTTCATGCCAAAGATATGGTATAGAGTATGCTTTACATACCTGACTGTCAACCTTCCATACTAGTACCAAATGGACTTCCCGTCTTTTCGGATTACTTATCTATAATGAACATATATAGCAATCTAGAATTAGCAACCAAACATCACAATTCAATTATTTTAATTCACCAAACCAGTGGTTAAGTAGTAAGTCTTAATTACACCATAAAGGGTGTCACTTTAATCCTCTTATACTCCAATTACATTCACATGTCATGCATATTCATACAATATCCTCCAATATCAAGTTTGGATTCATTAATCCTTACAACGAATCCATTAAACCAAATAGAGCCATAGACATAAATAATCATCAATTCAATAGTATATCACCATATCCATCTTCCATAACTCAATTACCTTATCCACCTTCCATAACTCAATTACCATATCCACCTTCCACAATTCAATACAACCAAACCATGCTAAATAGTCCATAACCCTATTTCCATCACCTTTCAATAACAACCAATACATATAATCATCTATCACACATATACATATGGAAAAGAACAAAGGCAAACAATATTCATACCTTAGAATTCACCTCTTGATTATGCCATCCTGTTTGCACAAATAATAGGTGTCATTCGAAGCTCTCGAGATGACAAATGCAGTTATCAAATTACTTTGGAATTTCTACGGTTGAATCAAAAGTAATTTAACGGTCAAATTTGGCAAGGGTTTGTTCTTCCTCAATGATTGATGATGAAAATAATTTTTTGAACTCATATACATGTATATATACACATATTCCCGTCCATAATATAATAGGAAATGACCAAAATGCCTTTAAAATTTAAATAATGTCAAATCTGTCCTTTGGTGGACTGTTTTGGTAAGCTAAAGTAGATCAACCATAACTCTTTGCTCCGATATCGGATTTAGGTGAAATTGGTATCATTGGAATAATAATTCAAAGGGATTTCATTTCATATAAATTAGTCCAATCAGTTCGTCCTGTACAAGGAGTTATGGTCATTTGAAGTTGACCCTAAAAATCTGTTTTGATAAGCTGAAGTAAAACGAGTATAACTCCTTACTCAAATGTTGGATTTGGATGAAACTAATTGAATTGGAAAGAAGACTCAAAGATCTTTATTTTCATAACTTGAATCTCTCCCAGTTCATTATATTAAGGGAGTTATAATTATTCAAATTTGACCCAAAAATTTGGCTGGCCTAAGTAGTTTGTGTGCCGAAAATTTTCCTGCACATTTACTATTCCCAAATATCCCGGCCACCGTTTTATAGTTTCGAACATGATCGATTATATCCGAAACCTATCTATTTTTGGAAATCTTTATATCTTTGGAAAGCTTATTCGATAACCTTCGCATGGAAAGTATGGCAACACCAATCCCAACTTTGAAAAATCTTTATTATTTATTGATTGATTGATTGATTTTGTAAAAAGTATGGCAACCCCAATTCCAACTTTGAAAAATCCAAATAAAGCGAGTTTTTTCCTTGGCCAAACGCCCACGGAGTATGATAATCATCTAACCTAGTAGATAAGCACAATCTATTTTAAGAGATAACTACTAGTAACAAGAAGATCGTGTCCAGTAGTTTTCACTTCAACATCTTGATCTTGGTCACTTGTTTCTTTGTTAACTCAAAGAATCAGATTGTATATGTGAGTTGATTTTGTTAAGTATCCCACATCGAAAGAGGAAAGGGTCCTTGGTCTCCTTATAAGGCTTGGGCAATCCTTCTCCTTATGAGCTAGCTTTTGGGGTGAGAGTTAGGCCCAAGACCGATTTTCACATGGTATCCATGGAGGTTTAGAGAAAGTATTTGTCACGCCTCAAATCCTACTGGGGCGTACTGGCACCCATAACCGAGGAGGCCTAGGAAAACTAGCTCATAACCTTATACTAACCATGCATAACTCTATGACAACCCAAAATTCGGACAGCATCATGTCGCGTATAAAAGGATATAATCACCTGTATAAGCTCGAGCACACATATATATATGTATATACAATACTTAGCCATTGGAGCCATCACGTCTATTAACAAAACACCACCTCAATTGTACATTAGGTCTACAAAGCCTCTAGACAATACACATAGTTTAACTAAGGTCGGGACACACCCCGCCATATAACTAACTTCTATACAATACCAAAAGTGAATGGATATGACACAGAAAGCCCCGAAAAAAACTGGAGCTCACCAAAAGAAGCTGGATATCCTGGCTCCTACTTGTGCGGTGTATGAGCTGAGGTACCTGTACTTGCAGCAAAAATGCAGGTCCCCGTGGGGGACGTCAGTACAAAATATGTACTGAGTATGTAAAGTTGTAGATAATCACATATGATATAAGAGCTCAATAGAAATCAGAAACAAGTGAATAAATCGTAATATGAGTGGACCACATTTACTAGAACTTGTGACAACCTGTACATTGTATTTATTCAATCACTTTACCTTCGTTCTTATCATTATTGTACTTTAATATGACCATTAGGCTACCTCCAGTACATATCAACTGGGATCGACCCATGATAGGTTTATGCCTCTGAGATACCACCCATAAACACATAAATAAGGATCGACCCATGATGGGCTTATGCCCCTGGGATACCACCCGATAAGAGATAAATTTCATCACTTAGTTCAATTAATCTTTGAGATTGTTATTTCGGTCGCCACCGCATTTTTGATACTTTGAAACAATGATACATCAATAAGAGACATATAAATAGACCATCAATGCAATAACACTGAAGTAAGAACTCATTGGCACATCAATGAAGTGTTTTGGAGTCATCAATGCCATAACAATGAAGTAGGAACTTATTGGTATATCAATGAAACATTTTGGAGTCATTAATAGCACATGGATCTTGTTTGAGTAACCGGATACCTTCTGGCATTCATTAGTGCAATAAACATGTAAGATTTGGAAAACAAGTAAGTATTGGAATGTCTTGACATCTTGTAGGGTGGAAACAAGTTTATTGGTAACATTAAAAATCATACAAAACCATTATGGATCACATATTATTGAATAACATTGGAAACTTTCTTAATACAATAATTGTTCACTTTCATGCCACAGATATGGTATAGAGTATGCTTTACATACCTGACTGTCAACCTTCAATACTAGTCCTAAATGGACTTCCCGTCTTTTTGGATTACTTATCTACAATGAACATATATAGAAATCTAGTATTAGCAACCAAACGTCACAATTCAAATAATTGAATTGTG
>NC_061117.1:203536049-203571193 GCF_002878395.1 Capsicum annuum
AAAGTGCTTTGGAATATGCTTAATGTTGTGTTTTACATGAATTGGGGGCCTTAGGAACTGACCAAAATGCCCCTATTAAACATTTAAATGGAATTGGAAAAGAAAGCAAAAATCCATATTTAATAGGCCACCGCGACGCGCCACTATCGCTGTGGCTAACTGTAAAGGGACAAGTGGGAATTGGGCATTCACCGCGACGCGCCATAATCACAGTGCCCCTTTGGAATGCCATTTTGGCCACTAGCGCGATGCGTCAGTATCGCATTGGGCTACTAGATTTTTAAAATTTGGAATTTTGATCTCTCCCCGATGTGCCAATATCGCGGAGGTCTACTGGAATCGAAAATTATGAAATTGTCCTTCACTGCGACGTGGTGGTTGCTCAAGTGGGACACTTTCAACTTAAAAATGCTCTAACTCCTCAATCGAATATCGAATTTGGGCGAATTTGGTATTGATAAAAAGTTTATTAAATTTCCCACACAATGGGAGGTTTAAATCTAGAAAATTCCACCCGAAATAAATATTCTTCATTTTGGAAGCTATTCCTTAACATTATAGGAATAAATTTAAGCTAGGAAAACTACGAGGTGTTACAATATCTCCCCCTTGGAAACATTCATTCTCGATTGTGGCTAGCTAAGCTGAAAATAATGAGGAATCTGAGGCTAAAAGCTACAATGCAAAACTAAAATAAATAGAATATCTGAATCTCAACATAATGAGCTACTGGACTGATTTACTAGTGCATGAATTCACACGAAATTAGCTACACAGCTCAATCTGAGACTGGACAAGAACTGAATAAAGGAAAAACTATTACCTTTGGCTGAATCTGAGTTCGTTGAGAAGAGATGAGGATACTTGGTACGCATGTCTGATTCTGCTTCCCAAGTAGCACCCTTAACGGACTGATTTCACCAAAGAACTTTGACCAAAGGAACTTCTTTGTTCCTCATTCTATGGATCTGATGATTAAGAATCTCTACTGGGACTTCCTCGTAAGAAAGGATATTCTGAATATCTGTGCTTTCTAGAAGAACTATAATAGCTGAATCTCCCATGCACTTCTTCAACAAGGATACATGGAACACTGGATGAACTGAGGATAAGTCTGCGGGTAGCTCAAGCTCATACACCACCTTCCCAACACAACTCAAAATCTGGAAGGGACCGACATACCGGGGACTAAGCTTCCCTTTTTTGCCAAATCTCTTCACCTCTTTCATAGGTGAAACTTTCTAATACATAAGATCATCAACCTCAAACTCAAGATCTTTTTTTCATACGTCTGCATAAGACTTCTGACGACTCTGGGCTACTTTCAATATTATTCTAATCAACTGAACTTTCTCCTTGGCCTCAAATACCATATCTAGAACAATTAAAGTGGTCTCACCCACTTCGAACCAACCAACTGGCGAGCTACATCTTCGCCTAAAAAGAGCCTCAAATGGAGCCATCTGAATACTAGCATGGTAATTGTTAATATAAGAAAACTCAATCAACGGTAAATGCTCATCCCAACTACCTTTGAAATCAAGAGCACATGCCCTCAACTTATCCTCTAGAGTCTGAATAGTTCTCTCTACCTAACCATCTGTCTGCAGATGAAAAACTGAACTAAGATGAACTTGGGTACCAAGACTCTTCTGAAAGACTTTCCAAAACTAGGAGGTAAACTAAGTACCCCTATCTGAGATGATGGACAAAGGAACTCCATGCAATTTAAGCATCTCTTGAATATACAACTTAGCATAATATTTCACCGTGTAAGATATGTGAACTGGCAAGAAATGTGTTGACTTAGTCAATCTGTCTACAAAAATGCAAATTGAATCATGTTGACGACGCGGATAGGGTAAACCAATCACAATATCTACATTCACCTCTTCCCACTTCCAAGTTGGGATCCCAAACTCCTGCAACGTACCACTAGTTCTTTGGTACGCTACCTTAACCTGTTGGCAAGTAGCACACTTAGCTACAAACTCTACATATCTTTCTTCATACCACACCACCAATAGATTTCTCTCAAGTCGCGGTACATCTTGGTAGCACCTGGATAAATAAAATAACACGCACCATGCACTTCCTTCATAATCCACTGCCTCAAATCTTCAACATAAGGCACACACAATCTACTTTAGTATCTCAACAAACCATCTCCCCCTTGGGAGAAAACCTCTAGCTTTTGGTCTTTAACTGACTCTTTTAGTTTGACCAAACTAGAATCCCTATCTTGCTTCTCTTTCACTTTCGAAACTAGACAAGATTCAGAACTACTCGGAACCCCAACATTTTCTTCAGCTGAGTCAACCAATCTCACACCTAATTTAGATAACTAGTGAACCTCCCAAACTAACTCCTTATCTTTCTCCACATGAGCAACATTGCCCATCGACAATCTACTAAGGGCATCTGCCACTATATTAGCCTTGCCCAGATGATACAATATGCTCATATCATAGTCCTTCAACAATTCCAGCCACCTTCTCTGATGAAGATTCAACTCCCTCAAAGTAAACACATATTTCAAACTTTTGTGATCTATGAACACATCAACATGCACCCCATACAAATAATGTCTCCAAATTTTCAAAGCAAATACAATAGAAGTTAACTCAAGGTCATGGGTTGGGTAATTCTTTTCATGAGACTTAAGTTGTCTAGAGGCATAGGCTATGACCTTACCTCTCTACATCAAAACACAACCCAAACCAACTCTAGAGGCATCACAATACACCAAAAAACCATCTGTACCATCAAGTAACGCTAAAAATAGGGCTGAAGTGAGTCGAATCTTCAACTTCTGAAAACTCTTCTCGCAAGAAACTGACCACTAAAACTTAACTTTCTTTTGGGTCAATCTAGACATAGGAGATGCAATAGATAAGAAACCCACAACAAAACATCTATAATAACCCGCTAAACCCAAGAAACTCCTAATGTCTGATGGAGAGATAGGTCTAGGCCAATTTCTTCTATCTTTTGGGGATCAACTCTAATACCCTCACTGGAAATAATATGACCAATGAAAGCTACTGACCTTATCCAAAATTTTCACTTGCTAAATTTGGCGAACAACTGGGGATCTCTAAGAGTTTGCAACATAATTCTAAAATGGTCAGCATGATCATCCTCACTACGAGAGTAGACAAGAATATCATCAAAAAAGACTATGAAAAATCTATCCAAATACTGTTAGAACACTCTGTTCATCAAGTTTATAAAGGATGCTGGGGCATTTCTTAGTCCGAAGGACATGACTAGAAACTCAAAATGACCATAACGGGTTCTAAAAGCTATCTTTGGAATATCATATTCCCTTACTTTAAGCTGATTATAGCCGGATCTAAGGTCTATCTTTGAGAAATAACTAGCACCTTAGAGTTGATCAAATAAGTTATCAGTTCTAGGAAGAGGATATTTATTTTTGACTATAACTTTATTCAGTTGACGATAGTCGATGCACATACATAAAAAACTATCTTTCTTTGGCACAAATAGGATGGGAGTTCCCCATGGAGAAACACTGGGCCTTATGAAACCTTTGCCTAAAAGACCTTTAAGTTGCTCTTTCAACTTCTTAAGCTCTACGGGGGCCATACGATATGGAGGGATAGAAATAGGATGAGTATCTGGGAAAAGATCAATACCGAATTCTATTACCCTATCGGGAGGTATCCCTAGAAAATCTTCGGGAAAGATATTAGGGAACTCATTGACCACACTAACTAACTGAACTGTCAGAGTCTCAGACTTAGTGTCTTTAACTCAAACAAAATGATACATACATCCTTTGAAAATCAACTTTATGTCTTTAAGATAAGATATGAAATGACTCTTGGGAGGAACTGAGTTACCTTTCCACTCAAAGACTGGCTCATCAGGAAACTTAAATTTCACCACTCGGGTGCAACAATCTATGGATGCATAGCAGGAATGAAGATAATCCATACTAAGAATAAGATCAAATTCAACCATATCTAACTCTATCAAGTCTGCTAACATGATTTTATGAAAGACGGTGATAGAAAACTTTTTATAGATCTGTTTATCGACAACTGACTCACCTACTGGAGAAAAAACCAAGAAGGGCTCAAGGATCTTTTCAGAACTTATCTCAAAACTTACTGTAACTAATGAGATCACATAAGAGAAACTCGACCCAGGGTCTAACAATGCATAAACATCTAGGGATGATCATCTCTATTTACTTACTTAGCATAAATACACTCTTTAATTATATGACCCGACTTACCACAACCAAAATAATCCTTTTATCCAGCCAAGCACTCATCGAGATGATTCTTACTACACTTAGCACAAGGAGAATAACCAGGTCTTATACTTACACTATTCTAAGATCTGGACATAGAAGACTTACCCCACTGCTCCTGCCGAGCTTAGGAGCGGGAGCAGTAGCTGAAGATAGTGCTAGCATAGATGAACGATACTAAAATTATGAATAATTTACTCCTTGAGACCTATTCTTACCATACTCAAACTATCGTGTTCTAAGAATTTTACTCTCCTTCTCTCTTAATCAAACTGGTATGTGCAGAAAGGATATGTATAGAGAAGATCTACATGAGCAATGGGAGACTTGTAATGCACTTGTGTTGTCTTGGTTGATGAGTTCAGTAAGTACTGAGTTGCGGAGTTGTATTGTGTATGCCACAAGTGTATTTGAAGTATGGGAAGATCTCAAGGAAAGGTTTGAAAAGGTTAACAGAATGCGATTGTATCAATTGCCCAGAGAAATCAACAATCTTCATCAAGGAACTGATTCTGTTTCTACATACTTTACTAAGCTAAAAACTCTCTGGTATGAGTATGATGCTGTGATCCCAGCACCATCTTATGATTGTGTCAAGTCCAAAGACTATGTAGATCACTTAATTCAACAGAGGTTAATACAATTTTTGATTAGGTTGAATGAATCTTATAATCAAGCTAAGAGGCAGATACTCATGAAAGGAATGACACCAACTCTTAATCAAGCATATGCAATGATAGTTGAGGATGAGATTTAGCAGCTGGCTTTTACTATAGTAACTAGTGATAAGACTAATCCCATAGCTATGCAGGTAAACAAAAATTTTGTAGAAACAAGTCATAGTGGTCAAGGTTATAAAGGGAAGAGGTATGATTACTGTCATCTAAATAGACACACTAGAGATGCTTGTTTTAAGTTGATAGGATATCTTGTAGATTGGAAATATAAGAAGAAAGGAAACTACAATAGCAATACAAGGGGATCATATCAGTCAAGATCAAGTGGATATGAATATCAAGCCGTAGGACAATCTAACAATCAGTTCTCAGCTCATAACTTTACTGCAAACCAGTCAGGAGAGAACACAAGTTACATAAATATAGAAGGCTCATCTAATGGTCAAGGTGGTCAAGGGAGCAAGGATATCAATAATGCAATGGTAGCTAAAGCACAAGGTTTCTCAGATGAAGAGTACAGACAGATTATGGCATTGCTGAACAAAGATGCACATGATTCAAAGCAGGTCAACATGTCAGGTATAGTTACTTGTCTATCAACACATGTAGTTCCACATGAATGGATAATAGATTCTAGTGTAACACACATAAAGGTGTATTCTCACAGTGTCATAAAGTAGTTAATACAAAAAAAAAAATGGTGAATCTTCCTACTGGAGCCAAGGCAAACATTTCACACATTGGAGAAACACAAATCCTAAATGAGGAAACTGTTAGTGATGTGTTGTTTGTTCCTGACTTTAAACTCAATCTGTTATCAGTATCAAAAATGACCAAACAAATTTCACGTTTTGTGTTATTCTACCCTGATTTTTGTGTATTTTAGGACCTTCACACGGGCAAGGTGAAGGGGATTGGTAAGGATAAAAGGGTATTATACATTCTGAAGATCTGTGGATTGAATGAATCACAAGAAAGCAGTTCTCAAAGGCTACTAGTTGCGGAAGTAGATATGCAAGACTGCAACTTATGGCATAGAAGGCTTGGGCACCCTTCTTCTCAGGCTTTGAAATCACTTTATCTAATAAGACACAAAACAGACTTAGAGGTTCAAAATAAATGCCATGTCTATCCGCTAGATAAACAAACTAGAATACCATTTCCTGTTAGTGATTCTAGAGCTGTGAAACCTTTTGATGTAGTATATATGGATCTTTGGGGGCCTTACAAAGTCCCTACTTTTGATAAGAAACACTACTTTCTGGATTTAGTAGATGATCATAGTAGGTATACTTGGCTTCACTTGTTACAGTTCAAATTTGAATGTATTGTGGCTATTAAAAACTTCTTGAATTTAATAAGAAATTAATTTGGTGCTCAAATAAAAGTTCTCAGATCTAATAATGGAACAAAATTTATAAACTCATAATGTAGAGAGCTATTTCAATACTTGGGTGTATTTCCTCAAAGTAGCTAGCCCTACACACCACAGCAGAGTGGGATTATTAAAAGAAAGCACAGGTAAATACTAAATATTGCTAGAGCTATTAGGTTTCAGTCTCAGATGCCTACCAAGTTTTGGGGACTGAATGTCAAGGCTGTGATTTATCTTATGAATAGGTTACCTGCTTCATCTATTAGAAGTAAGAGTCCTCATGAGGTGCTATTTTGTAAAATTCCCTCACTGACACATCTCAGAGTTATTGGCTGCAAGTGTTATGCCTCAGTACTACCCAGAGGAGATAGGTTTGCAGAAAAAGCCAAGCCTGCAGTACTTATGGGATATTCCACTTCTCAAAAAGTCTATTTGATAATGGAATTTCGTACTAACAAACTATTTGTCACAAGAGATGTTGTGTTTCAAGAACACTTGTTCCCTTTTGCAGACAAGACTACTTCAGAGTTGTCTACTGACTTTCTCACAATAAGTGAGAATAAATGTATAGATGCAGACATGGATGATCATGTAGATTCACCTGTTATACCAGAGTCTTGTCACCAGATTTCTATGTCTTCAGATAAGAATATGAATATTTCCAATGTTCCAGCTAGCATACTAGATGATGTTCCCTCCAACTCATCAAATGCTACTGCATCATCCTCACAACCTGAAGTACCTGTTGTATCTTCTCTAAGAAAATCAATCAAAGTACACAAGCAACCTGCTTGGATGATGGACTATGCAACACCAACAAAGGGAAAAGGAACAAGATATCCCTTAGCCAATTATTTGTCTTATGCTAGGACTAGTCTTAGTTATCAGTACTTTGTGTCCAATTTGTCAGTATTCGTTGAACCTCACTCATATAATCAAGCAGTTAAGGATGAAAGATGGATTAAATCTATGAAAGCAGAGGTGAAGGCACTTAAATATAATCATACTTGGGAGGTTGTTGAGTTACCACAAGACAAAAATATCATAGGGTCAAGATGGGTATACAAGATCAAGTATAAGGCCAATGAAGAGGTTGAAAGATTTAAAGCCAGACTAGTAGCTAAAGGATATAGTCAGCTAGAAGGGTTGGACTATCATAATGCTTTCTCACCAGTAGCAAAGATGGTTACTGTAAGAAGTGTCATTGCTCTGGTAGTTTCAAAAGGTTGGTGCATGTACCAGATGGACGTCTACAATGCTTTTTTGCAAGGTGAATTAGATGAGGAAGTGTATATGGAATTACCAGATGGATTCAAAAAATAAAAGACACACAAGGTTTGCAAATTAGTGAAGTCCTTATATGGACTTAAACAAGCTTCCAGGCAGTGGAACATTAAGCTTACTGCTGCACTACTTAAAGATGGTTTCTCTCAAAGAACATATGATTACTCACTTTTCACCTTGAAGAGATCAGAAGGAATAGTGGTGATATTGGTATATGTAGATGATCTTCTTGCTACAGGAAACAATGATGCCATGATAAATGAGGCAAAGGAAATACTACATCAGTAGTTCAAACTCAAAGATATTGCAGAACTAAAGTATTTTCTAGGCATTGAAGTGTTGAGATCTACAAAAGGAGTTATATTAAACTAAAGGAAGTACATTTTGGAGCTCATTGCTGGCACAGGACTTGCTGGTGCAAAACCATCCCTTACTCCAATGGAAACCAATGCCATGCTAACATCAATAGAAGTACACAATGCAGTGGGATTTACAGAAGATGCTATTCTTCAAGATGTTACATCTTATCAATGGTTGGTTGGAAAGATAATGTATATAATTATTACAAGACCAAACATCAGCTATGCAGTACAAAGTTTAAGCCAGTTTATGCAGTAACCTAAGAAATCTCATTTGGAAGCTGCAAATAGGGTTGTGAGATACTTAAAAGGCACTGTGGGACCAGGTGTTTGGCTTAAGGCTCAACCTATAACTGAGCTTGTGTGCTGGTGTAATTCAGATTGGGCTGCATGCCCAAATACAAGGAGATCTGTTACACGTTATGTAGTATATTTTGGTGGTTCTCTGATATATTAGAAGTTAAAAAAACAGCACACAGTATCCAAAAGTTCAGCAGAAGATAAATACAGAAGCATGGCTTCAGCTTTATCAGAAATTACTTGGCTGGAAGGCCTATTTTTAGAACTAGGTGTATCTATCAGTAACTTATCAAACTGTTCAGTGATAGAAAGTCTGCAATACAGTTAGCAGCCAACCCCATTTTTCATGAAAGAACAAAGAATATTAAAGTTGACAGTCACTTCATTAGAGACAAGATCAAGGAAGGATTGGTTCAGCCTGTGTATATTCCAACCAATCACCAAGCTGTTGACATCCTTACCAAAAGTTTGACTCAATATCAATACCTACACCTTATGAGCTAGCTTTTGGGGTGTGAGTTAGGCTCAAGATGAATTTATACAGATTTGAATAATTAGAAAGTAGCTTCCAGTTTGGATCAATATAATCGAGGGTAGTCTATACTAATGCTAATTTACTATGTCGGAATGTATAATTATCAGCCAGTACTCTGATGGTAAGGCTGCATACCTAGTGGGAGCTTAGTGCACCAGGCTGCCTTTTTACTATGATGGCTAATTTATTGAGTATTCATCTTCTTGAAGGCATTTGCTTCCTCTCTGTCTGATATTCAGTTTCTTAAATAAAAGAAAGGCTCAATCACCACAGGAAGTCTTATATAGGAAAGATGTATTCGTCCATTCACTGCTTTGCGTGGCTTTTCATTTAAGGATAATCAGTCTTCATATTTTCCTTTCCTGATTGGGAAAGCAAAAGTTGTCATGTCAAAAAATTTAGTGCAAACAAGTAAAACTATGCTGTAACTGTGCTGCTATTGTCTTTTCAGTAATAATCTTATTTTGATACATTCTATGGTGAAAATTCTCATGCTTTCTCAAACTAGTACAAATTACAATTTCTTATGCTAGCATGAATTATTTAAGATATCAAAAGGCAATATGATTTGTTGTCTCATCTAGGAATTGGCTGCGAGTGAATTCAATTGCTGCCTATCCCTCACCCACAAGACCATCGAGAAGGCACTTTTTTGGCATTGTGAGCTTGCTGCAGAATTCCCCTAAATTGGAGGTGTTGACAGTATTTATTGAATCTGATAGGTTTCTCTTGACTTGAGTATGTGAACAAGTGCTACAATGTTTATTTTTTTTGCGTTTGGATTTTATCTCCATTTCTACATGACATTTTACATTTCTATTAGTCAAACGTTTAGGATGACAAACCTGAGACACTAGGCAAGCTAGCTAGTAGCCAAATGCAGGGAACAATGAAGTTCAATGAAATCTGTAGCCACCTTAAAATCATCAACATACAGATACACATAATAAATTCATTTGCTATCCAGCTGGTAAAGCGTCATCTTAGGTCCTCAAATTGCTTAGAGCAAGTTGTGATTTCCACTGGGGGGGTTGCGGGTAAGGTAATCAGCTGAGTGGATGTCACATTGAGAAGTCAATAAGAATGTATGAGGAGTTTTTGCATTGTCCTAGAGACTCCAAATAAGTTGTTGTTAAGTTTAGAGGCCATAAATGTTAGGTAAATGGAGGAAAGTGTGTTACATATCCCTTTCTGAAGTTGTTTTACATAACTTTTTCATATTATATACATCATATTAGAAGATTAAGTATTTCTCAGCACAATGTTCTTTCTTCTACAGTACTGTTCCATGAACCTCTTCTTTTTTTAGCTATGATAGGTCTTTATTGTGGTTTCTCTGCCTTCAAGTACAAATGTAGGGTGGATTGGACATTCAATTTGCCTGATTTGTTCAACTCTGCCTGTTTCTCTCTTAAACATATGAATACATGTGTGTGTAATTACAAAAAATGAGAAAAGAACCATTGTTTTACTAATCCCTATTCCTAATTCTAGACTTATTTAAAATGTCTGGCTTGTGGGCTCCTCATCAATTTTTTTTAGAATTCTGTTGCCTGACTTGGCCTATGAATCTGTTACTCATTTGAAGATTCTACTGGCAATTACTTTATATCTTTTTCCGGGTTCTGTGGGCTCTCATGCATATTCCTACTTATCTTTTATAATATTTGGAAATAAAGTTCCTTAGTTCTATGGAAAAGAAGAACCAAAGGATCTATTGGAAACGACCTCTCTACCTATAAGGTAGAGGTAAGGTTTGCAAATTCTACCCTCTCCTGATCCCACTTTGTGGGATGGCACTAGGTATGTTCTTGTAGTAGTTCCATGGAAAATAAAAAGCATGCGAAATGTGGATGTTGCTTCTTGGACAAATAATCATTCTAATTCATGCCAAAAATTTGAAGTTATACTATACACCCACGGTGCTTTAATTGGTTGTCGCATCGCAGGTTGCTTACTATTTGTTTTCTAGGTTATCAATTGAAGACGGATAACATTGGCTTAGTATACATATGATTTTTATTCTCAGTAGATGACTTAGTGTAGGACTCTCTGAACATGCTTTAGTTTAGGACACTTTTAACATAATAATATCGAAAACCCTTTACATAGTATCAGAGCCCTAAGAGGTTAAAATAACCCAAACTCTTCCTACGACTAGAGGTTTTACAATAGCTTCAATGGTGGATGAAACCATCTCATCAAGTTCCTCCTTGTCGGAACACATGTTGGAACAAAGACTTTCACAATCACCACTCTACCATCTCTTACTCTTGCTCACCAGTTACCTCTTAAACTTACATAGTCAAATTTTTAGTTATGAAAGACATAGTTACTTCCGGTGGTTCTAGGTTGTGGACTTGGTTATCACATTGATGGTTGTTAGATGATTTTGGATCAATTTCTATCCGATAACCAACCAAAACCAGCCTATCCTTTCTGGGTTAGAGAAGATCAACTTGTGTTAAGTTGGATCATTGCTTCCGTATCAGAAGGAATATTACCCCTACCAGTTGGTGTTGAGACGGCCCAAACAGCTTGGAACAAATTGGTTGTTGCCTATGCTTTAGGTTCAAAGCTTCAAATTTGTGAGTTGAATACACAACTACACACAATGTAAAGAGACAATACTAGTATAGAGTCCTATGTGCAAAAGACGAAAGGAATTGCACACAAGCTGGCTGCATTATAGCATCCTGTTGATAATGATGATTTAGTCTAATTAGTCATTGCTGGATAAGGACCAGCCTATTGTCCCTTTATAAGATCGCTTGAATTGCATCAAGAGGATATCTTGTTTGGTGCTTTATATGGATTATTGTTGAATGAATAATGAAAATTAAAGAGAGATGAGGCTCTTAATTATAAAGCTCCACAGCACATTATACTCAAAGTTCCTTTTCCCTCAGTCATGGTAGATGTAGAGGTAGAGGTAACAGGGGCCGTGGACGTTCTCAAAATCATGGTTCTCCAATGACTCAACAACGTGGCTTCAAGAGCACCACTCAATCCTCCAATAGCCCGTTTTCAACTTTTGATACGTCAACAATTATTTGTCATAATTGTGAAGGAAAATACCATATTTCATGAGTTTGCGTACCATCCAAGACATCGAATGGCACTCGGGTGTTTGAACGACCTATTTCCAACCTAGCAACTACCCAAAATTCACCTACTTAAAATTGGTTGATAGATAGTGGAACCACACATTATCTGACATCTAGGGAATGACTCAAAATTACCGATCTCTCATATCGGTGCAGGCTCTATTGTTGCTTCTGACAAAAAATTCAAACTTGAAAATATTCTTCACATTCCTTCTGCTACTCAAAATTTAATTTCCATTAGTTCTTTTACTACATCTAACAATGTTTCAACTGAATTTTTTCCTAACCATTTTTTTAAGTATTTGGCAACTAGGGTACCACTACATAAAGGGCAGACTAAGAAAGGACTATACTTGCTTCCTGTGACAAGACTATCTTCTCCGACCTCCTTTGCAGCATTGGCATGCTCGTCTGGGGCATGCATATTATCCTACTGTCCATCAAGCATTACCATCTACTGTTTTACAGTCTAGTAAATCTCCTAGTTTGTGCACTACTTGTCTTGTTAGCAAAAGTCATAAGATTTCTTTTAGTGAGTCTAGATTTCAGGCTTCTAGCCCTCTTGATTTAATTTGTTCGGATGTTTGGGGACCTTCCCCGGGTGTTTCTAATAATCGTTATCATTATTCTGTGATCTTTTTTATCATTTTAGTAAATATACTTGGATTTATTTTCTTCATTTTAAATCTGAAGTTTTGTCCGTTTTTATTCAATTCCACGCTTTAGTTGAAAAATACGTTGGTCGTCCTATTAAATATTTTCAAGCTTACTGGGGAGGGAAGTTTCAAGTATTGACCAATTAATTACGTACTAATGGAATTACACAACATGTTTCCTGTCCTTACACTCCTGAACAAAATGGTTGTGCAGAACGTAAACATAGGCATATTGTCGAGACTGGTAGAGCATTATTACACCATGCCAATGTTCCTTGTTATTTTTGGAAAAATGCATTTTAAACCATCGTGTATACTATTAATAGATTACCTACACCATGGTTGAAAAATCAATCACCTTTTTATGCACTTTTTCAAAAGGATCCAGACTATTCTCTATTGCGTGTTTTTGGTGTATGTGTTTCCCTTGGATTCGTCCCTACACTAAGAATAAATTATCACCTCGGTCTAAACCATGTGTGTTCTTGGGATACAGTAAAATTCATAAAGGATATAAATGTTATAATCCTCTTTCTTTAAAATATTTTGTATCATGTCATGTAGTTTTGATGAATCTGTGTTTCCATTTTCTTCGCAGGATGCGTTGGTGACCATGAAATCAACCAACAATACCACAGATCCTCTTATGATACAAGTGCCTCTTTCTTCTATTACCTCCATCTCCAAATAATTCTCTTTTTAAACCCTCCAAACCAGTCCCTTTACCAGATCACTTGGAACCAGATCAGTCCTTTACCTCACCAACAATCGAGTTGCCGATATCCCTGACACCTTCACATCCTCTTCCTATTGTTGTTTTTCCTTCAAATTTAGCCGCACCACATGAGTCAACTCCACCTGAGTTGCCACACTCATCACCTGCTTGGCGTATGGTCACTAGAGCTCAAACTAGTTCACTAAAGCCCAAGCAACCATTTTCTATGTATGTTGTTACTCCAGCCTTTACAGAAACTTCTTTCTACTCTTGGGATATTAAACATGAGCATTGGTATCATGCTATAGATGATAAATATAATGTCTTAGTACGCAATGGAACCTGTCAGCTTGTTCCTTCATCCCCAACTCAAAATATCATTTATTGTTGATGGGTGTTTAAGACAAAAATAAAGGTTGATAGTTCTTTAGATAATTACAAGGCATGACTTGTCACCAAAGGGTGTCACCAATAACTTGGGATTGATTTTGTCGATAAATTTAGTCCCGTAGTTAAGCCATCAACGATTTGGTTGTTGTTATCGTTGGCCGTGACTAATGGTTGGCATATCACATAGTTGGACATCTCCAATGCTTTACTTCATGGTAACTTGGATGAGGTTGTTTATATGTCTCAACTTCTTGATTTTGTAGGTCCCTCTTGCACAGATCATGTGTGTCTTCTCAAAAGATCCCTTTATAGTCTTAAACAAGCTCCTCAGATATGGAACAAATGACTTACTGATGCTCTCACTTCACTAGGATTCTCAGGTTCTAAGACAGATAATTCTTTGTTTTATATGTCTACTCTGAGTGACAAGATTTTTTGTCTAATATATGTGGATGATATTTTGGTGCTTGGCAATAATCCGGCCCATATTAATTCTTTTGTTGCGCACCTCCAATCCTAATTTGTTGTACCTGATTTGGGGTCTCTTTCCTATTTTTTTTGGGTATATCAGCAACTAGAACTAATGAAGGTTTGTTTTTATCTCAAAGAAAATATGAGTCCGGAGCCTAAAGGGCAAGTTTTTTTAGTCAAAATTCCAAAAGGGCACATCAAAATGGAAAAATTCCAAAACATACAAGGTAAACACATGGAGTCACTTACCTTATATATTATCTATTAGACTGATTCCGGAAAAGTTCAAGGTATTTCAAGGTAAATGGAGTTGTTTACCTTGTAAGGTAGGATCTCGTGTTCACCTCATAAGGTAGGATCCCATGTATCTTGTAACAACTTCATAATTCTCAGTGTTAAATAAAAAGTGTGACTGTAGGTTTATTTCTTGCATCAACTCAAAAAAAATTGTTAAAGTTCATAACTCAAAATATTTGTTGAACCTTATACATTTCTTACTTTAAGATGGACAAGGTAAGAGTAAATTTATATTGGGGTGGTAAAGTTTTGCATGATGGAAATTCATTGCGATATAGTCAGCGTCCTATAGCGGTTTAATCATTTTCTTTATCTCTCAAAAATGATCGTTTGAAAAGGTTGTTTAGGATTAAAATGGGTATTACTAATCTAGAAGATGATGTGGTTATTTCTGAACGATATTCGAATTATTTTACATACTAAAGGACAACTAATATTTGGTGAAACTCCTATTTGGAATGATGATTCTTTATCTTTATTTCTTTGCACCATTGAATTTTTTGGTAATTGCCTTAATCTACAGATGCTTGACATGTATGCGTGTGTGGAACATTTTCCTATTGTTAAAGAACCCATGGATAGTGAGTTTGATCATTGAGTAAGTCAAATTCTTTGAATTTGAATATTGATTCTTCAAGAATGACAATGGAACAACAATTTTATGGTGGATTTGAAACAGATTGTCGAAACTAGACCAGACTTGTGAATAATTTTGCCATAGGATGACCTAACAATGCGTCTATGAATTTGGAAAATTTTTATTCAAGTGATCCACAATATCCTTCTTTGGTGGAGGCAATTTATAGGTAATAAATAACCCATTTTATTTAATAAAGTAGTTTCTTCTTATAATTAATGAGATGATTTATCTATTTTGCAGATTTAACGACTATGGATTTACGCTCGCTTAATTCACAGAAATTGTGAACAACAATGACGACGTACAAGGGGAGTTGGATAATGATGAACCTTTGTTATATGAATCATCAGATGATGATCAATCATCTGATGATGATGACGATGATGATAATAATGATGAAAATATTAATGTAGAGTCTACACTCATTGGTGTCTATACTGGCAATCATTCTTCTATATCAATTTCATATATTGTAACTCCACGTAGTTTTGTTTGATTTGATGTCACCTAGAGCCATGTTTGAGAGGCTTGCATCTTGAAAATACTCTAAGTGTAAAAAGGGACTTAGTCATTTTGAGCTCCTAATCATTGATGATCTTATTCTCGACCTTCCCGGCCCTTAATAGTTGATATGTTAGCTAGTTCATGATCTGGTAGGTCAATAGGTGTTTCCGAACAAGTTTCAAATTTTTGGGGCCACTTTTAGACCTTATTTACTGTCCCCAAATAGTGGACCAACACGATCTTGGCGCGTCACGTTGCCCATTGCGTTGGTCAATTTTTGTGCAAGAATTGCCAGGCAAAATTACTGAGGCTTGGTGCGATTAGGGTACAACGCGTTGCCAATTGCGTCGATGCCCAGTTGTTTCAGTTTTTTAAAAATTCATATTTTTAAGGGAAATTGGGTCATTTTTCCTTATTCTAATACGCCCCAAACACGAGATTAAAAGATCATATCAGCACTTTAGGTTGGTTTTATGAAAAATAACTCTCTTAACATCAATTGAAAATCCTAACCTCTTCTTTTAAGGTCAAGAGCTCATCCTTGCAAGTCAATAGTTTCAAGAACTAAGGTGAAATTCAGAATCTGCTCTTCCTCCTAAATAACATAAGGTATGTGTGTTTTTTCTAAAAACTACATGGGCATAGTAAATTCTTTTAATTATGCAAAAGGTTTAGAAATCATGATTTTATGAAAAGGGTTTTGGATTTACAATTATAATTGTGTTTTAGAATCCATGACAATATTGTTTTGGTCTTTAGGCCTTCCCATGAAAGTGATTTGATTAGTATTTATGTATGTATGCATTCAGACTTTGAATTGTGAATTGGGAGCATGAAATATCGAATCTTCTCCTCTCCTATTACTTTGTTACTTAATTTACAAGTTATGAATCCGTACATTTCATGGTTTTAAGGAAGGAATCAAGATGCTAATTATCTTATGTGAATTTTTGATGATTAAGAATGAGAAAGAGGAATGTTATTATGATTTAAAATGTTGAGATTGATAAATGAAGAAACTTCAGGAATGTTTTTGAGAAATTGGCCACCACTTATTTTATTTGTTGAATGAATGGAAAGCCTTTGCATGATTTTGACTTATGATTTGAGATATGAATTTTATTATAATATATGCATGTTTAAGTGGCGTGAACATTATTTAGAATGAAATAATCAAACATGACACTTTATGACATAATTATTCGACTTGCAAGTCTTGGTATGACGATACCAAATCAGACAATGCCATAACAGACAGAGACTAGTATAGAAATTAGATTTCTATCAAACTCTTATGATTTTGAATCCAGAATAATACATGTCTAGAAAAGGCTAAAATAGGGCATAAAGAGATGTTAGGTGGTTTCTCAAAGAAGGCACGAGTTCAGACAACTCGTTGTCAAAAATCATGTTTTGCCTATATGGGTATATTATTCTACGCTAGCCTAGTGTCTTGTGGTGTATCAAACTCAGACACTCCTACACTTGCACGAAACTTGGGTTGGGGGCTTCCCCACCAAGTTAATGGTGGATTCCATATAGCCCATGGAATATCAAACTTGTAGAGGAGTGCCACCTAACTTAGAAGCAATACAAAGAATTAAATTATACTGACATGAACGTTTTATGATTATTAAATAAGTGCCCAAGTGTTTTGAACTATATCATGCATGATGATATGATTTTCTCTCACTTATTATATATATAAACACATTATTTTGGATTTTTCAATGCACTAGTACATCTGTATTGACCCTCTACCTTCCAGGTTCTAAGGCTCAGTCTAGGAGTCCTGATAAGCAGTAGATTATTTCAGGAGTGAAGAGTGCAGTTGGTGAGCCTTCTATATTTCATAAGGCCTATTTTCTTTTAGTCATTTATCATTTATAAGAGTTTTGGTCTACTGGGGGCCTTGTCCCACATTCAGACAAGTTTTGATGTTTCATGTAGTAGAGATTTCGCAGACAGAAAAAGATGTTGTTTTTATGTTGAAAAATCTATTTTGTATTATTGAACAGATTTTAGATTTATGACCATGATTCAGTTTGGTTTTGTATTTTCCACACTTTTTTTGTATATGAATGGTGTATGTGATTATAAGTTAGAAAGGCTCTTGGGCCTTCATGATTCTGGATGCTCTTCATGGCCAGGGCCCCGATTCAGGTCGTGACAAACATGGTATCAGAGCACGATTCATGGTCCCAGGGTATCTGCAAAATCGCTTCTGATAGAGTCTTGTTTATGGGTATGTAGCACACTATACTTATAGGCAGGAGGCTACTAGGTGTTTAGGAATGTTTCCCCTCTTTATGATTGAGTCCGTGCTTTAAGTCTAATTTTTCCTCTAATCAATGATCTCTTGCATTTCAGAAAAAAAAGCCATGCCTCAACGTCGCTCTAATGTTCAGAATGCCCATACTGATAAGGTTCGTCCCACTCATGGGATGAGGACATGCAATAGAGCTCGGACTTCAGAAGTTTTCATTACTCCGGGAGTCCCATCTACTAAGACTAACCTACCCAGGGCACCTAGAGCTCCCCGTCGGGGACTAACCACACCCAAACTCATGATAGAGAGGTATCAAATGAAGAATTCTAGTAGTCAATACATATGCTTATGCAGTTGGTAGCCACACAGACCCAACGATCAGAGGATGTAGGCTCTGGTCTAGCATAGCTGAGACTTCTAGAGTGGACCAATTTATGCGGATGAACCCACCTAGATTTTTGGGTACGAAGGTAGAGGAGGATCCATAGGAGTTTGTAGATGAGATGGAGAAGATTTTTAGGGTGATACATGTAGACGAGGTTGAAAGGGTGGAATTAGCAGCTTATCAGCTTAAAGAAGTTTCGAATCAATGGTATAGAGAGTGGGGAGATTCGAAGGGTGAGAATGTTGAGCCCATAGTATGGGGCGAGTTCGTGAAAGCCTTCCTAGATAGATTCTTTCCTCTAGAGTTAAGGGAGGCCAAAGATGAAGAGTTTATGAACCTAAATCAAGGAAAAATGAGTGTCAAGGAGTACACTCTGAGATTCAATCAACTAGATCTTTATGCTCCAGAGTTGGATGGTAATATGAGAGCCCGTATGAGGCAATTTGCATCCGGCCTTTCAAATTACTTAGTGCTTGAATGCAAGGGGCAATGCTAAACAGGGAGATAGACTTCCTCATGCAGTAGGTCAAGGAGAATAAAAAAAGAATCACTGAATCTAGGGAGAAGGACAGGCAGGCCAAGAGGGCCAGAACAATAGACCAGAGCCACAGTCAGTCGTAGAGTGGTAATTGGGGTAACAGATGGCAGAAGAAAAATTATTGGGGTAATGCGCAGTCTACAGCCAGCACCCAGACCCCCAGTTGATTGACAATCTTAGAATTTTTAGACTAATCATGGATCCAGGTCATAGGATACCCAGTCTCAGGGCAGTGTGGCTCAGCAGCATCATACGTTTCTGCGGTGTGAGACTTGCGGTAAGCATCATCAAGGGAGGTGTCAGCTGGGCACACTGGTATGCTATTCATGTGGTCAGTCGGGTTATTTCCAGAGAGAATGTCCTTCTTCTAGAAGGAATGTTGGTGGTTCTAACTCACAGAAAAATTATTCCATGCCACCACCACCTCAAAAGGGCACCACTTCAGCTATCGAGAGCGGTCGCAACCGGTTGTATGCTTTGTCAAATCTCCAGGAGGCAGAGGCCTCACCAGATGTAGTCATGGATACGTTACAAATTTTGTCTCGTGATATGTATATGTTACTTGATCCCGGGTCTACCTTGTCTTATGTGACCCCATATATGGCTTTCGATTTTGGGTTTGAGCCCGATGTAATTGTAGAACCCTTTTCTATTTCCACTTCGGTGGGTGATTCTGTTATGGCTAGGAGGGTGTATAACAATTGTGTTGTGTCTATTTATAGCCGTGATACTGTGGCAGAACTCATAGAGCTTAATATGGTTGATTTTGATGCCATCTTAGGAATAGACTAGCTCCATTCATGTTATGCCACACTAGACTGTAGAACCTGAAAGGTTACTTTTTTTTTTTGAATGAATCAGTGATAGAATGGGAGGGCCATTCTTTATCACCAAGAGGGAACGTTATATCTTACCTCAGAGCCCATAAGCTCATTTCCAAAGGTTGTTTGTTTCATGTTATTCTGGTTAAAGATTCAAATACCAGAAGTCCTTCTCTTCAGTCTGTCCCAGTGATAAATGAATTTCCAGAAGTTTTTCCCGATGATCTCCTAGGAATACCACATGATAAGGAGATAGATTTTGGTATTGATTTATTGCTAGACACCCATCCCATTTCTATTTCGCCATATAGAATGGCTCCTACAGAGCTGAAAGAGTTGAAAAAACAGCTATCAGACCTTCTAGACGAAGGTTTTATCCATCCTAGTGTTTCTCCTTGGGTGCACCTATACTCTTTGTGCGAAAGAAAGACGATTACCTGCGTATGTGCATAGATTACCACCATCTGAATAAGGTCACAGTTAAAAATAAATATCCCCTGCTTAGAATTGATGATCTCTTTGATCAACTTCAGGGTGCTAAATACTTTTCAAAGATAGACCTTCGTTTGGGGTACCATCAGTTGAAGGTTAGAGAGTCAGATATTCCCAAAACAGCTTTCTGAACCTACTACAGTCATTATGAATTCTTAGTCATGTCCTTTGGGATGACTAACAGCCCTGCAGGTTTCATGGGCCTAATGAATAGTGTAGTTCATTAGTTTCTAGATCTGTTTGTCATATTTTTCATTGATGATATTTTTATTTATTCTAAGAGTGAGGAGGACCATGACAATCACCTCCGAATCATCCTTCAGGCCCTCAAAGATCATAGGTTGTATGCAAAATTTTCCAAGTGTGAATTCTGGCTTAAGGCTATTACTTTCTTAGGGCATATTGTGTCTAGCGATGGGATTAAGGTTGATCTCCAAAAGGTTGAGGTAGTGAGAAAATGGCCTATACCTATGACTTCAACTGACATTTAGAGCTTCTTGGGTTTGGCAGGGTATTACAGAAGGTTCGTAGAGAGTTTTTCTTCCATAACTGATCCACTTACTAAGTTGACACAGAAAAAGGTGAATTTTGTGAGGTCTGACTCCTGTGAGAATAGTTTAGAGAGGTTGAAAGAAAAGTTGACTACTGCACCTGGTATGACTATTCCGGGAGGTACAGAGGGTTTTGTAGTATAGTGGTGAGTATTCTCGCCTGTCATGCTGGTGACCCGGGTTTGATCCCCGGCAACGGCGCCATTTCTTATAACACTCAACTTACACGTCAATTTAGTGCAAGGTGGTCATCGTCAATATATTTACTCAACTTTGGAATCAAGGTCAAATCCACAGGGAATAATGTGAGTGGCGATTAAACTAATTTGAAACTAAAGCTACAAGTTAAATTCAAAGTACTAACATGAAAAGACAAAATGGGGTTTTTAATGGTTGAACAAGTGATTTTTGGTAATCAAGAGTTTATGGAATAACTGGAAGTATGTTCACTAGGGCTTACGGTACATGACAGATATTAAAGGTGACTCAAGGTTCTCACGATGGTTAGGATAACAAGTTATCTTTATCAATGATATGCTCAAATGTCTCTCAACCTATTCAAGAATCTAATTTCCTAATCCTCTCGGACTTAGGGAATCACTACAGACTGCCCAGATTTTACCTCAGGTTAATCAACCTTGTTATAGCACTGATTATTAAACCAAGCCTTTCCGAGTCCCTGTTGATAATTCACTTCCTACTGTTTATGATTTCTTTCTCAAGCAAATCAAAGTAGGTACACCTATTGTTTGCAATAAATAGACATAAATTATAATCTCAGAATTATCAAGAAATCCTAACACTTATTAAACCTTGAGTATTTAACACCTTATCATGACCTAACCCTAGATCCCATAATCCAGGTTAATGGAATTTAGCCACTCATGATGTAATGACCGAAACACATAGTTGAATACATAATTTGAAAGATAAACTTACAGAGATGAATAATAATTAGTGAATCATAGATTAGATCACAAGGTGAAATCCCAAAACAATGATGATAATCTCTTTAAAGTATTTGCTTTTTCAAGCCTAGAAAATTAGAGAGAGAAAATATCAAAGTGTATCCCCAGAACTCAATATGCGTCCCCCCCTTAGAAAACCCTAAACAAGGCTTTAAATAGTTAATCCTAAATAAGGGAATAAAATCAAGGTTTCAGCTTTTCCTCGGAATAGACGATGCCATTTCTGACGGCTTTTCAGATACCTGACGGCTTGTGTGGAATATCGTCAAAGCTTCCAGTATAATAGCATCTTCTGCTTTTCCTGATGACAAAATCTTGACGGCTTATCTAATATGTGACGACATGTTAGAAATTTTGTCATGTCCACACTAGCAATCATCATGTTCTACTTTGAGTTGACGGCAATTTTGACGCCTTATCACAGTTGTGACGACATATCAAAAATGTCGTCACACTTCAGTTCACTTCTTCAGATTCTGTCTAAGCTTAACGGTAAATTTGATAACCAATCACCAGGCTGACGAAGTGTCAAAAAATGTCATTAGAAACACTTCAGTTCATTTGCACCAGATTTCACTTGGTTTATTCCTCTTTCTTTTAATTTCCACCCCTATCACTTACACCTGCATTAACATAACAAAAACAATCAAAAATAACAAAAGTTGCTTAAGACTTCACAATTATTTAGAGTTAAAAGCCTCAAATGTGTTAGCATCTGCTCACACATAAACACCCTCAACTTAAAACAATTGTTTGTCCTCAAGCAACCAAAACATAACTAGGAAGATACAAAGTACAATTGGCAATCACTCATTCACATAAGCTCAAACAAACTTTACCTTCTCCAAGGTCAACTATTTCAAACTCAATTGTGTATACTATTGAAGAACATCAATGTGACACACAGGACTCAAGATATGGCATAAATTCAGCAACACAATCATGCATGCACCAACATTGCACTACCCAAATAAGTTAGCTACCTGTAACATACCTAGTGTGCCCTCATAAAAAAGAAATCCCTTTCTCACTCATATCAGACATCAAATGTTTAATGTAGGGATAATCCACAGATCCTCACTCTCAGAATAAAGTTTCAATCATTGTATGTCATTTGCCATAGGCTTGCCCTTATTTTCATTCCAAGGTCTTCAAACATGTCAGCTAGGATCACTATAGGACTTTTTCTCAACTTGTAATGTAGGCTAAGGGCTGGTATGATATTCAAGGGTATTTAAAGTGACTACGCCTCCTTGACACTACACTAACCTCTTGGGGTTTTACTTCTTAACCTTTTTCTCTTCCTCTCTTTTATTGATCACACATGCTCAAAATGGGTCCGGTCTTTTTAATAATCAAATTATCTTTTTCTCATCTTTTACATAGCTTTTTCTTTTCTTATTCTTTTTGCTCCGCACCCGGTTTTTTATTCTTTTCTCTTGTTCTACCTCTCTTCATACTCAGTTTGCATCACGCACCCCTATGATAGCCACTCTCAACTTAGGTTGTTTGCCTAAGTCAAGGTGCACAATGTCCAAGGAGGACCAAGGCCAAAACAGGTTCATTACAATGTTAATGTTAAGGTGATAGGTGTCTGGAAAAAATAGGCACTTAAGGCTCAAAGTAGGGATCAAGGGATCTCATGCACTCTGGGAAGGTCATTTAGGCTAAAAGTGGACTAAATTAAAAAAACGGCCTATGATCCTTTCCTAACCCCTAAACTACAACCTAGGCAAGAAAAACCAAGCAAGATCTGGATTTAATACACAAAGGGAACTAGGTAGTATCTCACACATCCATGGCACAAAGGTACATCACAAACCACTACCTATCCAGTTCATGCAATTGTTAAAAATGATTACCATGTCCCCAGCACTAATGCCATAAAAAGATTCATAGTAGTCACATACAGATGCACATCACACAATTAACACAGACAATTGGAGAGGTAGTTATCACTCCAAGAAAAATCAACAAAAATATGTCAACTACTGTAGATACTTATTACTCTCCCAGATAACCACAACACATCACAATGCAAAAATAATACGCCTAAACATGCCGGCTCTACTAGGAACAAGACTCCGGGGAAAAGAGGCATGGAAATAAAAAAACCCAGGAGGACATCAACACCCACAAGTAGCCCCACCCTCAACTTAAAATCATGAAATGTCCCCAATGTATCAAACCAAAACAAGAGAGTTAGAAACATACCTGTGGCACCACGGGTGTGAAGATCTGATGTCAATCATATAATACGAATACAAATAACAAAATACCTAGCATTCCTCCCAAGAAGTGCCTAATTTAGTGTCGTGCCACGACTCAGTTATCTTGACTACTCAGACTTCATCAAGATACCTTGTTGATAATTATTTATGTCTCCACTTGGAGGATTTGAAACTTCGACCCAACTTTTTATCAATATATCTTCGAGGTGTGTTGGGTAAATACTTGAACTACTTGCCCAATTTTTCATCAAACTTTTGTGTGGGCTCATTTGGAATCGGTGAGAATCTTAAACAGCCATTAAATGGACATCGATCTTTAAGCTTCTTGGCCTTCAAGATTGGAGTTGTAGTATACCCTTTTGGAAGGACAAACTCAAAAATGTAAGAATCTTCCTCCTCATTTTCAAAATTCATCATTTGCTTGGGTGATTCGACTTTCATCAAATCTATCAAGCATAATGTTGAAAAGTGGTTCGAATGAGGACTAACTCTCAATTTTGGAGTAGCATGCCTATTAGTATTTTTACCCTGAAATGGAATAGAGTCTTCACAAGGATTGTGCTTGATTTCTTCTTTTGACTCTAGTACCATCTCCTCATCTTTGGCATCTTCATTCATAAATGGTTCGGTTGGTTAGGAAATCATCGAGGGTTGCTCAACATCAAGCTCATCATCAATATCAAAGATTCTTGCTCCTCATCTTCACACTCGTCCATTATGTTAAATAACTCCACAGGCAAGATATCATCTAAATATAATATAGAAAAGCTCTTTGAATTATCCATATCCTCTATCCTTCTTCTTTCCTCATTATTTGCCCTTATGTATTGATGTATATCATGTATGATATCATTCATTGTGTCCACACACTCCAACATTAGTTGAAGCATAGCTTCAATGCCACTCTTTCTGGTTCTTCGTTCTTCCTGTTCTTGACCATAAAACCTATCAAAATCATAAGAAAAACTAGAATTTGGGTTAGCGTACCAGGGAGAGAGGGCACTTGGGAAATCACTCCAATGTCTATCTTGACCACCACATAACGAACAATCATACTCCCGGCAGGATGGAGATGGTGCACACATCTCTCTCGGGGGAGCATATCTACAATCTTGCCAAAAGTGAGGTCCATCACAATATGGACATGGATCATCAAGATAAGATTTCCAACCACCAAGCACATGTTCATTCCATGATGCCATAGTAATAAGTAAACTAAAATAAAAATCTAACTAACACAAGAAATAAAAGAAAACTAAAAACAAATATTTACAAGTTTGAATTCAACCAAGTAGGCTAAAATTCCAAACCAACTCAATACGTCAAATTGTTCCCCGGCAATGGCACCATTTTTGATAACGCTCAACTTACACGTCAATTTAGAGTAAGGCGATCATCATCAATATATTTACCCAACTTTGGAGTCGAGGTTGAATCCATAGGGAACAATGTGAGTGGCGATTAAACTAATTTGAAACTAAAGCTACAAGTTAAATTCAAACAACTAACACGAAAATACAAAATGGGGGTTTTTAATGGTTGAACAAGTAATTGTTGGTAATCAAGAGTTTATGGAATAACCGGAAGTATGTTCACTAGGGCTTACAGTACATGACAGATGTTAAAGGTAACTCAAGGTTCTCATGGTGTTAGGATAACAAGTTATCGATGATATGCTTAAATGTCACTCGACCTATTCAAGCGTCTAATTTCCTAATCCTCTCAGACTTAGGGAATTGCAACTAACTGTCCAGATTTTACCTCAGGTTAATCAACCTTGTTACAACGTTGATTATTAAACGAAGCCTTTCCGAGTCCCTGTTGATAATTCACTTCCTATTGTTTATGATTTCTTTCTCAAGGAAACCAAAGTAGGTGCACCTATTGTTTGCAACCAACAGACATAAATTATAATCTCAGAATTATCAAGAAATCCTAACACTTATTAAACCTTAAGTATTTAACACCTTATCATGACCTAACCCAAATCCCATAATCTAGGTTAATGAAATTTAGGAATTCATGATGTAACGACCAAAACACATAATTGAATTTATGATTTGAAAGATAAACTTACAGAGATAAATAATAATTAGTGAATCATAGATTAGATCACAAGGTGAAATACCAAAACAATGATGATAATCTCTTCAAAGTATTTGCTTTTTCAAGCCTAGAAAATTAGAGAGATGAAATATTAAAGTGTATCCCCAGAACTCAATGTGTGTCCCTGTAATACCCCATATTTTCGTGCTAGAATTCAAACCGTCGTTCCTGCGCGTCTAAGATCTGATCCAAGTGATTCTCATATGAATACAAGTTTAATGATCATTATCCTAGTCTATGGAGTAGTTTAGAGGTGGAAAATATTTATAGCAATGACATAGAACAAGGTTGAGCTAAGACCAATTGATTCATCCAAAGTTTGATATTCGATTCTATAAGGGTCAACTTCAAACATTAATATCTCTTAATATAAATGTAATTTTTAATCCCAAGACCTATCAAATTGTATATAATTGAATTAGATTTCCAACGATACCAATTTCATCAAACTTCGACACCCGAGCAAGGAGTTATGGCTTTGTGAAGTAGAGTCCATCGCCTAACCAATCGCACATGGCTTCTAGAATAGGTGTGCGATAATAAATGCGGCACATACTTAAATATGTGCGATAAGTAAAGCAGCACATACTTAAATATGTGCGATAAGCAATGCGGCGCATACTTAAATGTGTGCGATAAGCAATGCGCTGCATACCTCACTTCCAAGTGCCAAAAACTCCCCTATATATTTCTATAATATAGGATTAAACTCCCATAAAGCCAAAATAAGTTTACTTTCTCTCAAAATCACCAAGAACATTCATTAGAGTTTCAACCTAAAAATTCAAATATCTCAAGATTCAACCATGAGTTTTCAATAAATCTTCGAAATTCAGAATCTTCATTCTGAGGGCTACAAGAAACACTCATTATTTTCATGAATAGAGTCCTAAGGTCAAGAGTTCATTCAAATCTTCAAGTTTAAGGTATATGGGGTTTTTCAACAAGAACACCGTTTCATTCTTGTGCCCAAAATTTATATTATTTTACAAAGATATATGATTTTACATGCTCTACTTATGAATTAGAGATGGAAATTTGAAATCTATATTCTTGTTGAAGAAGTTATAATATTTTTGATGTTTTGAAGATGAATTTCATGAGCGTTGATGTGAATATTCATGATTTAAGGTAAATTTTCAGATTTTCGTATGAATCATACATGTATGACATAAAGTATGAAACATTGAAAGATTTTATTGTGATATTGATATATGGGTTTTGAAATATATTTAAAATTATTATTTTGTGAAGTATGTGTTATAAACACCTTGAGATTTGAATGATTTGAGATGATGAAGAATGATTTTACCTTGATGGTCGCGAAATAATTGTTTTAGAACCCGAGATGAGAAAAGAAATTCACTTTTATTGATTATTATGAAAAGGGTAGGAAGATGGCTTCTGTTGTGAATTTTTGAATTGTTTATTAGTGGATTTTCTTTTGAAAAGATCTGAGATAAGTCCGGGAGTAGTCTTTAGCACCGAGCGGGAGGTATAGCTGTTTTGGTACTTTCCTAGAACTACGTGCCCCCATAGGATATCAGCCTGAGGCTGATTTATACAGTGATCACTAGTGTTTGGATTGATGATTTAAGGACCTACTCCGATGGCAAGGAATAGGGCGACTCTCCCCAACGTGGGTAGAACGTTGGACTCCATGTAGATCACATGGTTTATGTCTGTTGTAAGAGACTCCCAATGTGTGTGTGTATTCTCCTATCTAATATGAAAAGTCTTATTCTTCTATCTAAGATGAAAACATATTTGTTTGAAAGACTGAGTTTGAGAAAGCCATTGTTTTCAAAAGATTTAATGAACATATATTCCGAAGAGAATTGTTATAAGATTTGATTGTTTTGATGATTTGGAATCGAGATGGAAGTGAATTGAGATTTATTATGATGACTCACATGTTTCACCCGATATATTTTACTCTCTTATGATTATGATGATTTTAATTCGAGCTAAGTGAGTCATTTATATCAGCATGCATAATTTTATAAATTGTGATGATATTAAGATATTATTTTATATATGCATTGCACCCCTATATGCTCGGTACGTTTCCATAGTACTGACCCATATATTCGTATGTGGGCTACATTTTCTTGGAATGTAGGTACAAGGTATAGTGTGCATCTTCAGATCCAGTCAGTTCGCAGCATCCAGTTAGCAGGTGATGAGTCCTTTTGATTCAAGGGCTTGATTTAGTTATACATTTTGAGAAGTGTTGTATTTTCTTTATCCAGCCATATTGAGTAGGGATAGTCAGGAGTCATGACCCAGCTACCTATAGTTAGCACTAGTAGAGGTTTCATACACTGTCAGTAGAAGTTGATGTATTCCATTTCAGTTTTGGTTGTAAAAGCAGAGTTGTAATCTTATAAATTTAGTTTTGTATCTATCATATTCAAAAAAGAGTTATTTTCCACAGATTTGTATAGATTTATACTTTTTGTTCAGTTGCTTATGAGTTATGCCTGTAGAAGGGTTAGATTGGGGTCACTTGTGATCCTAAGCATCGTGTGACATCTTGGGACCCAATTTTGGGGCGTTACAAACTTGGTATCAAAGTACAGAGCTCAAGTGTCCTAGGGTGTCTATGAAGTCGTGTCTAGTAGAGTCTTGCAGAATGGTACGGAGACGTCTATACTTTTCTTTGAGAGACTACAGGGCATTTAGGAAATGTCTTTATTCTTTTAAGTCTTAAATCGTGCTATAGAAAAGTTCTCCAAGAAACTTATACAGATTCTCATCTTACTCTAGTTAGGCCTTCTTTGCCTTATTTCTATGGTATCAGAAATAGTTGAGCTTCATTCTCCATAGATAGTTATGGGACTTTAAGAGAGCTAGAAAGTATCCTGTTAGTACTTTTGAGTTCTGAAAACCAAAGTGCTTTATTAGGCCTGTAGAAATCGTGCACAAAAACTGAGTTAGATGTTCTTTCAAATTTCTCCTCATAATCCATAATGATAATCTATACTTCTCTATCTATGTTCTTGAAGTAACATGTTCGGCAAGTTCCAATTCCTCCCTAGATAATGCTTTTATAATTTCTAGCAGAAATTTTAGAAGTTTCATAAAGCGGCTTGAGAAGAGCCTTCTAGTATGTTATAGGTCCATCAGATTTGAAATTATACCCTTTTTCTTATGAGTTATTTAATTAAGATAGAGTAAGGTGTATTCTTATATCGTTGAATATTGTGTGTCAAGTTTCTATCTCTTGTATTATGTAATCTTGTTATCATTATGTTTGTGAATAATCAAAGTCTAGTGAAGCCGTGTGAGGCTTATTTCGATTCACTAGCATAGTTTCTTTGTTATTCATCTAATTTTCTTGTTCAAAACACAAAACCAAAGTCTAGTGAAGTCGTGTGAGGCCTATTTCGATTCACTAGCAACTTGTTGTTTATCTTGTTGTTCTGGTGTTAGTTGAAAGTGTGGGTTTCTATGTAGTGACAGAAGTAGTAATGTTTAGTTAAAAGTCTTGCGTTAGTTGAACTTGTGGGTTTAGAAGTGTAGTGGCAACAATGGTGGTAAGGGCGATTTATGGAATATGTATAGCTAAATTTTAGCTTATGATTGAATTAGTAATGAAGTGATATACCCTTGTCTGTTAGTTTAGTGAAGTTAGAGAAGGAGATTATTAGTTAAGGTGGATTGTTGTTTGCTTGAAGTATGAAAAGAGTTATTTATGGTATTTGTTGTACTAGGAAAGTATAGGTTTTGATGAAAGTACTTGGTGGTTGAGTATTGTTAATTTAGGCTTTCCTGAGATTGCAAGAGGAAGTTTAGTTGAAATTTATAGAGCTATGAAATTAATTTAGGTGTGAAGATGGGTAAATAGTAATAATGTGAAGAAGGAGGATGTGTTAACAGATTATGAATTAGATAGGCCATATGATTATGATCGATTGTCACTGTGTACTAGTTTTTCTTAATGTTGTGTTCTATAGTTTTGAAGTAAAAATTGTGTGTGAGATTGGGTTGTAAATCATGTTTAGCTCTAGACATTAAGTTTGAATAGTTGATGGTTCGGTGGTTGATGCTAGTTATATGGAGGTGATCTAGTAGGCCTGAACAGTGTACGCAAGAGTTTAACATCATGTGTTCATAATTAAGTATGATGTAGATATGTGCCCAAGGTGCTATGGGGATGCATTATTTTTTGAGGATTATTGCATATTCTGTGGTTAGTAGTAATGTTGAGTTGCTTGGTGGAGAAAGGCTAGTTAGATAATTTATGTTGTTCTTGATAGCTAAGTTAAGGAGTTATGATTGAAGATGTTGAGTCTTTTTAGTATGATTTTATTCTCATGGTTTGGGAAAAATATAAGTATAGAAGTGTGATCTTGGTAGGCTATGATTATGTGATTAGAGATGTAGATATGGTTGCAAATGAGAGTGTAAGTCTTTGATGATGATTATTGAAGCTATGAATTAAGGATGGCATATGGATGGCTTGTTCAAGAATGAAGTCGGTAAGTTCGAACTTAGTTTATTCTTGTGAGTTTAGCATTTATGTGTAGATAATAGAGTGATAAAATTATGGCTTAATATCGAGGATATGGAGTAGACCATCATACTTAGAATACCAGCTTTGACCTAAGGGGGAGATGATTAGTGAAGAACCAAACTGAGTTTTAAGAATTGGATTGTGATACATGTCAATAATGAGTTATGATAAGATAGTGATCCCTTCTTACTCTAGAGTATTCCTTGGATTTCAGTCATTACAACACCAAATCCATCACTTGCTTGACAAATCCATGCCACAGGCATATGCTTATACCTATCATGTGTCCTCAAGCCCATTCTCAGCTTCTAGCATGCATGTAATAGCTTCACTCTGTGATTCGAGTTATCTCTTATGAATCTATGAACTCCAGTCTTATGTTGAATAGCTCATGATAAGTATAAACTCATGTTTCAGAGTATGACCAGTTTTTAAACTCATGATACTAGTGAAGTTCGCATTATATCATGCATGTGCTCAGCTTAGATTTCTTTAATGAATCCATGACTTTGATATTTTATTCCTCAGGACAAAGATAAGTGTTAATGTTATGTATTGTAGTTTTTGTGCTTATGGTTCATATGGGTTAGCCCTTCTGTGACCTCTTCCTATGTTAAGATAGTGGTGATGATAGTGGATAAGCAATGGTTTAGATGTAAGGTAGTTGATGACCCTCATTAAGAAAGATTATTTATGCTTTTCTATCTAAGGCTAAAGTGTGAAGTAAGATTGAGGCCAAGTCTTTGATACACATCATGGTTAGTTAGAAATTGTGTGTATGTTTTTAAGAATAGTGCAAGAAAATTGTTGTTGATAAAGGTTTAGAGTATATGCGAAGTATGCCTTTAGGGATATTTGCCTTAAAGTTATATGTGATTTTTAATGATGGGCTTGAATGTCATGTTGGGTGTAAGATGATGAATGCAATGTGCACTAGTGAATCCATATCAAGAGTTTTAAATTATTTATTAAAGTGGTAAGGCATGTTATGCTTAGGGTATGAGCTCTAAGAAGATATAGAATATTGAACCTTGTGGTTTAGGCTAGTATTGTGGTTTGGCATGTTGTATCTTGTGATTTAGTGTTAGGCTTGATCATGGTGAGAGAACTTAGTTTAGTTTAGACCTTAGTAGAAAGATTTCACAGTGCCAATATGAGAATTATAAGTTGAATCAAATGAGTATGGTATTTAAGGGGAATAGTATAGTTGAGAGAGCATTTGAGAAGTGATGCCAAGCTTGAAAGTAAGAAGTTGTGTTTCCTATGGCCTAGCAATCCTATCCTAGTTTATGAGTTATATAATTATATTCCATGCTATAGAGTTATATCAATGTTGTAATCCTTAGTCAAATGTCTTGTTCAGAGCATGCCCAAAATTCTTTGCTCCCTAATTTCAATAGAATTTCATAGAAAAGTGCTAAAGAAATACTCCATTTGAGTATGGGTAGTCAGTATGATCCAGTTCGTATAGCCTGTAATCAAGTTTACCAAGCAAGGAGATAAGCTCCTATAGATTCTTAATTTTCCAGCTAGTCTTACTATCCGCAGTCTTATACGTATGTACATTCCAAGAGGCAATGTGTTTGTGTCCAATTAAATTATGAATTCAGCTCAGTTCATTAATCAATTTCAGTTTCAGATATTAAGTCATGATTCAGTTCGTAAGTATCCTGTGTAGTATCACAGTCTCTTCCTAGTATTTTCATCAAATTATTATCATTCGGGGACGAACGATCCCAAGAGGGGGATGTTGTAATACCCCGAGTTTTCATGTCGTAAACCTCTCATCCTTTCTCATGAAATCAGATCTAGTGCAAAGTAATGGCTACTCATAAGTTGACACTCTCGTTTCTATCTTAGCCATATAGTTATTTTTCTTGAGGATTCATGCACTTGCAGACCAGTTCAGTAGCTCATTATTCTTGAGATCCAGTGATTTAGTTCTATCAGTTACACATGATAGCTTGAAGACTAATATACCTATGTATTTCAGGTTAATTATCCACATTCGAGGACGAATGTTCGAAAATGGGAAATAATGTAATACCCCGTATTTTTGTGCTAGAATTCTAACCATCGTTCCTATGCGTCTAACATCTAATCCAAGTGATTCTAACATGAATACAAATTGTATGATTATTATCCTAGACTATGGAGTAGGTTGTAGGTGGAAAATGTTTATAGCAATGACATAGAACAAGGTTGAGCTAAGACCAATTGATTTATCCAAAGTTTGACATTTGATTCTACAAGGGTCAACTTCAAACGTGAATATCTCTTAATATAAATGGAATTTTTAATCCCAAGACCTATCAAATTGTACATAATTGAATTAGCTTTCCAACGATACCAATTTTATCAAAATCCGACACCCGAGCAAGGAGTTATCGCTTTGCGAAGTAGAAATCGTTGCCTAACCAATCGCACATGGCTACTGGAATAGGTGTGCGATAAGCAATGCAGCGCATACTTAAATGTGTGCGATACGTAATGCGGCACATACTTAAATATGAGAGATAAGCAATGCGCCACATACTTAAACGTGTGCGATAAGCAATACGGCACATACTTAAATGTGTGCGATAAGCAATGCGCTGCATACCTCACTTCCAAGTGCCAAAAACACCCCTCTATATGTCTATAACACGGGATTAAACTCCCATAACACCAAATTAAGTTTACTTTCTCTCAAAATCACCAAGAACATTCATTAGGGTTTCAACCTAAATATTCAAATATCTCAAGATTCAACCATGAGTTTTCAATAATTCTTCGAGATTCGAAATCCCCATTCCGAGGGCAACAAGAAACACTGATTATTTTCATGAATAGAGTCCCAAGGTCAAGATTTCATTCAAAGCTTTAAGTTTAAGGTATGGGGGATTTTTCAACAAGAACACCCTTTCGTTCTTGTGCCCAAAATTTGTATTATCTTACAAAGATATATGATTTTACATGCTCTACTTACGTATTTGAGATGGAAATTTGAAATCTATATTCTTGTTGAAGAAGTTATAATATTTTTGATGTTTTGAAGATGAATTTCATGAGCGTTGATGTGAATATTCATGATTTAAGATAAATTTTTAGATTTTCGTATGAATCATACATGTATGACATAAAGTATGAAACTTTGAAAGATTTTATTGTGATATTGATATATGGGTTTTGAAATCTATTTAAAATTATTATTTTGTGAAGTATGTGTTATAAACACCTTGAGATTTGAATGATTTGAGATGATGGAGAATGATTTGACCTTGATGGTCGCGGAAGAATTGTTTTTGAACCCGAGATGAGAAAAGAAATTCACTTTTATTGATTATTATGAAAAGGGTAGCAAGATGGCTCCCGTTTTGAATTGTTGAACTGTTTATTAGTGGATTTTCTTTTGAAAAGATCTGAGCTAAGTCCGAGAGTAGTCTTTAGCACCGAGCAGGAGGTATAGTTGTTTTGGTACTTTCCTAGAACTACGTGCCCCCGTAGGATGTGAGTCTGAGGCTGATTTATATAGTGATCACTAGTGTTTGGATAGATGATTTAAGGACCTACTCTGATGGCAAGGAATAGGGCGACTCTCCCCAACGTGGGTAGAACGTTGGACTCCATGTATCTCGCATGGTTTATGTCAGTTGTAAGAGACTCCCAATGTGTGTGTGTATTCTCCTAGCTAATATGAAAAGTCTTATTCTTCTATCTGATATGAATACATATTTTTTTGAAAAACTAAGTTTGAGAAAGCCATTGTTTTCGAAAGATTTAATGAACATATATTACAAAGAGAATTGTTATGAGATTTGATTGCTTTGATGATTATGAATTGAGATGGAAGTGAATTGAGATTTATTAGGATAACTCATATGTTTCACCCAATATATTTTACTCTCTTATGATTATGTTGATTTTAATTCGAGCTAAGTGAGTCATTTATATCAGCATGCATAATTTTAACTCTTTAACAATTTGGACATTCAGCTACAAATTCTGCAATGCTCTTCTTCATGTCATTCCACCAATACATATCTTTCAAATCTTGATACATTTTGGTTGATCCTGGATGAATGGAATACCTTGAACAATGTGCCTCTGTCATAATCTTCTTTCTTAGGCCGTCTACATCCGGTACACACAATTGGTTTTGGCACTGAAGTACTCCTTCTCGTGTAAGCTCAAATGCCTTGGTCGCACTACTCTAAACGTTCTTCTTAAGCTGTAATAAAATAGGATCTGCATATTGCTTCTCTTTCACTTCATCTACTAATGAAGATTCCGCAGCATTATTTACGATAAGCTCTTTATCCGGAGTTTCAAGAAGGCGAACTCCCAAACTAGCTAACTGTTGAAGATCTTTAATCATCCCTTGCCTTTCTATAGGCACCATCATAGCCTTACAACTTAACGCATCAGCTACCACATTTGCTTTCCCTGGATTGTACAAGATATCAATATCATAGTCCTTTAATAGTTCAAGCCATCTCCGCTACCTTAAATTTAGATCCTTCTAATTAAAAATATATTGCAAGCTCTTATGGTCAGTATATATATCAACATGAACCCCATATAAGTAGTGGCGCCATATCTGTAAAGCAAAAATAACTGTTGTCAGCTCAAGATCGTGTGTAGGATAATTTTTCTCATGTGGCCGCAATTGTCTAGAAGCATATGCTATTAC
>NC_061117.1:203571293-203577334 GCF_002878395.1 Capsicum annuum
GATATTGCAAGCTCTTATGGTCAGTATATATATCAACATGAACCCCATATAAGTAGTGGCGCCATATCTGTAAAGCAAAAATAACTGTTGTCAGCTCAAGATCGTGTGTAGGATAATTTTTCTCATGTGGCCGCAATTGTCTAGAAGCATATGCTATTACCTTACCATGCTGCATCAATACACATCCTACCAATTCTGGAAGCATCACAATACACTGTATACCCTTCGGTGCCTTCTGGAAGTACCAACACGGGTGTAGAAATCAACTTGTTCTTTAAATCTTGAAAACTCTTCTCACAGGCATCATTCCATTGGAATTATGATGCTTTATGGGTTAGATTGATTAAGGGTGCTGAAATGGAAGAAAAGCCTTCAACAAACCTTCTATAATAACCGGCCAACTCGAGAAAACTATGAATCTTCGTAGGCATTGTGGGCCTTGGCCAGTTCTTTACAACTTCTATCTTTTTAATATCAACTTTTATCCCTTCACTAGATACAATATGACCCAAAAATGCCACCGACTTTAACCAGAACTCACATTTAGAGAATTTTGCATAAATCTTACAATCACGAAGAGTCTGCAATACCTGTCATAAGTGATTGGCATGGTCCTCTTCTGATCTAGAATAAACTAGAATATCATCTATAAAAACTATCATAAATATATCCAGGAATGTCTTAAACACCCTATTCATCAAATCCATAAAAGCTGCGGGTGCATTTGTTAGCCCAAATGGCATAACTAGAAACTCATAATGACCATACCATTTTCGGAAAGCTATCTTGGGTATATCCTTCTCTTTGACCCTCACTTGGTGGTAACCTGACCTCAAATCAATCTTAGAAAAGTACTTGGCGCCCTATAACTGATCAAGTAAATCATCAATTCTTGGGAGAGGATATTTATACTTAATAGTCACCTTATTCAATTGTCGATAATCAATACACATCCTCAGCGAGCCATCCTTTTTGTGCACAAATAACACTAGTGCTCCCCAGGGGGACATACTAGGCCTTATGAATCCCTTCTCTAGCAAATCTTTCAATTGCTCTTTCAATTCTCGTAATTCTGCTGGGGCCATTCTATACGGAGGAATGGAGATTGGTTGAGTGCCTAGTATTACATCAATACCAAACTCTACTTCTCGTTCAGGAGGCAAACCTGGAAGATCTTCAGGAAATAAATCAGAAAATTCATTTACCACTGGAACAGCATGAAGATTTGGTGGCTCCGCTTCTATATCCCTTACTCTAACTAAATGATATATGTATCCTTTCGAAATCATTCTTCTTTCCTTAAAATAATAAATAAATCTACCTCTTGGCGCGCCAATTTCACCTTTCAATTCAAGGACTGATTCATTTGGAAAATAGAAATATACCTTTTTCATGCAGCAATCAATTGTAGAATAACAAGACGCTAGCCAGTCCATACCCATTATAACATCAAAATCTACCGTTTCTAACTCCACGATATTAGCCATCATATCACGACCACAAATAGTTACTATGCAGTTTCGATAAACCCTTCTAGCTATAACAGATTCCCCAATCGGTATGGTCACTTCAAATGGCTTAACTAACAGTTCGGGTATTCTTTTGAACTTTCCAGCAACCAATGGAGTAATATAAGATAATGTAGAATTGGGATCAATTAAGGTATATACATCGAATAAAAGGATAGACAACGACCCGTAACCACATCTGGGGAAGCCTCTAAATTCTGTCGATCCAATAGAGCATACGTATGATTTTAATCCCCGCTAGAACTCGTGGCTTCTCTATCACCTCTAACACAACCCATTGGTTTTGCACCCCTTCTTGAATAAGGCATCAATGATGATGATGCAACAAATGACCCCGTAGGTTGTGCCATACCCCCTATGCCCATTCGTGGTAATTTTCTCATCATATGCCCCGACATACCGCACTAAAAGCAAACAATGGTCCCCAGCTGACATGCGCCCAAATAATACCTTTCACATTTATTGCATGGCTCTCGACGAGGTCTCGATTAGCTCATATTCCGTTACCCTTGGTACCCCACTGTCCGCAAACTCTGACTCTCACTTTTATGCCTAAATTGATTTCCTCTGGACCCTTAGAATTGTGGTGGGGCACTAGCTACAGAATAAGAAGATAATGGCCTAGGTGGTCTAGCAGAAAACTGTGGTCTGAACCCTCCTTAGGATGCCATGAACTGCCTTGTAGATATGGCCCTATTGGAATATCCTCTTTCTAATTCCTGTGTTCTTCTTCTCTGCCTCTGATCTTCTATTTTCTGTGCAAAAGCTTGGATCCTCGCTATGTCCATATCTTTGTTCAAAGCGGCAATAGTACAATCTCTAACCAGATATAGATCTAGCCTATCCACATATTGATGAACTCTGTCATCCATAGTAGCTACAACATTAGGATCATATCTCGATAAGGAATTAAATTAGAGACTGTACTCCTTCACGCTCATATTCCCCTCATGAAGATTTAAAAACTGATCTGCACGGGCTTGACGAATCTCGAATGGAAGATAATGATCAAGAAATGCCTCTTTGAACTCTTTCCAAGTAGTTGGGAGTGCATCAATACCCCTAGATCGTTTCCAGTCCTCGTACCAATATATAGCCTCCCCTTTGAATCTATACGCCGCTAACTCTACGTCTCTCTACCCGTTACATGCATAACATCTAAGGCCCTTTGAATTTTATCAATAAAGTCCTGTGGGTCCTCGTTAAGATCTGATCCAGTAAAAGTGCGAGGATCTATCTTAAGAAAATCCTATGCTCGAAGGTTAGCCGCCCTATCTGTACTACTAGGACCCGTAGTAGGAATGGCTTGCCCTTGAGCTTGCCCAGCAACTATACAAGTCAAAAGTTGCACTTCATTTCAAAGATCTTGATCAAAAGCATTAATAGGTAGGTCTGAGTATATAGTTCTCCTCCCCCTTATTTCTTCCAGAGTGGAAGAAGTTTCTGATGCATGCTCAGCTGGAGCCTCACTTTGATTAGCTGGTATAGTGGATAACTTACTATTTCCCTCTCCGGTAGCCACATCTACTTGTTTACCGATATTCTTACTTCTGGTAACCGGCATCATTACTATAATAAGAGAAACAAATGGATTCAGTGGTCAACTATGACTTCATATACAATATAGGCTCTATCGCACAATCTAAGACATGAAGAAAAAGAAACAATTTCTAAATGTCCATAGCCTTCTGTTTATAGATGCGGTGCATGACACACCGATAAACAAGACTCTACGTAGACATGGCTTTGTAGACTCACTAGGACGAAATAGATGTGCTATCTGTTGCGATAGATGGATCGTTTGTTGCAACAGATTACTCGTCAACTATAACGGGTGTGAAAAATGGGTAATCTGTTGTCACAAATAATCATATTTCATAACAGATTAACCATCTAATGCTCTGGTTCTATGAACACTACTCAATAGATTACCCATCTACTACAAATTATGCAATAGATAGATAATCTAATGCAACATATTTTCAATCTATTGCGACATACAGATAAGTTATTATGGCAACCAGATTGTCTATTGCATAAGTTGGCTGTGTTAACATGTATCCCAACTTTCTGCAAACTATTATTACATGATTTAAATGCCTCCGATCTTTTTTTATAGGTTGTGCATCCTTGGATTGTCCCTACTGTTGATGGGTTGGGGATGACTTTTTTTCTTACTCTACGTCTTTTTGATACAAAAAAAGACCCAACGGTGGAGTTCATAAAGAATGAATTGGCTGGAGCAACAGCCATAAGAAGAGCATTTAGACAAGGTCAACCTAATGTTAAAGCTCTTCACAACCAACCTACTGTAGCAGATCAGGGTACTTCTTCTGGGGGTGTTGCTTGTGGAGTTGTCGATGATGGTGGCAGACATCCTGATACTGCTACTGCTGCCAGTCGTGATTATGAGCATGTTAGTCCTCAAAAAAATAAATATATTTGGAAACACCCCTTGCATAGTTCCCTCTCACACCCTACACCGATCCCTCTCGCCCTTACAGTGGTCCCTCTCACCCCTCTTCACCCTCATGTTCTCATTGCAATGCAAAGTATGCAAGGGCAGAGAGGATAAACTCCTTGAAAAACTAGAGGCTATTGCTGAAGCTGCTGAGAAGTCAAAATCCAATAGAGGTGTAATACCATCCAAGAAGGTAACGGATCCATACATTCCTACAATGGTGGTTAGGAGGAAGACAAGAAACATTAGACAAATACTCTCTATTCTAAAAATAGCAAAAATTGCAACTCCTCCCTCTCCAACAACTATTAAAGTTCAGGGGCCACTGAAGAAGGTTGACATATACGCGGTACTTGGCGATGAGGAGAAGAAGGAACTGGAAGAGATCATGAACGATGAGATAAAACCTCCAGAATAATACACCATGTATTTATTTAACGCCAAAGACTTCAGGAGTATGACATAGATGCGTGTGTGGTATGTGGACAATGTAAATTTACATTTGCTAACCTAGCCTTCCAATCTACTCCATGAATAAGAATCTACTTAATAAATGTGTAATCTATTGCAATGGTTGGGTATTTTTTTGCTACATAATATACATCTTTTGCATAAGTTGCGTTAGCTGGGTAATCTGTGAACTGATTTTGAGAGCCTCTGCAACAGAATCTTTCCACTATATTTTTATTCTTTACAATTACTAACTTATTTAAAAATTATCATCTTATACCACAGTACGTTGATGAATTTCTCTGCCTCATGAGGGGCAGACAATTAGCATACTTGAATGCTTATGATGTTACCGATAGGATAATGGACCTCAACTTTTACAACTATTTTAAGGATAGGTACAATAATCTCCGTGGGAAGGCTAGTCCCAATGTCCAGAGAATTGATAAGTTAGTTTCTATGTTCGAATAAGATGAATCCATGATTAAATATGTTAGATGGAAGAGGTCATATCCATACGGCAAAAGCTGGACCAAAGCAAAGAAAATCCTTGCAGTCATGAAGAGTTCAGGAGTATGACATATATGTGTGTGTGGTACATGGACAATGTAAGTTTACTTTTGCTAACCTAGCCTTCCAATCTACTCCATGAAGAAGAATCTACTCAACAAATATGTAATCTATTGCAATAATTGGGTATTTTGTTGCAACATAATACACATCTGTTGCATAAGTTGTGTTAGCTGGGTAATCTGTGAACTGATTTTGAGAACCTCGGCAACATAATCTTTCCACTATGTTTTTAGTCTTTACAAATACTAACTTATTTAAAAATTTTCTTCTTATACCACAGTATGTTGATGAAATTCTCTGCCTCATGAGGGGCAGACAATTAGTTTACCCGGATGCTTATGATGCTGCCGATAGTATAATGGACCTTAACTTCCAAAACTATTTTGAGGATAGGTACGATGATCTCCATGGGAAAGCTAGTCGCAATGTCCAGAGAATTAGTAACGTAGTTTCTATGTTTGAATGAGATGAAGCCGTGATTAAATATGTTAGAGGGAAGAAGCCATATCCACACGGCGAGAGGTGGACCAAGGCAAAGAGAATCCTTGCAGTCATGAACATAGAAGTCAAACATTTTCTCACTATTTAGATACTACTCTATGAGGGAAAGATTAAGGTTTGTGGCTGCAACTTACCTGTCTTAACCGAGGATACATTTTTAACCCATATGTAGCCACTCTCTAAGTTGTTCCCCAAGTTGTTGACATAGAGTAAACTGATGGATCATTTTCTTATGGAAGTCTTAAGGAAGGAATCATGGGTTTTTAAAGGTTGAAATAAGAACATCTAGCTCAAAATAAATAGAACCGGGGCAGTGTGTGGGCCGTAATCACTTGTATATATTTTGAGTGTTTGTTGACCAGCAAAGAAATGACTAGTATGTGCGATGCCATTATGGGAAATATGCAAGAGCTCTGGGCTTATAGGGTACTAACAAAATGGTTGGATCCCTTGTATAAAGAATAATATGTACAAAGATAGAAACGAACACAATAACAATTTTTTATTTCAAGCCACATCACTTTACA